>NC_082352.1:12535249-12835249 GCF_027477595.1 Haemorhous mexicanus | reverse complement strand
AGTGTGCCCTGGAAGGTATTTTTACTTAATTTTGTTTAGAAATTTGAAAAGCAAGAGAAAGTGAGGGATGATTACAGACTTTATTTAAGGTTTTGATTTTGGTTTCTCTCTGTTCTTATATCAAAGATAAAATGGAAGTGGTGGTGTCATGTTCAGGTAATGAGATTTTATATTAAAAAGAATAAATTAAGCTCATAAAGCCAATGGCAGGAGGGACATGAGGAACCATTTCTAGCTCACAAAAAGGACTTTATACATTAATGCAGTGAGCATCAAGAGTTATTAGGAGTTGAAATTCAAAGCTCAAAGGATGTCAAGCGCTTCAAAAGCAAAGGCTTATTTTGTATTGTTTATATTTAGAAGTGATATGGAGCTCCCTTGAAATATTTTACCCATGATGTCAAAAATCAAAAGCATTAGGGGAAAAGAAGAACTCAGGACATTTCCCTTGCAAACAAGAGTTTTGTCCATTACACACCAGAGGATTCCTCCGAGGTACAGATTTGTACACAGCACTGCTTACCAAAAAAATACAAACATCCTCTCAGCTTAGCTGTGTGTTGTTTCTTGCCTTGAAAAGTCACAGTATACAGAAAGGTTTTAGTGTAATATTCACTTTTTTTTTTCTTTTAGTAAAACTGCAAATCCTGGAGTATCAGTATGTGGTCATTTTTTAAATAGATATTTTTTTGAAAAGCTGTGTGACATTTTTCTTTAATGGCTGATTTTTTTTTAATGTCAGCTACATTTTTAAAGCATGAGGCCTGGTTGTAACTAGCCTCGGCACTGCTACTGTACATCAGACTGTACTATTTGATCATTAATTTATCACAGTTCTAGCAGTTTGTTTGACAGGTGATAGTGCTTTCATCTAATGGCTACACAGCAAGTGTGTGGTGCACTAAAGAGTGGATGCCACTGACTAGAGTTAGGAATCAGCAGACAACAGCCACTTTGCAGAGCTTTATCGATTTACCAGAATCATTTAAAGATATGAAACAACTGGAATAATGAATGCCAATTCAGCTCACTGTAGGGTTTTTCTTATTTAGTTTGGAATTTAATAATATAGTTTTGTTGCTAGTAGTGTTATTATTACAACTATTTGCAGTGATAAAAGAAGTGCAGAAATCAAGGTGCACGTTTGAATATTTGTGCTAGAAACACAGTCTCTGTGTTCAGTGCAGCTTAGGAAATAGATGCTTGGCAAAAATATGAGACATACTGCAGTATTGTAAATACTTAAACTCTAAATAAAGCCTTTCTTATACTTATCTGCTGCAAATGTTCTCTGAGTTAGGTGTACAAATATGAATATTGCATGGATGGGAAGAGCAGTATAAGGCACATTTCGCAAGCATGGTGGGGTTCTTGGGGCTGTCCTGTGCAGGGCCAGGAGCTGGACTTGATGGTTCTTGTGGGACCCTTCCAAATCAGGATATTTTGTGATGCTCTCTTTACTTTTATCCTCAAAGGAAACAAAATGTATTTAACCCATTGGGTTTAGCTCCCCACTTTGCTCACGGCAGTGCGGGCGCCGTGCTCAGTGTGAGGGGGTGGCTGTGCTCCAGCCATGCCTCTGCCAGGGCTCCTGGTGCCAGGCAGGGCAGCACACCCATGGCACAGCCCGTCCACCTGCTCCTGGGGCTGCAGAGTTGCTGTGCTGAGATCCTGGCAGGATCTGGGGCTGCGGCCAGACCGTTATGTGCATGGAAATCTGCACCTTAGGCTCCTACCCCATGGTGTGGCTGTGTCCAGGAGCCTCGTGTATTTAAGGCCCAGACTGATGCATTTGTGCTGGTTTGCCAAAGGTCTGTCTCAGTTGTTCTTGGTTTGGGTAAGCTGGCAGGGAAGGTGTGTTAGCATGAATCCAGTACCCTGTTTTACTGCAGCAGAACCTGATACCCCATTCCAGCAAGAAACAGTAACCTGTAAAATGTTCACAGCCCTTCAAACTCACTCTCAAATGCTGAAGCACTTGGCTACAGTAGGTCTTAGTTGAAATTATATCAGAAGTAGAAAGGGTGCTTTGAATTTTAAAGTCAGTGCCAGCAGACTTCTGCCCCTTATGTTGACAAGTCAGCTTAGGCTAAAGCACAGATGAGTCATGGAAGTTAATTAATTTTCTGAGGTGCTGATTGCTCATATGTCCCACTGAAACCAATAGGGAAACTCCCACGTGTTGTAGTGGGAGCTGGAAACTGGCCATGCTGTGTTGTGGGACATCCAGAAGTGGTGGTGCTGCTTTTTGTAGTGGAGACAGTGGGAGTTGCTTACAAACATGAAGGAAACCAAAATGATGCCAAATGAAATTTTATTTTCCTCCTCCTTGGTGTTTGTTACAAAATCACAAGTAAATAATAAACACAAAAGTTCCTCGAACATTTTCAGTATTTATTTTAAGCACATGTGCTGCCTCATCTCCTTTTAATTGCAAGTCAAAGGAACACTGATGCCTGGGGTATGACCATGTACCAAATCCTGAGAGAAATGATACTCATTAATATAAAGTTACTGCTAGCCCAGTGTCTCTGGGTTTGTAGTAGCTCATCAGTGACAATGAGTCCATGTAAGCCTTGCTGCAGGAGGGACCCCATTCCTTGGTTTCCCATGTCAGGGAGTCATCATCACTGAAGCTGAGAATGATGATTCCACTAGTTCTTAGGAAGAGGTGCCTAGTTCTTTTCAGGAAGAACTATTGGCACTGCCAGGCCTGCTCTACAAGGACAGCAGGCAGAATGATAGCAGAGACTCAATGACATAGAGCCTGAGATCAGCCTCTTGCTGAAGCTACAAAAATTTACACTGGTTCTGGGGTAGACTGAAATCTGGGGTTCTTAGTGTATAGAGAAATGTGTGTGAATCAGGAGAGCTGGTACAGGGTGGATCATGAACAATTTTGCTGTAGACTTTCATCTACATTGACATGTGTGTCAATTTGTCACATTTCCAACATATTAAACCTTGTTTGGTTTGTTTGAAAGAAAGTTCTCTAGTTACTTCTAAGTAAAACCTAGTTAAATGTAATTGGTATTAAAGTGAATGTGATATCATCTGCTCTGCTGAGGAATTAAACTGTTTTAGTAGTAGTTGGAAAAAAAAAAAAAAAGCAAAGAAAAAGGCTGTGCTTTTATCTTGCCTTCTTTCCCTCCATGATGGCATGCTAGTTAGGAGTTACTCAAAGTTCTGTGTAAGCTGCAAATCATGTTCTGCCTTTCCATTTATCTTCCTGCCTACAGAACCACAAGATAAAAATATTCTGGACAAGCAATTCCCTTCATCTTCTTGCTGCAACTTGCCAATTCCCAGCCCAGCTCCTCCTCCTCCATCTGAGTACCAGTTCGAGGGGCAATCTTTGCATTTTTGGCTATCATGTTTTCAGGAGGTAGGATGGGTTTCTCCACAGTCAGCCTGGTTATAAATAGTTACTTGCCTGAATGAAGAATTGCATCCTTGGCTGGTGGTCTGAAAGGGCAGCTGCCATGTGATGGAGCCATATCTTGTCTTATCTTCTCTCAGAAGTGCTGCCTCTGGTTCTGCAAGGTCTTTCCTGGAAGATCCTGCTCATATGATTTCAGCATTAATTCCAGATGCATTTTCACTGTGATGGCAGTGGAAGTGCTATGTGAATTTTTCCATTTGCAGCTGAAGAAGGAGGTTGGACTCAGGAGAGTATATTCTCCTCTCCATTGCTGCTGAAAACCAGAAATAATTCAGCTGGAATGAGTGAGGTTCTTCCAGCGATAGCCTTATACCACAGAGATCAAAGTCTGCCCTTCTTCCCTCATATTCTAAGCTATGCTTCAGTGAATATGCAAACTGCATTTTTACCTTCTCTTTTCCTTCTCCTAATTCCCACAGTTGAAGTCCTGGCTTGAGCCACAATATCCCCCTTCCCTCCAACACAAATCTTGCTTCCCTCCTGTCCTTCCCACATGAAACCCCAGGCACAGTTTGTGTTTTCAGTGTTATAAATATGTACATCTACAACCCAAATCCTGAAGCTTCATCCCAGGCTGCCCATTCCCACTGCTGCCAGCCCTCTCAGGGTTTGGCAGACGAGGCAGGCGGAGCGGGTGGCCTACATGGATGCAAATGCACAGCGGTGGGCAAGCTTGGCTTGGGCTGGCTTGTTTGTTTGTTGCTGCTGTTTTTGCTGGCCTTGCTCATTAGAGCCCAAATCTCTGGAAAACATCTAGTATGATTCATGTAAACACCAAAGACAAGTAGGATCAGCCTCACGGAGGGGAGGAATAAAAAGTGGAGGGGAACAAACACTTGGCGGGGGTCGGCTGCCCGCCATGGCCCAGCGAGGACGGGGAGTGAGAGGTATGCCAAGCAGCTCTTTGTCTCACATGCACATTAGGATAAGTAACATTGCTCCTCGCCATCTGTCTCTCTCTATGAACCTCTGCCTCGTTCCCATGTAATAAGAAGATTCATAGAAGTACCAGCTGTGACCTTACAGGAAAGCCTGAGAAACTTTGCCTTTTTTACCAGCACTGGGAGAGTGAGATTTGGCACCGATGAACACAGTTGTGTAATTTTTTTGTTGTTGCTCTGTTGCCATCTCTTCCCCCAGCAGTTGTGCAGTGCTCATAGAAAGATGAAAGCCCCCATGGCAGTTCAGGAGAGGTTGCCAGCTGCCAAACATGAGTTTCAGTGGGCTATTTTTTTATACTGCTCTCCTTTATTCACAAGGTGAGGAGGCCGTCAGATGCAGCAAATTCCTACTCCCTGCTTGCTGACATGGGTCAAGAGGACCAAAGCAGGAGTGACCATCTTTATTTATTAACCTGACACAAGTCATAGAGAAAGGCTGCCAGCCTTGGGGCTCTGTTGCAGACATGGTGATGTGTTCCCCTGTGGGTTAAATATATAAATATGTGTGTCCCTGATGCCACATCCACAGGATGTTTGGCAGCTGAGGTTGCTGGCAGCTGAGCCCATGGGCACGAGTGTGCCTGTGACTGTTGTAGGTGCCTGTGCAGCTCTGTTGCAGGTAAATTTACAGGGAGCTCTTCCATAGAGCAGCATTCAAGTCTCTCTCTTTCACACATCTGTGGCAGAGAAAAGTCAAAATGCCCGACCCATAAATTTGCAGTGATATCTGTGTGAATTACTCACTTTTAATTCAGAATCATGCTGAAAAATTAGGGTGAAAATGTTTCAAAGCAAGAAAAATTTGCTTGTTTGGCTAATCAAAATCGTAAGTAAGTAATACATATGAATTCAGCTAAACCACGTAATTTAAACTCAAATTAAGCACTTCATCTTCAAACCTGGTTTTCATACAGTGGAAACAAATTTCAAATTGAAATGTTTCATTTCTTAATATCAAAAGAAGCTTTTTTATTTTTGCATGAAAAACAACCAAGTGAAAAAATTATCCACTGGGCCATCAAAGAATATTGCAATAGATATAAATCTATATTTTTGCTGTTCAAAAAGTGTGAGATGACAAAATTTCCATATTAAAATGTTAAGCCAATTAAAATTCCATGGATATTTTTTCTGGATTAAAAAAAGGTAAGTTTTATAAAATAAAAGAATTAGACAAAAAGAACTGTAAATTTCCCTCTTGAGCAGCTACATTTCTTGGGAAACTCATTGTAACTCTATAAAACCAGTTCCTCCAAACTTCATAGTTGTCAATGTTGAGATATTTCAAAAGCAAGTCACCCTTAAATTTATTCGAAAATTTGGAGCTAAAGTTTATTGTCTCCCATCCCTTGAAATTGTCATGCAGGAGGAGATTGGCTTTTCACTGGGACTGTAGGAGTGTATGTTACTGAGGCCCTTGAAAATTGCACCCAATATCACCAAGAGCAGCAGATGGATCTGTCAGCTGTTTTGCTGAAAATAGTGAATATCTTCCCTGGAACATTCGTAAGTTGCCCGAGGCAAAATTTCACAGTGGAAACAGTGAGATTTCTCTTTACATAACATTCCGAGTACTCACGAAAGCCGAGGTGCCCCCGCCCGTTAGACTAAAATCCCCATGAAGCAGATGATGATGAATAGGCACAGCTGGGCTGTGAGGAGGGCGTTTGCAGGAGCCCTTGGCCATAGCCTGACCTCAGGCCATCACAGTTGCAGCAAGCAGCAAGTGAACAGTGTCTTTAGAACTTACTTTTGTCGCTTGTTTTCCCACTTAGGTGGAGACTAAAGTAGGCTCTGATGGTGACTTTGTGCCTCTCTCCTTCCGTGGGGTCTTAGCAGTAGAAAAGCAGAGCCTTCCTCACGAGGTCACCTCAGGAGCTGTACAGGAGTGTCTAAGTCATGTGCCATTGCAATTGACTGCCTTTGATTGATGATTTCCACATCTAAGAGCTGATCACGGCTGTGGGGCTGTGGGGGAATCTGCTGAGCACGTGAACATATGTAGGTCCTCAGGTAGAGCAACTTCTGGGCCTCCAAGAAAGGGCCCACTCTTCTCATTGTGGAGAGAATAATTTTAACAGTACATTGGCACATTTCCTATCCATTGGGAGAGTTCAAATTGTCTTACTGCAAATATTTGTGAGCCTGATCCAGAGCCTTTTTTGTTGGGCTTTGTTTCAGACAGTATGAGTAAGAGCTGATCATGTTGGTGTTTACCAGAATAAAACAGTTCCCCTGAATTTGTTCCTATGTTTTAATGTTTGCTTATAGATACAGAGCAAACCTGGCTCTACAATATTCCATTGGAAATAAAGATTGCAGGCCCACAGCAGCCTGTATTTAACAAAGGGTTATCTATGCTTTCAAGTTAATTTGTTATTAAGGCAAGGTGTGAAATTAAAATGCAGTAGCTGTCTCTGAACGTCCTGGAATAAGAATATCTTTTGTTCAAAGGATGTTAAGTGGACAGATGTCAAGTGAGATTTGGCCAGGTAGAGCTGCTGTAATAAAAGGACCTTAGGAACTGTCTTAATTAATATTTTTTAAAGTTTTTTTTTATTACTTTTTTTTAATGCATTACAATGTCTTTAGCTAGAAATAATGTTTGAGTCTCTCTTAACTTTCACTAAATGAAATACTTACTGCAAAAAGGAAATCAGGGGTGTTTCTGAGAATGAGGTTTGTTGTGGGCCTCATAAGTGTTTGAAGTTGTTTGGAAAATTTGCATAAAAGCCATGTAAGATACCAGATACTTCTGTGGGTCTTACATGCTTTTGATAATTCCTTTTCTGATGACCTTGGAAATTACTGTTTATGAGTTTGCATATTGCTATTGTAGGTAAAAAAGGAGAAACTATCATGTCTGCACTTAGACCAAGGGGGATTTCCAAACAGTTTCTAAGGTTCAGCTCCAACTTTTGTTAAATCTTACCCTTGGAATTTAGTGGCCTTGTAATCAGAAGCATTTGTACACCAGATTTTAACCTTTCCTATTCATTGAGCAAAAGTTATTTTGAACAAAATTCTAGACCCTAAGTGGAAGATTTAAGATATTGGACATCAGCTGTGTGAGATACAGACTGTGGGTCAAGTTTTGAACTCAAATTAACAGGGTAAGGGCTTGTGTGATTAGTCTTAATGGGACCAGACTCCTTAGTAATTGGAGAGCTGTTGAGCAAGTGCTTGCATGAGAAGGGACTGCAGTGTGGCTGCTGGTAAATCAGCCGCCTCTTTTGAGCAGAAAGAAAGCAAGCTCTTGACTCAGGCTGCCATGAATATCAGTTTATTTGAAATCTGATTGGAAAGTTTGTAATGTGACTCAGTCCACGCAACCAAAACATCAGAAATTTCTGCTGAAATTCCTCCCAACAGGCTTGGCTGTTTGCACTACCTGTCATCTGCTGTGGAATTGGGCTTTCTTAGGTGACTAAATGCTGAGAGGGTCCAGAGTGGGTGAGAACACCTACCAGGAAAGGCTGTGAGCAACAGCTCAGGCTGAGTAAAATGATGTGAGTTTGGGCATCTGCGAAACCATGAAAAGTTTTAAGGCTTTCCTCTAGTGTCTTTTTTTTTCTAGGGAAACATGTGGCAGGCTCTACAAACAAAATGGATAATATTTTATGTTCAAAGCAGACATCTAATTGCATCTCCCAACCACTGGGCTAGAGCATATTTACGAGTTCTCTTCTGTACCCAGTGTACCACTCTCATTTACACGTGTGTGAAGCACAGTGGTGCAGCCACCACATGCCTCTGCTCTAGCAGGGACTCAGATGCACATGCCAAACTCGCTTGTAGCGTGGGCATAATAAAGCAGAGGGGAGAACTCTAAACAAACCATTTGGAGCCTGATTTCAGCTCCATCTACACTAACCCAACTATGAATCAAGGAAATTTTCTGTTCCTTTGGGAACCTGTCCTTGTTGCATGCACGCCAAATGCAGGCAGAACAAAGAGGTTAGAGAATGAAGGAAAATAAGACCAAAGGTCCTTGTTTTCCTATTTATTGTTAGCCTTTTTTTTTTTTCAGAAAATAAAACCCTAATCCAAACACATAAATCTGAAGAAGTTTTTCCTGGTTCAGATAATAAATGCAGAGCATAATAATGCAAAATAGCAAAAGGAATGACTGTTCATGCCACTGGATGCTTAGGATATCATCTATTGAGCCCATCTCAGTCTTCCAGACTCTGAACCAGTTTTGGGACTGAGACAGTCACTGATGATACAGCTGCAAGTTTGATCCAGTTTGATCTTTACTTGCTGCTTTGTTGTGTAGTGTTGGACAGGCTAAGTCTTCACAGGGAGCTGAGGATCACCAGAGGAATCTACAATTTCTGCTTTCAGTTTGTTTCAAAGGGGTTGCGTTCCTTTTTCTTCTGTAGTGGGGATGGTGAAAAGCTGGGAATGGTCCTACATCAAAATCAGCAAAAATAATGTCCTGACTGACTGTGGCAAAACTAAAACTAATTGACTAACTTAATTAATTTTTTCTACCTTCCTATCTTCTTAGAGCCTATTCAAAAGCAGGTACTCTGAGATTTTTTGCTCCTAGCTGACAACGTGAGCAGACTTAAGTCAGGTTGGAGTCTCATATCACCTGCTGGGAGTGTGGTACCTTTGCATCTTCAGGGTTTGTTCTCTGCAGACATGGTCATGTTCCCTGCCAGCAGCTTTGGTCTCTGGGCTGTTCACAAGAAGGATGCACAAACTTCTGCAAATGGGTGACAATATGAAAGTAAATCTTTGGTTTTGAGATTTCTATTTATTTTTTTCAGAGTAGTGTTAAAAACATGCCATGAAAAATAGGCACTTTTAGCATTGAGAATTTTATGTTAGATTAGGAATCCAGATTCCAAATGGGATCCAAGGGAAGAGGTTTATTGTTGTGCTCATTCAGGAGAGTAGCCAGACCATGTAAAATCTGAGAAGAAAAGAAATTCAGTAGCAGTTGTGAGCAATAAAAGAGTATTTTGTGAGTTGGATGAGGGAAAAAAAATCTCTATGTGGAAATCAAATGCATCCAGGATAGTTAAAGGAGACATAAATGTAGTTATTAGACAGAATGATATGGGGAGAAATGCAAAAAACATGAATGATACGGCTTTTAGTTTTCACTTTTGTGAGGTTATAACTTCAAAAGAAACCCACTGAAACAAAATAAAATGCTTCTCCCTCATGCTGAAGTGATTTGGCCCCAGGTTCCCGTGTTCTTTTAATAATTTTGTCCTCTGGAGGGTTCAAGTCCTCCTCAAGCTCACTCCAGGCAGCCACTCAGGCTCGCTCACCTCAATGATTAGCGGGAGGCCTGCGGTGCACTGCAGTGTTAGAAGGAGCCTATCAAGGAGCTCATCTCCAGCCAGATTCCTGCCTTGGCAGCATTCCTCTACCTGGCTTGTGAGATAAAAGGAGGATAGGTAAAGGTAGCATTTCAAAGCAAGCAATTTGGGTCTTAAAATATTTGGTGAAATTATTCAAGAATAGTTCATTCATGTGGAAGTGGTGTCTGTGTATTGCTGTCCAGGTCAATGAACGCTGAAGTCTGACACTGGCCAAGCAGGTAAAAACTGGCTGTGGGCTTCCTCAGCTACATACCTGGGGACTCTGAGCTTGACACAGTGTGGGGAGCAGCATCAGGAACTCACAGGCTTTCTGGAGTCAGCTCTACTGTAGTTTTAAGTTGCACTAAACCCCCAATGTCATCAGAAGATGACAGCATCTACTTCAGGAGTCCTCTGGGATCTCACTGTGTTTGGGCTCAGGAGCTCCTTCCTTCCCAGCTGCCTCCCTCTCAGCCCAGACCTGTTCCCCACCAAATGATGGCACAAACCAAATGATGGCAGTAGGCCACCAGTCAGCTGGTGGATGATATATTAAAGATTGGCTGTTCTGTCAATACAAAACTAATGTTCAAACATCTGAGTTTTCAAAATGGCTGAGGTGTTGGGTAGTGAGATGCAAGGGATCTGCCAGCTGTCAGCTGTGCTGCAGTCCTGCCAGCCAGGGATTTTAGCCAGTGCATGTTGGGTGACAAGGCAGCTCCTTCTGGCTGGTTATACAGGGCTGATAACCTGAAGCTGTTTACAGGGGCTGAACACTTTTAAAGCCAGCTCCTGCTAAGGGCATGGCTAATGACCCCTCATCCTGAGCAGGCTGTGAGTGCCAGCAGGTACTGAGCACATTTCCATACTTTACCATAGGGTAAAGTATGGAAATCTCTGCTGAGCATCTGTGTAAGGACTGAATGCAAACATTTGTGGAGGCTTAGCAGGTCCTGTTCCTGAGGATCTGATTCTTTAAGACCTGTAAGCCAAGTTGTCACATGTGAAGTCTCAGGTTTTAGTAGCTCATTGGAAAAAAGGTGCTGAGGAAAGGTTGCTAGTAAAGCTGCTTTCTTCAAGTTGGGAAGGAAAGGTACAAGAGCTGGGCTTTCAGTGAGGTTGGTTGCTAAGACTTTGGCAAGTGCAGGCAAGCTGAGATTCTGTTATCATTTCACACAGTGTGGTGAATGTTTTAGACTTAAATTGTAGAGATCATTATCTGCAAGCTGAATATACTTGTTGATATGCCCTCACTGAATGGACATGTCTACATTGAAGTACTAAACAACCCTCCTGGGATGGATTATCTCCAACTTTGAAGGTGAACGAAAAGGTGAATAATCTATTGGACTAGCAGTAGTTTGGAAACCATGATACATATAGTTTATGGGAAATAAAAAGTGAGTTTCTATGTGTGCAGTGACCTTGGGCAATTAGGCAATTCAGTATGATTCATATTGTTATGGAGAATTTCTTAATTTTTTGAGGAAATCAGGTGTGGACATCTGCCATCCAGCAAAGGAACAGGAAACATACATAACTGGTGTTAATAAGTTTCACCCACTGGTAATTGAGAAAGTCTCTTTGACAGAACTTGCAAAGTCCAAAGCAGGCAGTTTTCTGAGGCCTCTGTGAAGCTGGGTCATGCACCATATTGGTGCTGGACTAGCATGAGCAAACTTGCACTCAGCACAAGAGAGCAGATGCAGAAATGTGAATCCAGGTGCCATTCCCCTCTCCACATAGCAAAGGGACTTCTTTGGTGGACTGGGGAAAAAAATGGAGCTCCATCTTCAGTGTCAATTTGAATCCTATCCTTGTTTCCTGCCATTTTGCTGTCGGATTCCGTAGCATGCTGTGTGATTTTTCTGGGCTCATGAAATGTACATACTCCAACTTAAAAATCTGCATGTTCCCATCTGTACCCTGAGGATATTTCAAAAGGGGGGATTCAGAAACTGGGGAAGAAAGGTTTCATGAATTTTGCAAACTTTTTCCTTTAAGTGCTTTTTTTACACTTGAGTGACGCTTACGAATTACTTACACCATCCACTATAATTTAATGCATTACACAATAAAGAGTATCTGCTGTTCTTTGTGTATTTCAATACCAATGCTTTCCTTATCTATTTTTCCCAGCTTGCCATTTCGTGCAGTAGAGGTTCTGTCATGTGATATTACTCTGCACAGAGGGAAGTTGGAGAGCCCTGCATGCAGCTTTACCCCACTGGTAAGCAGTCAGAAGATTTACTTTGGTCATAAATGCAGTTTCACAATGTGTGTCTCTCCTCTCTCTTGCATGTTCAACATGGCATTTCAACAACTGAAAATTCAGTGGTTGTCAGCTGAACCAGAATTCAAATTAATAGCTTGTGTATTTGTTTGGAATATTTTCCGCCCCAATATTGATTTGTAGGCATTTCAAATTACAGTCACTTGTAAGTGCAGGTGTGCAATTTTTTTTATCAGGGACGACATCATTTGCATGCTGAATGAAGCGTAGATTGTATTTCTTGTCTTATAGATTTTATTGTCTTCATACAAGCTTGGTGTAGTATTTTTCACACTCTGAGACCTCCGCAAAATTAGGAACTGTTGCTGCATAAATATTCATGTTTTATACTGTATATGTATTATCAAAACACCCAAACTGCTGTATTACAGACCATACCTGCATACATCAGTTACCTAATTCCTAGCCCTGTGCCTCTGTACCTGTTTTTCTATTCTTCTGAAATACTTTGCAAGGGGAAAGTAAAGTAAGGAATATCTCAGGGTAGACTCAGGCTACAGAGTAGAGTCATTGATAAGAGATTTAGAGTTTTATTCTGATTTGTCCTTTATCTTTGCCTTCACTTGGCAGCTCATTCCACCTTCATATAGTTAACTAAAAGAGTTTTCTATCTGTATTTGGACAGAAGTCTAGGCATACAATTTTTAAGTGGTGTAAGTAATACAAGAAAAATCCATTTATTATGTCCCTGCAATACTTGAGCAATTGAATTTTCCTTCCACCCTCCCCCCCTATTTTTTTCCAGTGTCCTTAAATTCAAATATAGGTTTGGGCCCCTTTTCAGGAGCTGGACTTCTCAATAATGGGTGTGATTTGCCTCATGTGGAAATCCTGAATAAAATTACCAATAACATACTTACATTCAATTAAATGTTTCAACATAAACATCATTTAGTCACTCAGTAGGGAAATGCTCTCTGCCATGTTCAAGGAATGGCAATCAATATGCTCACTAGTAGCATGTCTGAAAATATCAAAACACTGTAAGGAGCAGGGTGATGGAGACGGCTTTGTCTTAGTAAATTGTAGTCTGAGAGCTTCCCTTAGCCCTAATCAATTCCTGTCCCTGCTGTTCAAAGGCAAACTGTGCAGTGCTTTAGTTGGTACTGACTCAGTGTCAGAAATCATGAAGTGTCTCTTTCTTGAGAGAGAAGCAATCTGGATGCAATCAGAGAATGAGCAGGACATATCCCATTGAGACAACACTGAGGAAAAAAGCTACATTGAGAGAAAAAGATTCACAGTGAGGTCCAGGGGTGAATTAAACAGGTGCTTTCACCTCTTGAAATGTCATACACTGACACAGGCAGGGTAACACTGTGAAAACAAGCAACTCAAACAGCCCGTTCACAGAAGGGAAGTTTCAGATCTGTGCATGCCTATCAAGATGTGAAAGGTGACCTGTGATTCTGGCAAGTTGTTCTGTGCAGAAAAACACTGAGCTTTGGCCGTGGAGAAGTTGTGAGTGCCAGGGGAGCCCAGTCCTCTGGGCATACAGAGCTTCACTCGAGCCCCTTCACCCTGCAGAAGGGTAGGCAGGTGGGAGAATGGGGAAATCTCTCACCTGTGTGTGCTCACAGTCGACATGCTGAAGGCACCATGGAGCAGTGGGCAACTGAGAGAGGTGATGGTAGCCTCTGTCCAGAGTCTTTGACCAGTCTGACCCGTTAATGCTGCATGCAGGCACCCTTTGGCCAGTGCTGAGAGGTAAAGGAAGATGAAGCTTTTTTGTGCTTTTCCTTTAGATTTGGAGGTCAGGCTGCACTTGTATTTGAACACTGGATATATTTGAGTTGAAACATGGGTATAGGCCATGATATACCAGATAGACACTGCCCTGTGAATAATTTGATTAATGCCTACTTCTTTCCCTAATAAATTAGTCTCTTGCCTCCCAGTGAGCAGGTAAGGTGTGAAGATATAAAGTTGCTTTTATGGCTGCAATGAAATGACTAAGATGACAAATGTGGATGAGGATCTGTCAGAGTTCCCAAAAGAGACAGAACCAACCAACCTGATTTCCTCAGCTGTGAATACTCAAGTCAGACAAATGTGTAATGCATCCAGCTCTCTCTAACATGTATGTGCATCCTCCATGCTGGGTCTACACTTCAGGAATTTGAAGTTTAGCCTGTAGCTGCTGTATTTCTGATTGTCTAGCACTTGCTAAAGAGGAGCTCAGTAGCAACAGGATGAATTAGAATTTTTGCCCAGGGAAAGAAACAGAGAAAACAAAAACATAACCAGATCAGTAGAAAGTTTTTTGGAATAAGTTTTATTTCATTAAGGAAAGATCTAAAAATATCAGATATGGATATCTTTTTCTGTACAAACTGAAATATAACCTGAGAAACTGTGCAGTTTTGTAAAAATTTTGTAAAATAGATGTGTGTAGGAATGGCTTGAAACAAATTGATGGATGGAAAACCAAGCATGTGGAGAAATCAAAAACAGCACAAAGGTTTAAGCACCCTGTGTGATAAATACTACTACTGCAGAATGAAGCAGACTTTGCCGATGTCTTTGGTGTTTTATAATATGTCCAACTATAAAATCTCTAAGAAAATATATAATTTCTCTATCTGCCCTTCCTTCACTTTCCTCTTTTCTTTCCCTACAACTGAGTGGTACTTTCTCTGGGGGAAGAGCCTGGATTTAGACACATTAATTGAGGGTTACACAGTTTGCTCCACTTGCCATTTAAGGCGGCTACATTACCATCCCACCTGGCAGTGTTGTTTACAAGCAGTTTTGCAACCTTTCCATTCTGCTCCCTTATTTTTGTTAGGCACAGTATAATGATGCCATATGACATTTTGAGTCTGAATTGATGTTCTCTGTGGTACCTCCTCAGGCCTGTTATGCTTTGGATGTTTGCATTGCCTGTTCAGACACCCACGCACAGTGTGGTTATTTTAATTTGTGACTGAATACAAGCTGTACGCCGGATGTCACAGGAATATCTTTAGAGATTCCATTGATCTCTTAACTACAAATAATCATTATAGCTGCAAAACAAATAGTGGATCAAAACTGTGGGAACGTGGCCCAGAAGGTGCTGCTCGCTTTTCCTTCTGAAATGTGTGATGTGCAGGTTGAAGGTAATATATAAATGGCTGAAAGGATTTTAGCAAGAAATCAAGACAGGATATCATTAGGAAATAACTGTTTGGAAAAGATTAGCTTAATGTAGTTGGTTCTTTAAAAGAAAATGGTAAGAAAAAGGTATAGGCAGCCATGGGAAGTTGGTTGGCTTGTGGCAGTCCTCAGTGCTCCCTAAATCCCATGCTGTAGCTTTGACTAAACACAGGGGTTTGCTTTCCAATGCTGTTGCTTTGCAGCAATTGCACAGTTTGCCTCTTCCACTCCAGAGATGCCTGCATCCTGTGTAAAGAGTTTGAGGGATTTATGGACCTGTCCCATGTTCTGTGGGAATTACATGCAAAACTTGTTCTTAGGCCATTGTGTAATTGCAGGTACTGGTGAGCAAGGCATGGTTTGGAAGCAGAGAAGTAAATGAGATATCGAGATGAGTTCGTTATTTGCTGGGAGAAACATGGACTTGGGATAAGAGTTATTTGAATTTTTTAATCAAAATTATATTAGATTGCAAGATCCAGGTTGCAACACCCTGAGTCCCTGCACTCCTTGGTCTTACTTAGAAGAAAGGAAAATGTACAAGATCTTGTCAAATATGAATGCTGGTTTTGTGGGAAGAAAGGTGATCCAGTACTTCCCTGAAATTCTGGTTCACCTCTTTTCCTTGCACGGCTTTCCTGGGTGCAATCCTGGGCGTAATCCTGGGCAAGTCACAGGGGGCATGTCTGTGCCCACAGTGGGGATGGAGCTGTCTCTTGCACTGCTCCCCAGCATGTAGTCAAGCCCTGCTGAGAGTCTGATTTCATTAAGAGCCCGACTTGAACCCAACCAGACTCATGTCTGTGAGCATGAGCTGTCACAGCTGCACATTGCCACAAAGGATGAGGTTAGGTCAGTGTCAGCTTGGGGAGTCTGCTCTTGTGCTGCTTCAAACAATCCACCCTGTCTCTCTGCTTTAGTCTTCCCTCTGCAAAGTAATAAATTTCACTTCTTCCAGGAGGTCTGGAGAAATGCATTGACAGGATATGGTGCAGGTAGCCACTGCAGTACTGCAGTTCAGTTATTTATATATCTAAGGGTTTTAGATGTAGGTGATTGCTCACTGAAACTTGTTCTTGCAGAGCCAGGAATGCTTTTAGGTCCTCCCTAGCAGAAGAACTGGTGTTCCTTGGAAACTAGTGGTTTATGTGTTTTAAATAATTGTTCACAATGATTCCTGTCCAGAAGAAATATGTGGGACATAAGCAGCCTTATCTGGCAGCAGTGTGCAGGGAGTACAGGGTCCTTGGCCCTGCCAGCTCCGTGCTGCTGGCCAAGCCCTTTCTGCAGCAGTGGTGTGACTGCTAGTGCTGACAGTGGTGTATCAGTAGCACTGCTCTGTCTCTGAAAAGTGGGGGAAATGTTGATTCTGGAGTTCATTCCATCAGATCATAATTAGTTTGGGATAATTATTGAATATGCACAAGAGCAGCCTTTTCTTTTCCCCTGCAAATGAACTGCGGTTGGTGTCGTGCTATTTTGGTTTTGTTTTCTGCTTAACATTCCACTGTAAGTGCAGCTCCTCTGAGGCTTGAAGTGAGACAAAACTGAACCAAAGTGACTTTGTTTTCTCTGTGTAAGAGGATGGACACTGAGTGATAATGACATATTTTGCATGTGAGCAGCAGGTGCGAGACCAAGTGTCTACTGCGGATTAAAGTAAATATGGGTTTTTTTTCTATATTTAACTGATATGTGACAAAGAAACAATGTTTTAAATGTCACTTTCCATGGGTTTTTTGTGTGTCTGTAATTATACATTCTAATGTGCCAAGTAGCTACTCACTGAAGTTCAAATTTACATAGTAAAGTTGTGCATAACAAGGCAAACAAGATACAGTCTAGCATTCATCTCCATGCATCTGGGCTGCCTCCACCCAGCAGTTACACTACCAACAAATGAATGTTTTCTGCTTTCTTGAGTTCACATAAATAGCTGTAAATTCCTATAATTAACTATGATAAGTCACTCCCCACTATTAAAACAAAGACGTGTTTGTTTATCGGTCATACTTGCATCCACCACTCTTAACATTACAGTGTCAACTGCTGTTTTTTTCACTGTGTTAAACAAAGCAGAAATATTCCTGTTGGGCAATGCCAGAGTCCCAGGAGCAGCCTCAAAAGCACGAGCACCAGGCTGTCGCCTGCTGAATGCTCCATTTCTCTGCTGAAGGCTGCTTCTTTTCCCTGCCCCTTTCTGCTCCTAAGGCAGGAGAGTTTAGGTGAGGAGTTGTGGCTTTGGGGAGCAAGGCACAGCTTGGAAACAGGGAAGCAAAGGCAACTGAGATATTGAGTTAGTCCTTACAAGGCCTAAAAGTAAAGCAGGTCCTAAGAACCTGTGATTTTCCATGAATCAGCACCACATTTAGTCATGGGTTGTTTGTAGCAGAGCTGCTTCCAACTTTGCTGCTAAATTATTTTTTTCAGGTATTCAACTGGATTGTGATTAATCACAGATAGGCAGTGATATAAAAAAATACTTGTAACCCTTTTCCTCTGAAACCTGAATTGGGTTTTGGATAGGGTTTTGAGGGTGGTTTCATGGTCATTTTTTGTTCGGGTTTTTTTGGGGGTTTTGAGGCTAGGGACAAGATACCTTGCCTCAGAAACTCAATTTTCTTCCCAATTCTATTTTTGCTTTTTAAGCCTACTTTCAGGGCCTAGTGGAAAGTCTGCTTCACTCAATTCTTATATACATAAGAATATCTGCTGCATTTAGGACCTGTGCTTAGGTTGCCTCCACTATGACAAGACATTTTTTCATAGCTTTCAATGTCTCAGAAGCAATACATTTTAAGAGATGCTAACCACAGAATTAAATTAGGCACTCAAATTACAACTTCCATGAGATACTAAAAAGGCAGAGGTAAGATGGTAGGAAATATAACAATGACAGGTTTTTTTGGCCTAAATTTTCCATGAAGAAGTATTTCATAAGTTATGTCAAATTGGAAAGCTGGTCATAGATCTCTCTCTACATGGAAACAAGACGTTCTGTGGGCCACAGATTACACAGGAGTGGGTGTGCAGTAGTGGCAGGATGCTGGCAGTCAGAAATTGAGGTCATTCTGTGCTCTGGCATCTCTATACCATCTTCTATACCACAGCATGTGGGCCTGTAAGTTTTATTATGAATACAGTAGATTTGCTCTCTAAAGACAACAGCTGTAGCTCAGAACTTTGTATCTGCTGGCTGGAAGAGGTTAATAGTTGACCATCTGAGATAAGAAGGGTACTCAGAGAGTGCCTTGTGAAATTTGGGGCCACTGATGGTTTGGTGGATGCTAATCATGAGAAAAGTATGGAAAAATTTTCCTTTTAGCTGGTTTCTTTGGATAGTAAAAATAAGTCCTTCCCTTCACACTTTAAAGCAGACTATATGTAGCTGCTTCCTTTCTTATGGATTTTGTTATACATAATTACCATGCATGAACAGCACAGCACATGGATTATACAGCAAATTCTGTTTTAGCCATGCAAACTCCCAGTGACACTGTGGGCTCTAACAGCTGGGAAGATGTGATTACAGACTTTCATGTTAATATTGGGTGCCTTAAAGACTGCTGAAGCTTGTTCCCAGGTCAGCAGAGCTAGCACAGACTAGCTAAGGCTTCACTAAAACAAGGAAATAGTGTAGAGGATTTTCTGTGAAAAATAGAGACAAATAAACCCATCAAGTTTATTAAAATGCTGAAAGAGTTAAATCTTAAATCTTCACCCCAAACCAAGGTGCAAGTCACTCCTAGATTGCTAGACTGTCCTTATTGCTTGTGAATAAGTTATTAGTATCATGTTTCCACTGATATTTACAGGCTCCAGAACTAGTTCTGGCCTCACTGTATTTATATGATCTGTAACATGTGGCAAGAGACATAACAAGTTGTAGCATTTTGAATAAAGACAAAAGGGTAGAAGATTATTCCTCATTTCACATTGGGAAACTGAGGTACAGGGAGATGTGGTGACTTGCCCCAGAAGGACTCCATCCACCAGGGATTGCTGCTCCTCGTGCTTGAAGGGTGTCTGGGGTACAACTGCTTGTTGCTGAGCTATTACATCCTGTAATGGGCAGAGTCAGTGTGTGGAGCTCAGCCTCGAGCTGACTACTTTGTTTTTAAATAGAGCTTATCTTCCTGAAATAAATGCAGTCTCCTCTCTCACTCTTCTCTAAGCAACATATTGATAGATCAATGGAATTTTTCAGCTCAAAACTCTGTCTTTGGATAAAAGCAGTCAAAGGGGTTGTTTAGAACTTCTGCCTTTTATTTTAAGTCCTGGTTTCATATTCTTTCCAGGAGGGAGGATAGAAGCACAACAGTTTGGGAACATGAGCTTTTTTCTCCTCCCAACTCTAGGTTTGCCCTGGGACCAGCTTATTTTGCATGAGCTCAGCACAGCTGTAAAAGGAAAAACTAAGAAAAAGGCCAACAAACAATAGAGCATAGCAAAAACTCACTTAAAATCTTACAGCTCAGAATACCACAGAGCCTCATTTGTCTGTAATCCTGCTCTATTTAATGGAACCCCTTGCGTCCAATTCTCCTCGTATTTTTATTAATCTTTGTGATTCTCTCTAATGATCTTGTTATAAAGACATCACATCACATGGCACAAGGACAATGCACATAAAAAGTTAAGAATGCATTTAACTACCAGCCATTGATTAGTGTTCTTGATGAGCTTAAATACTACCTGGGAAAGGCTTTCTATCAAATGCAATTGGCTGCAAATGCATTAAGCTTAATGAAAGTCAAGATTTGGGTATATACGAATATTTTTCCTAAGAGGAGGTGCCCTTGCCATGAGAATATGAGCACTTGCTATCCAGCCTCCTGCTGGAAGGGGTGGCAAATGGCAATGTCTGTGACCCCCCCCAGAGCTCAGCTCCAATTCCCATTCCACTTAGTTTGCTATAAATCAGGAGAAATACCGCTGGTGTCAGTGAAATTAAACAGGTCCTGAAAGGCCTTGTGATCTGCTGATGAAGAGGAGATGAAAGATATCTGTTGGTGAGGTCTGGGAAAATGTCAATCTGGAGGGATCCAGCAGGAGATTTTGGGAAGGGAAAGCAGCCTGGTATTCTGCAGATCATTGAATTCAGCAGCAGAATCAGGAACACAGGCCAAGTGGTAGTAAAAATCTTCTCCAGACCGTCCAGGAGTTCAGGTGGGATGTGTGGAGTGTCAAATGCTCCGTGTTAAGCACAGAGAGCACTGTGTGCTGAGAGAAGGATTTATTTTGTCCCTTCCATGGCCACTCTGTTGTGGCAATGCGATAAGCTACATCCTGCTAAGAGTGCTTATGAACTCTTAGTGCAGAGCAGGAATGTGCTGCAAACCCAGGTATTGGCCTGCCATGAGCAGCTACCACGTGCACAGAGCCAACCCCCTACCTGCAGTGTAGCCACAAGAGCCTGCTACTTCCCTGTCTTTAGAGACATAGTTCCAGAAGGACTCCAGAAGCTGCAGTGTGTGAATCCACTGTCACCTCTTCCTGGACTGGAGTGATGTCTTCAGCTTTCAAACTTGTTCTTTTCTGCTCTCCAGACTAATTTAATTTATGGTAGTTTGAATACTGGTTACCACGTGTATTTTGTTTGGCACAATGTTTTCCAAAACCTTTCCATAAAACTAAAAATATAACACACTGAATAAACCACTCCATTACCCAAAGAGAAGAACTTATTACTGCAACTCAGAAAAGTATATAGAGAGGTATTAATTTTAACTTCAGCTTCTGTCATAAAATTCTGAAAAACAAAAAAATCTGGAACATGCAATTAAAATAATTGCAGGTGTGTGAATGCCTGCCTCCAAGCAAAGAATCTAATAATACATTAAAACCCTTATTTTTGATTCTAGCAAAATATACAATTATAGCCATACAAGCTGCCATTGCATCACTTCTTGGCTTCATAGAGGAAACTTCACCTACTGCTATTTCTACTACATGCCAAGATATTATTACAATTCTTACTTACTTTAACAGGGCAATGTGCTCTCCAGTACACTGAACTGAAAATGACACACACTTTCCTGGTAAGATGGTATTTACTATTGATTTATCTTGCCCTAGAGAGTTCTGGTTAACATTCCAGTGATAATTGACCCTGCTTTATTTAACTCTTTCAGAAGTGCATCTTTATTTCCAGCAGTGCCTTAGTACTAGAAGGCACTGAAGTGCTAGTTCAGACAATAAATTTGCAAATGACTAATTCACATTATATTCATAATTTTCGAGATTTAGAAGAAAAAATAGAAGTCTCAGGATATGATTAATTAGCTCATTAAAGTAGAAGAGAATGTTCAGATCTAGATTAGGAGGAATTGTCATCTGAGCTTTCTTAGTACCTTTTTCATACTGCAAGCTTACAATCAGAGAGCATTTCAAACTAATGCTCTTCCAGAAAGATGCTAACAGGCATCCTTCAAACTACACCTCTTCCAGTGAAAATAGTTACCACTGCCTACACCAGAAGTGGTATAGTTTCTTTATATTCCTGCAGATGCAGTGCAAATGAGCAGTCTTGTACTATTCTCACCCATGGAAGGTTCTTCTGCCATTTCACCAAGATCCCTGTTTGCCCTAAAGCCTTT
Organism: Haemorhous mexicanus; assembly: GCF_027477595.1. Lineage (NCBI taxonomy): Eukaryota > Metazoa > Chordata > Aves > Passeriformes > Fringillidae > Haemorhous > Haemorhous mexicanus. The sequence goes on along the minus strand of NC_082352.1, from coordinate 12,813,515 downwards.
TAGATTGCATCAGTGTAATGAAAGGCAGCACCTCTGCCTACAAACTGTGCTTTGCCAGGAAGACTTGAATCTCTTAAAATGCAATTTGAAATATTCCCATTTCAAAGACATGAGTTAAAAAGATCTTCCAAAACAATAACAGTTTTGTGATGGTAACTCAGTATTCTTGGTCTTTATTGCAGAACTACCACTGGTTTGGGGCATTTACTACAGAGATGGGACAATGTGCATCCCCTGCTTTCTCCTAAAGGATGTTAGGAAGATAAAATAGAAAAATACAGCATTGACTTGTGGCATCAAAAAAACCTTTATTGATGAATTATTTTGGGGGTATGATAGTTCTTAGGGTTGTTCTTTCTCTGATATTCCTTTTTACAAGAACTGTACAGCCATTTCTGAACATTTGAGTGACCTAGAGACAATGCCACGAGTGAAGTTGCACCCTCAGAGCCTCCATCTGTAATTTTGCCATCACAAGTGGTCATGTGTTTGGCTCAGAACAACCCTAAGAGTCTTTTTTGTTGATTTAGTCTGGAGAGAAAGAGAGTGCATATAAGGCTTGATCTGTAAATGTGTGTGAATACAGTTAGCTGTGCACACCTTCACCTCTAGCAAAGTTATCTGTGTGGGGGTTAGGAACTCACTCTTCCCCTGGACTTGGGGCTGAGGAGTGCCCCAAGTCACTGAGTGCTCAGACCAGGTACCAGTACCTTGCATCCAGGAGTGCCCATCCCTGGGGTGCCGCTCCTGTCCTCTGCCCCAACCACTCTCCCTTCCTTTCCTCAAAATACTTTGGTGTCTGTATCTCCTGATTCTGGCACACAATAAATCATATCCACATCCTTCTTTAACTTGTCCCTGCCCCTGTTCCTTGCTAGCTTTTGGAGATGCTGACTTCTGAATTAGTTAGATTATTGACTCCTTTAGAAATAGCCCTGGTAAAGGGTGATGCTTCTGTCACAATTGCCTCTGGTTTGTATGCTGGCAGATGCAGGCATGAGTGTGATTTTATTCCTGCTATGCCCTCCCACACCTGGAACCACATCTGGATGAGTTTGAAACAGCTGCACTAAAAACTTAGAGGACTTTATTCTTTATATGACTGTGTTGGTCCCAGCCCCTTAAACATGCAGAAGTCTAGGTCTTTGCTCCCAACAGAAGGATTAGACATATACTTCTCTTGAATGTAGAATATCTATACATAGGCCACTTTTTTCAAAGGTCTATTATCATCACATTCTTTGGAGACTGTGTAGCATTGATCCTTCTTGAGTGAAATCTAAAAATTGCAGATGTCTCATCCAAGTTATTTTCTGCTCAGTGCTGTTGACATACAGAACTACAAAGTGTTGCTTTGCCAGAGAGGAACAGGAGGTGAATGAGACCTGGAAGACACTTGTGATTATCCTATGGCTCTGCTGTTGCCCCAAGGAACATGATTCCACTTCCCTCAGCAATGCCCTTCTTCATCATATCGTGCTTACTTGGCTAATCCCAGAAGTGGCAGACGTAAATACCTGTAATTAACACTGACAGTTAATGCTTGTGATGTGACAAATGATTCCTCCTGCCTCCCTCTTGAAGCAATCCAGTAATTATCCTGATCCCTATTTTGTGTAATCACGGATGTGCCACTCATTTGCCCTCCTAACCAAAAGCAACCTTCAGCAGTGGTAATGCACACAGGGTTGCATCCATGCTCAGATCACCCAGCTGCCAACTTACAGCTTCTGTGTGGTAGCACTGCTGTGCTGGTATTTAAAACACAAAACCATGGTTTGAGGGATGGGACAAAGCAAGGGCAGAGCCTCCATGCAGGTTTGCTGCTGTCCTTAGCAGTGACAGCAATGACTGGTCCAAGAAACTGCCGTGAGGGGTCTCTAGCCCACTGGGCTGCTCCTTCCCATCCATTCCCACCCCAATTTCCTGACTCATTGCCATCAGTGTGCCCACACTGCAGCTTCTATCATCAAAATGGTGCTGCTTGATAATTGCCCTTGTTTGAAGTGGAGGGAGCAGGAACAACAGACACCAGCTCTGCCACTGAACCTGACCCATCTTGCAGCTACACCCAGAGTTGTGCCTCTCTCATCCTCACCTTAGCTTTCAGGAGGAGGTGGGTCAGGCAGTGAAGGGTTAATGTGGAAAAGCAGAGCAGCATTGCTCCCAGGAGCTCACCAGAGGTGGCAGGGTAGCTTGCTGCACTTCCTTCAAATATTGGCAAGATGGACTTTTTAAATGCAGGTTATGTAATGTGTTTGGGGACTATTTAAAGTAAATGTTATTGACAGCCATTACATCTGGTAGTATTAGTAAGTATTTAGGGAATTTTTTTAAAGGTGAAGTATTGACAGGAAAGGCTGTAACAGCTACTTCTGGGCCATTACAATTTATCTTCTAAATCAGTCTGGGTTTATGGTTCACTGACATGTTTCACCCTATTACCTGCTAAAGGGTGGTTAATGACAATGTGTGGCTACACATGATACTAGAGCATGTGTGACACAGCACAGCTAGGATGCAAAGGCCTTGCAGGGAAGTGCTCCTCTGAGGGAAGCTGTTCACAGCAGATCTGTGAAGGGCTGTGTCTTAATAGCAACATAATAGAATAGAACATTGAATTTCACCTCTCACAGTGATGTCTTAACTTGAAAATGGGTCAAATTATGATGGATCTTGTGTTTAGGACAAACCTGGGCATTTCAAACTTCCATACTGTATAAGGAGGCAAGAGCTGCAGGGGCTGTGAGTAGCCCAGCCATGCTGACTGGGGGGGGATGCACAGGCTGGCACTGCCTGTTGCTGTGAGATGCAGAGCTTTCTCTCAAGGGCAGTCCTTTCAATTCAGCCCTAGATTAGTCATGAATAGAGGTCATTTTAGGGTTATTTGAGTGTGTGGGTAAAAGCAGTTGGTTACAAACAGTGAAGTCCCAAATAGCATTTACCTTGACAGGAGTCCTTATGCACAGCCTTGTTGGAAATGTTTTTGGAAGGAAGAGAAAATAAGGACACAGCACTGCCCAAAATAACTTTGGTCTGTAAATAATCTAAGCTTGGTGTCTTGATCCTTGCTGGTCATTTCTGCTCACCAATAGGCTTCTCAGATATTTTCTTCTTTTGCATTTTTTGTTATTGAAATTAAAAGCAATTCATATACACCTGAATTAGTTTATTTCCTGCTGAAAGGTATTTTCTTCTTCTTTATCCATACACCTGTTTAGAACTGGGATTTCCTTCTCCCTTTCCAATTCCAAACGTCTCCAGAAGCAAAACAGATGGGGATTCACTTGTCCACAGAGAAGCCTCACCTTTCCAACGTGAACACCATAGACTTTTCCAAACATATGGTTGGCCCTGGTGTTTACAACAGTGAGGTTTTGCCATGAAAACAACATTTCATTCTCAAGGTACAGATGTGCCTTGCCATCTCTTTTAACTTCTCACCACCAATTCTAGAGACTCCTTCTGGAGGCCAGCGGCAAAGAGGCTGGTTTATGTCTAGTCCTGTCTCTTGTTCTTTCAGCACTGAGCTACTTTTTCACAGGCACCTTTTAAATTGCCAGATACCTCCCTTTAACCCTGCTCTCTCCCTCCATTCCTGTAGCTTGGTGGAGTTGTTTTCCACAGAAAGCCAGCCTGCTGTTGGGATGCAGGCACCCTTCTCTCCTCCTCCTGTTTGCCCTCGGTTTTCCGCAGCGCAGCCAGAGCCGTGCAGTCCCTCAGTTAACATTTACACTGCAGTCAGCACCCTGTGCCCCGGTCTATTTTCTGCAGACATGTAAATAGAAGCCTTTTGTAAACTTCGTTTAATGATAGTGCTGTATTATGGGTTGTCTAAGACAGTGTCAAGGGATCCTGTTTTCTTTTAACTTCACCATTTGGGTAAGGTATAATCTACAGTACATCAACACAACACATCTCTCTATTGAGTGTTGAGGTGAGATACAAAGCTTTCAAAGCAGACAGATTCTTTTACTGTTTCTTGGTTTCCTCAAGCACTTTGTACATGAAAGATTGTTTCCTTATCTCTTGGAAAAGCTTTTGGATGAAATTAACCCCAGTGTAGAGGGTCAGCCTAACGGCCTCTATACTACTTAAGTCCTACTTAGACCTTATTCTCAGAGCTTAAATTGGATTTTTATGGTGCACAAGGTGCATTTTCCCTCTGTGAATAGGTAAAACTGAAAGATAAAGTAATTTATACTTAGTAATGATTTCAGCTCTTGGCTGACTCTATTTTACATGGCTTTGTGGTGGGCAAATTCTTAAGAAATGAGTGACTAACTACATACAGCTTTGAGAAGCTCTCCAGCAAGCCTGGGGAACTGGGCCTGCCTGAAGAGGAGCTGGTCACCCCTGCTGCTGCTGCTGCTGTGCTGGGTGCCACAGAAGCCCTTGTGTTATCAGGTGCTGATAGCAAACAGGGAGCAGTGGGAAGAGGACGTGCCACCCAAGGCACTGACCCCATGCAGCTTGTCTAGGGAGTGCAGCCTTCACCCCTCATGCCTCACTTGGCTTCCTGGGGAGTGACACACCCTGGGCAGTTGACAAAATCCCCCATTTCTGACGAAATTCAGGGAAGCAACTGCAGCTGCTCTCTGAACACTTCTCAAAGAGAAATATTGGTGGCCTCTCACATTGCCTTTTTCCTTTCAAGCCCTGCTACTGAATTATACCACTTGTATGTCCAACTAGACGAAATTTAGAAGAAATCTTTTGGGAACCATATCAGTCTGCAATAAGTGTTTTTAATACTGCAGTAACAGTCTCAAACTATAGTCTCTTATTTTCTTGAGAAGTCTAGGTAAGGCTATTCATTTTTTGATATAAGGGAAAAATAAATCCAAAATGCTACCCTAAGATGAGTCTGTGGACATCACTGGTTACACACAGGTATACATGGGAGAATCATGCCCCAAATGAGCACCAGAGGGTCTTAATAAGGCATTTCTCCATCTTGGCTTTGTCCATCCAGTGCTACAGTCTGTTGGGGCAGTTTGCCTGACAGCTGCCCACGCTGTCTGTATGTTTCAGCTAAGAATATGGTCCTTCTGTTACCAATTAGGTCAGCCTGGCACTGGTCAAGTCAGGCACTTGTCTAAATTCAGGTTGTCGTTGTGGACATTTATAAATGGAAACAAAGCTGTGTTTCTCCGTCATGAATCTAAATAAGTTCAAAACCAATGCTAAGTCCATTTTAAGCATTGAGTCCACCCAGTAATCATATTTCCCTTTTTGGTAAATTATCTTTCTATTATAATGTGTGACCTCAGAAGCTTCAATGACAGTAAATCACTTTCTCTCCCACCTTAGAATCTGTGAAGCTAACCTGTCTTGACCATCTAATTCAGGGAGTTCATTTGAATGTACTCTTATAGTAGAGGTTGGATGAGGAATGATTCCACTGAAAGCAGTGTGAGTTGTGTCTCCATAAATCTGGGCTTCAGTTCAAGTATCAGCTATGGAATTAGGGGCCTCATCTCTGAAAGGATCCATGGGCATCCTCAAATCATGATGCTATGGGCCTTTTCAAATCATCTCTGTCTCAGTGTGGTAAAGAATTTTTAAATCAAGTTCCAATACTAATTTTTTGGTGCTGGCAAATCCTTTTCTAAGAATTCAGAGATCAAGGCTTTATATGAGTGCTTTATATGTCCCAAATAAAATCATAGAGATGGGCAGCTAGCTCATCTGGGAAGGTACTCAACTCATTGAAGGATCTAGTTCTGGGAATGTCCTTTGATTTTATCTAGAGTCTTTTGAGTCTCCTGCACTCAAGGTAGTGCACAAAAGCTCAGCTCATAGGAACAAGCAGGAGAGGTTTGCAGGAGCAGCATCTGGCACTGTTAAAATACAGAACCAGGTTAGTGAATGTTTGTTTTCTTTCTGTAATTCAGGTATTTGGGCGTCTTTGCTGTCTCATCCACTCAGCTTATGAATGACACATAAGGGGTCTCTTTCCAGTAAATCACAGCAGCAGTTACAATATGTACAAGCCTGCTCAGATACTGGTGGGAACCAAGCCATGGAGGAGTGGAGATCCCCACTGACTAATTTGCTGGGAGTGAGCCCCACCCTCACCTGGAATCCCTGTTAATGTAATAATCATCCAACACTGGGAGTGTTAATGGCAAAAAAAAAAAAGCCCTGGGAGAACAAGCACTACAGGAGGAGGTGAAAGATGTGGGCAGATTAAAAAATAGAGTGCCAAATTCTTGGCTAGAGTAAATAAATAAAGCTCTTTTGAAGCTATTGGCGAGACACCAGGTAACCTGACCCAAAATTTGTACAGGTGGGTGAGCCCTTGCAGGACAAACTTCCATATGTTTGTCATTACTTTTAGATATCTCACAGCTGCTCAAGTCCTGCTCTTCCAGAACCTTCCTCCTTTGCTGTGCAGAAAAGGGAGTAAAGTGCAGAAGGGTTCTTCTCTGAGATAGTGGTGTTGGTTGGGTGAGGAAGGTCCCATCTCGTTTTCCTTGTGGTTTTTCTGAGCCAGTGGCACACAGCAGAGCCCCCAGAGGGGCTGAGGGCAGAGCAGGTGCTGTGGGATGGGCAGGGGCAGTCAGAGGACTCTACCCCCTGCCCCTGCAGCTGCTCAGGCAAGAGGAGTCCGTGCACAAGGCCCTGCAGGAAGGTGATTGAGAACTGGCCTGGCATGCAAAGAAATTACTTTCAGTGCATCCATCCACCTTGCAGCAGTCCTTAAAGCCCCTGAAAAGACTGTCCTCCAGTAATAAGAAGGAAAACAAGTGAATCACAAATCAATGCAATATTTGACTTGGCTTTGGGAGCTATTTCTCTGAAAATGTTTAAGGCTCTTATGAGTAACGTGGTGTTTAGCTTACTACTAATGCAGCAGCTGAAGAAAAATGCATTTTGCTCTCTAACTTGCTTATTAGTCAATGGAAACTATACCACAAACAGTACGACTCCATTTAACCACTGTATTAAATATTAAACCTGAAACTGTCATTACCAATTATTTTCAATAGGGCATAATGGTTTGAGGGTTAAGCAATATGGACTAGGAGCCAATGGATCAGTCTAATCAAATGAAAGTATTCCTAATGGCATAGTGCTGTATGGGAAGGTGCAGTGATGCTGAACCTTGGTTTCTAACACTGGGATTATTTGATGTCAAGCATTTTTCTGCTTTTTGTTCATTCATGGCTAACTTACTTTAATGCTGTTGATGAGGAAAGTGATTCGGGGAGGCAGAGAGACCAAAAGCTTGTAAACTTCTAGATTTAGCATGTATATCTTCTGACAGAACTGAAGGCCAGCATATCACTCCTTTCACTCTGCAAAATGCTTGAGCAAGATTAGAATTTCTCTACCTAAAGGGACGTAATCAGATTGAAACAAATGCTCTGGTGCCTGTACTTAAGAAGAAAGGCTGAATGTCCTCTTTGAAGGTTGTAGATAAAAAGATGCTATTAATAGTTAGAGGTGCTCCTTTAAAACAATTTATATTGATAAATATTTGTGAAAAGAAACTTATATGTTTAATAAAATCCTACCCAGATTCAAATAATCCAGTGCTAATGGTCAGACACAGCAAGCTGCATTTTTATGGCCAGGTTAGCAATCTGCTAGGGAAGGTTTTCAAGCGTTCTGCATCAACAAGTGTAAGTTAAAATATTAAGTGTCCAACTCCACCCATGGCAGCAGGAGGCCATGCAGAGACCTGCAATCTGCTGTAAACTCTGTGGCTCTGAACCTGCTCCTGTGTCCTCCAAAAGCTCCTTGGCATGAGCTGAGGTTCTCTTCCAATTCAGACAGAATTTAGCTGACATCTTGGGCCTGCCCCAGCTTTGTCTGCAGGCTGTTGGACCTTGGACAAATGGGTGCCTTGGTCATTCCCTGAGAGCTGCCAGGGGGTGGGCAGGGAGAGCCCTGCTGGGCTGGCTGGAGCAGCCAGAGCCTGCTGGGGACTGTTTGGAGCTCTGCATGCAGCAAATGTCTGTGGAACACGTTAGATTCTCTTCTGTCTCTCCTAGTGAAACCAGGTATTGTCAGAAGATTCCTGACCAGGGCCAGCCTTATTGTTCTCATGGTTCAGCTGAGGTCAGTAATGTATGTAATCTGTACCAGGGTGTGGATGCATCTGGCAAGTAATGGCAATACCCCAGCCTGTGAAGACTTCCCTCTGAATGACAGTGCTATAATTAAATCTCCAAATTCAGGACTCTGAGCCAGAACTGAAGTTTGGGAACTTCATAGAGGCTGGGGCCAGCTGTGAAGCTCATCTGGGGATGTGGATTGCAATTTCCCAAAGCCCTGGGGCAGTTTGGTTCTGGGGGAAGATGCTCAGGAGCTGTATAAAGAGATTGAGCAAAGATAGTGAGTTCTCTTTCACAGCACTAGTCTGAGTAAACAGGTTTGCAATAATCAGCTGTTGACAGATGGCAGCAAAACACCTGTGAGTGACTAAACTTTTCAGCCGCTTAGTCAGAGCTCCAGGAAAACTTGGTGCTAATTCTCAGAAATGAGAAGCATACCTTCTAATACGTTCTGTATCTCTTGCTACTTTCTTCTTTAGCCACAATAAAATGCCTATGGATGAAGCTCATGGAAGTTCATCAAATTCATTTGGCTCTGGTTTATGCCTTCTTTTAAAATATGTCAGATGTAACGCTAATCCTGGTGCAACCGCACTGTAATTAGTGTTTGGCTCACCCCACTTTAGTAAATGCACCTGACTCAGCTATTTCACAGTTAGATATCATTATGCTTTGAAGCTGTATTTACCATCTGCACCTGAAATATTTACCTAAAAGTATCCCATAGACAATAAGGCATTGGCCCCATTGTGTTGCTTGTGCTTTGTTTATGTAATGACCCAGATGCATACCCAAAAGACAACCATTTGCTTACAAGTGTTAGAGCCTCACACATTGTGGGATATGTTTCTTGACTTTCTGAAGGGATGGTTTTACAGGACAACAAAGAGTAGTTCTTAATTGGACCCTTTGATAAATTGCAGGCTCCATTACAGAGCCATTTTAAAATCAGAGTAGTGGGAGGGTTTTTCTCAATCGCATGAGAACAAGATGAAGGTAGGGTAGACAAAATAACCACGATATGCCTCACAAAGGGATCTGTGTCAAAGCTTGGCTGACCTCCAGACTAGACCCTCTGGGCTAGTGCTGAATGTCAAGTGCAGATGCTAAGTTCAGACTCGTACTTTTGGTGGTGCACACAAGCCCCAGCATAAAGGGGACTCCAGGTCTGCTCCCCAAAGGACATCACAGGGCTTTACACCTGGTCTCTCCCACAGGATGCCAGAAACCACTGCACAATCAGCAGAGTGTCATCAGCCTTCAAGAGTTCATCCCCAGTATTACACTATTTGCTTAAAGTTCTAGCTTGTGGATTCCAATGGTGAGAAAAGTATCTCAATTTTCATGTAGAAAGGGAAGTTTTCATTCTTATGGTTATGGAGAAGAGCCTGAAAAAGGAACTTTAAAGGCTCAGCCCCCAGAGGCATTTAGATGTGATTTATGTATGTGACTCCTGTTTTATGGTTTTTCAATGCTGAGGGTTAGCAACACAACCAGCTTTGTTTCATGAGGTAAAGCAGAGCTGGAACACTGCAGATAATGGAAAGTCCCTGCTACCACCGATACAGCTGGTTTCTGCCTGTCTCCCTGCTGCAGCTGTTTGCAGAAGGGCTCTTATCTGGGCCACAGCCTCGGGCATGCCCCTGTGCAGCCTGGAGCTGGAGTGCCTGTGGGCAGTGTGGTGTCTGTGCATAAAAACCCGTTGGAAGTGGGGATGGAAGCATCCCAGAGGTTGCACCAAAAGCCTGGATCTGGCAGAGGCGAGTGGGGCCAGGGCAGCCCCCGCCTCGGGGCCCGGGTGGTTTGCACACAGCAGCTCGGGGTGCCTGTACTTGTGCTGCCTGCACACCACATTGCCCAGCCCTGGAGAATGTGCTGATCACATGTGGATGACTGTATGGAGAAAATAATAAAATCATGCTTTTTCTACAGAGGTCAGGTATTCTGACTGGACATCGTTTATCCCCTAATCTGTGGATCTGGGCTGCAGGCTAGTAGATGGTTTTGTTCACTGGCAGAGCCTCTGCACACGTGTCCACTCATCAGCTGGAGTTTACAGGAAAATATGACCCTTGTGCATGGATCCCTGGCCTGGGTGGAGTTGAATTTCATTCACTACGTGCAGAGGTAATGGACACATGATTTTAGGGCTAAGTTAACCCTTCAGCATTCAGTTTTGTTTTGTTGCATGTCCTTGACACACATTTGCAGGGTAAACTGTAGATCAGCTTTTCCTTTATTATGATTTCAAGAGCTTGAAGAACCTGTTCACAGGTTCCTAATGTGAGCTGATTTTTTTGTCTGTGATTTTTTCCTGCCACTCTCTCAACACTTCTGTGCATTTATTAGCATCAGGATGCAGGTACAGTGTACCTGAAACCAGTTTTGAGCAGTCCATCCCTGGGTGGTAAACTTCATTCCTAATCCAGGCTCAGGTGTATATATGTCTTCAGAGACATGGCACAACCTGAGCAGTAAACGTGGCCCTACAGCCTTAAAATGTGCTTTAAAAGATATAACTAGATGCTTTGTTCTTGCAAATGAGGCTGAGATTACAATGTTTAAAATAAGCTTAATTAAGAGTATACTCAAATATACATAGGGTTTGAGTTTTTGTGTAGAATTAAGCCGAATTGCAACATCTTTACAGTCATATCAATGACAGCATAGGTGTAAAACTCAAGAGAATTATAACTTTAATATCTCCTTTCATGTGGCAAAAAAAGAGAGATCAATTTATTTAAATTGGAACATTTGCTTTATTTGAAACATTAAATTCATCACTTTCCCAGGAAAGTCTATAGTAGCATTTTACTGGGCTTTCTCTTTTAAACCCCCAGGGAGCCCATCTCTTCCTAATTCACTGAAACAAGAGTTCTTTTTTATTATTATTTATTTCAATACCAACCATTGCTATGACATCTGTGAAAGGAACTTCTGTGTTATTAAACTTCTTAATAAAAATGTAGCTCCCTCTTCTGCTGACCCAGATAATTAGTTGTTGATTTTTCAAGGAATAGGATTTACAAATGTGTGTTCAGAACTGCAGCTGATTTCTTTTGATTTTTCTCTGGGTGCATGGATTTGTGAATATCTGACCAAAACTCCTTGTATGCTTCAGTGCTCAGAATTAGAGCTAACAGCATTAACTGGGTGAGCATTTCAATAACATGAAGGGTTTGCATATTCTAAGGATACAAATGTTATTTATCTTCCAAAATAAAAAACGTGCTCTAATTCAGATGCTGCAATAAATGTATGGCATTAAGTTATCATTTATGTCTAAATTATGTTCATTCTGCTAGACAGGGAGAGTATAGCCAGTTCTTTTCTCAGGCTTCAGTGCAATAGTCCAAGAATCATTCAAAGGTCTTCATACATCTTGCAATGTAGCTTTGGAGATGGCCCTTCTCTTTAAATTGCTCAGTCTTAACAGAGTCATTACTGAGTTCAGAGTAAGCAATCAAAAGCCACTCTGCCACAAAATCCCTAAGCTTCCTTTATAACATTATATTTTAAATTATTCATATTCATGACACCAAAAAAAAAGAGGGGGGAGAGAGGGGGAAGGGACACCCCCCCCCCCCCCCCCCCCCCCCCCAGTTACCAGCAATAAACGTTCTTGGCTGTAAACTTCATATTTCAGGTAAATTTGCAACCTTTCACTGGTTCAGAATCTTCTTTTACAAGCCGTGTTATAAAATGAGTGTACAGCCTCTGAAGAAATCACTGTAATAAATGAGCTTTGCATTCACAAGATGAGTTCCCACATGTGTGAAAATGTTAATATTCCCGTGACTGAATTCAATGACATAATGAATCTACAGTGGAAAATCAGTCTGCATCAAGCAAAGACAGGCATAGCTGTGCTGGGCTGTTCTTGGCAGACAGGTCATTTTGTATCTCAAGTTAGGAAAGGCAAATAATTGCATTTGAGAGCCAAAGTGTGCTAACTGGGCATAAAGGGCTAGATCCTGAGGTTATTTTAGTATACTTGTTGCTACACCTGATTAAAAAAATGTTGCTTTAGAGTAAACAGAATGAGAAACCTACTTGAAAAGGAGTCTCAGATCTAGGATCAATACCCTTTTAACCTTGAGTCACATCAGGTGTGTTTATAAGATCTTTTGTAGCCAGATGTGAACAAACTCCTTCCATTCTTGCTGCCTGTGGGACTGAAACCAGCTGGAAGATAAAGACAATGCACTGGCAGTGGGATCTCATGTCTATGCTTACACTGGAACTATTACTCCATGGAGCAGAATTATTGCTCTCATGTGTTTCAGGTAAAAGTGAATCCCTAACACTATGCAGGTGATGAGAAAATTGAGTGAAAAAGTCTGTCCTGACTTTCTGGTACTGAAAGTTACAAGTGTAAGAATTTTGTTGGACACAATGTTAGAAAAAATTGGTTTGTGCCTTTAGAAGCAAAGGAGAACTTGTGAAGCTGTTAGTTCTAAATCTTGAGTGCTGTTCCATTTGAGTGTGATCAGTGAGCTATAAATTCACAACAGACTTGTTGCCTCTCAGGTTTAGGGTTTGCCAAACTGAGTCAAAAGCTGAATGACACCAACCTTGTAAGAGTGGAATTGCAATTCTTTTGTGAAAGGGCTAGAGGAGAAGTAGGTCTGAAATAAGAGAGGTTTGTCATCCATAGGCATCTTTTCTTCTAATCCAAGATATTAAGGAAGGGAATTACCATATGCTGAATTTAGGAAAGCCAAAAATACACAATCCAGTGCAACTTTTTACAAGATAAAATCTCCTGCTGCTCCAGAGAATGTCTCCAGGATCACTTTGGGAGATTTAGTCCAGTTCAGTTTGTGGGTCTAGTCCGCAACTCCTTAAGTTCAGGAGAATTAGACTGATCAAAACTTACAGAAAAAGAAATCTAAGAGCTTGGTACAATTCCTGTGAGCATATCCACTTTGTTGTATATAATGTCTGAGAAAAGTAACCCTACAAAATATAATGTATGCAGAAAGAATGTTTTAATTGTTTGTGAGTCAAGTAGTTCAGTGCTTTGGCATATAGTTTTGTTGTTGGTCCTTTAAGTCCAACAAGTATGTGTGTTTTGAAGTTCTGAATGTGTGTTGCAGGAGCATGTTCCTTAGCTTTCAAGTTTTGTGCTTGTACTTCTCAGGAATCGGTTGATGAACTTTCTTACAGAATTAATCACATACCTTCTTATGGGTCACCAATCAGCTTCAAATCTGGGTCTTATAATGTGCACCAGTCATACTGCTCCTTGATGTAAAGTAAGTAGGCTGTTCTTTTGTGGTAGAGGAAAAGAAAATTAATATATTGTCAGTAGCTTCATCATTTGGTACCTTGGCTGTTGGGAGGAATGTTTTGGACCTACTGTGGCTGTCGGGTGGGAGACGTGTCGTGTTTTGACAAGCAGCAGTCATGGATGAGTAGATCTAGAATTCCTGATTCTTGGCTTATCTTTCTTACCTCTTCCTCTAAACTGCCAGTTATTCTGAGAAAGAATCCTTTTCCCTCCATCTCTCTCTGAAGAAGTGTGGGGTGAGCTAGGGGCACCCAATGGGGGTGATGGCTGGGTAGCATTCAGAGTAGTGGTCTCAAATGCTGAGTGCCTGAACAGAGGCACACCAAGCCCTCTTGATGTGTTGATGCAATGCATTCATGTTTCACATGACCTACTTTAAAAAAAAAAAAGAAAAAAAAATGCAGCCACTCTGAGCCATAAAAATGTCAGAGTCTAATTGTGAAGGGGGCTGAACAAGCTATCATAAGATAAAAGCAAATGAAAAGATGTCTCACAGATTCTTGAAACCTTCTGTGAAAACAAGATCTGGAGCCTGAGCCAAGTTGTCTCTGAAGCAGCGCTGTGTGTCAAGAGGACATTGCAATCCATTGGCTTCCTGCTGCTTTCACTTGGTCTTAGGGCCATGGGCATTTGTTAAGATAAATAATGACCTGGAAAAGGCAGGAGAGGTAAACCTGGAGCTGAGCTATTGTGCCAGCATTTGGGGAAAGATCTTGCCATTTCTTGTGAAAGATGGCACGGGATTGTATCTAACTGCAAAAGCACAATGCTTTGAAGTGCAAATGTGAATAGCATATTACACTCAGCTATCTGAACATTCCCATCACATTGGCCACAGTGATCCTCTTTGTGACACCTCACAAGGGGATGAAATATGAGAGGGAAACTTCAGAGGGTAAAACTGAAGCACATTCGGGAAGCAATATGGGCTCTAAACAAAGCAGCAGTGGCAAAGAGAGCTCCAATTGTGTTCAGGTAACTATTACTTTAAAATAAACACACCATCTACTGGCACACAACTTAGGTGCAGCTTGTTCATAGCTGAACAGAACTGGTCAAGTTGTTGGTCTGCCCAAGACCTTCCATTTGCACCTTGTAACAGCTGGTGTGTGTTAGTTGTTACAGCTGAGATCACTTAAAAGTATACTTGCTTTTTTCCTGAATGTTTTGGTTTTATTGTTCCACCTCTCCTCTTTGGTTTACTCTCAATGACTCTGCCATAAACCAGAACTATTAATTTTATTCAGGTTTGCTGCAATTCTGAAATGACCTGCTTTACTGCAGCTTCTGCTGTGTTAGATGTCAGTCCAGCATGGAGCTCAATGGAGGGTGAAGTGCTCTTTGTGTTCACAACACCTCTGTGCAGGAGGAGATGCAGTTTCTTGCTGCAGGATTTCCCAAGACAGTCTGTGAAATTAGTGTCCCATTTTCTTCTTCTTTGTGGGTCCAGTTCACTCAGGTCATTGACTACTCACAGCCCTTCAGGGGGACCTGCCTGCTATTCTGCATCTTCCATTTCTGCTTTGCTTTGGTTTCACTGAATGGAACCCCATTTCAAGGGTGGCAGGATCAAACCCTTAATGCAGTTTTGATTCACATGTGAACTGTAATCTGACACTGACAATCAAAAAAAAAAAAAAAACCTTGTTAATATTATTCCAACACCATAACATCATTTAAGCAGGCAAATAACTTCAGAAGGATGGTAATTGGGTGCTGAGAATGGGTATGAGATGGAGTAAGTTGAAAATTGTTTGGGAGAGGGAGAAAGAGAAGGAAATTGTGAAAAATGAAAAATGTGTATGATTGTATTTCAGACATATATTTTAACCCCTTTGTAAGGGAAGGTTTTTCTCTGAGAAAAGTTGTAAACAGTTCAGAACAGCTCTGTGCTAAGTTATGGGTGTTACAAATGGATTTGAGCTTAAAATGACCTCTAGCACTGTCTATGTCCCACTGTCTATGTCCCACATGGCGTGTAGAGAGCACAGAGCCCGTCTTGTAAAACACATGGCCCATATTAATCTGGCTTTTCTGAGACATAAATGGACCAGGTCAGCCAGAGGCAAGCCTGGAGCCAAGGCCTAGCTCACATTGCAGCTCTAGAATTGTTCAGCATTGCCAGCTGTGGTGTCTTAATAGAAATCTGTGAAGACTTGGTGGTTTTCTTAATACTTTTATTTTTGAAAATAGGTAAAAATGTGATAGACTCTCCATTTATAAAATAAACTTCTTAGTTTTCATGGTTGCACAAAGAGATTTCAGATTGTGCTTAGGGTTTTGACAAAAGCAGTCAGTGAGAATGCAAAAATAAATGCCTAATTGTTAGTTATCATTATCTGAGGCTTTTGGAAATTTGTGTTTGAACACACTGGTTACCTAAGTGTTGATTTATGTTTAGGCTTTGTGCTCAGAACTGGCATTGCATAACAGTCAAGGACCAGCACTCATCATAACTCAGCCTTCTGTGCACCAAACCCGTGCGTGTGAGGAGGCACTGTGTGTGTGCAGGGCTGAATTCCACATGGGCCCTGCTGCTGGGCCTTCTGCTAAATGCCTGATAATTCTGGGGGGGACACACTGGGAAAGGACAGAAATGCCTTTGGTAGGGGCCCTTCTTTGGAGAGGGGCATTAATCAGCCCTTACCCCCTGCCCACCGTTGTGGGCTCCCCACTGGATGTGAAAATCTCAAAGCTGCTGTCACCAGGCTCAGGGCAGAGGGGCTCGGGGAGGTGTGTGCGTGGCACGGCGCTGCTGATAACAGGCTGGGATGACAGAAAAGCCCAGGGGCCCAGCTCCTTTTTTCTTTATATGTTTTCTGGCAGGCATCATCATCATTCACTCTCTAATACAGGCCTTGAAATATTGAAAGGATTCCCGTTCATAAATGTATTCAAAACCCATTTGTTACTGGACCTGGACTCACCACTCTCAGAGCTATTGCCATCTGATGTACACGCTGTGTTTTGGTTCAAAACAGAAATAGCCTGGTGAAATTTCTTGCTAAAAGGAAAGTTATTGCACATGTACTTTAGTTATTTTTCATTGCCTTAAGGGGAACCACAAATGTGTGTTGTTTCTAATTAATTGCTGGGTTATGTAAAGAGTGCTCCATGTAGTGAAGTGGAGCAGGATGCTTGACACAGCAGCCAGATTCCTTCCCTTACCCTGCTGAGCTTTCCACATTTTTCTCCCTATCTCAAGTAGCTGTTCTTGTCCCACTGAGCCCTGGTTGCAGTAGATGGTTATATTTCTTTAGAGTGCAGATATTTGTAAACAGACACTGATTTCCACAACATGAGCCCTTCAAGACCTCCTTGGAGTACGAGCTTGTAGACTTCTGAAATAATGAGACAGAGACCTACTGGTGATGACGTACAACTGTTTATCCTCCCAAAATCAGTTTTTGCCTTCAGGGTTTCTTTTTTTGGTAAGACCCATACTCAAGTTGTGTGCTTCCAGCCCTGCATCCATCTAGCATCCAGTGCCACTTATGCCTGGGAAAAGTAAGAATTAAGTGTGAGTCTATGCACTAAGAGCAATGGCCCCTCTTTTAAAGCACCTTCTGCAGGGGCAGAGGTGACAGTCCCAAGTGGAAGGACACAGCTGCTTCTTGTGCCCTGGTCACCCAGGTGAGCATGTCCAAAACATTCTGGTCTCCATGTCATGACTTTAACTCAGCTAGTGGTATTTATCCTGGCTGTCAGAGACAAGAGTAAGTGCAGGATGAAGCCCTGGATCTGCCAGATTATGGAACTATGTGTGTTGCTTGTTATGCTGGAGGAGGTCAGGCAGTGAAAATAGAGCAGGTACAGCATGGGAGCAACAGGAGGGAGGCGGGTCAAGAAAATGTTTTTTAAGGGTATCCCAGGTAAACTCACACCCTCACTTGCTAACACATTGAAAGGGCTCATCCTCTCCAAACTGCAGGGAGAAAAATGTGCATCCTTCTGTGGTAGAGGGTGACATCAGTGAGAGTTGATTAGAGCTGGTTCAGATCCTTAAGATTAAGGGTGCTTTCTTTTTCAAGGCCCAAACTGGGCCATTGCACTCCTGGAGAAGAATGTCAGGAGATGTTTGGGTTGTCTTTTGTTACTGCTTTTCACTGCTAAAGAGTTCAGTGTGACTGGATTTCTAGGCACTCCCACAATGTCAATAATATTAACTTTAACTGGTGTTTAACCTCTGGTCAATTATTGGCTCTGCTGTCTTTATGCTTAAACCTCTAACCCCCTCTCAAATGTTTGTGGACTCGCTGTTGCCTTTGCTGAGCAATATACTGTGTCTGTGATGGCCACTTCGTATACCTTGGGCAAAGATGAAAAACTGTTTTAAATACTATGTGGAAATCCATATGTTGTCTGGAACCCTGCTTTGCTTTTCATGCAGAAAGAGAACAGAAGAAGCAGCATGTATTTATTAAAGCCATATTTCTTCAGATAGCTTAACCTCTGTTTTATAAATTGTATTTAACATCAGTATCATATTCTGCCTTAATCTACTGTTGCATTTTAAAGCCTGTTCCCATGTCAGTCTGGAGTGGTCCATGCAAATCAGTCCAATGGAGAGAAAACAGGATAGTATTATGTAGTGTCTCTTTGGTGTTATATCCAATTTTATGCTTTGTTGAGAGCAGAAGTCACACTATAACAATCCCTCAAAGGCTTGAAGCAAAAGGAACATTAATCAACCACAAGACTAACTATAATGTCCATGTTGGAGGAAAGGAGTTTGTATCTGGTTCCATGCACTCCATCTGATGCCTGTGACTTTTATCAACTAAGGCTGAGGGAGAATCTTTAAAAAGAAATATTTGAGTAAGAATGATTTATCATGTGACTGAGATGAGTCCCCTGGGAAAGGTGACTGGCCAAGTCTACGTTGACTAAGTAGATCAAGAAGGAGTGCCACAGATATGTCTCAGTTTTAAATGCCTGGTCTCATTAATCTGGTAAATTACCCAGCTCAAATTGCTTATGTGTAAGTGTTACATCAAGGTACACTATTTGGTATTAGCTGCCATATAAAAAGGAAACAGCCACCGAAGGTAGGGGAGAGCGAGGGTGAGTTATTGGCTGTTAAATAATCCAGCAACAAAGTACTTACTCATGGGAAACAAAAACTGCCGAGAAATATTCACAGGGGTATCTGATAATGTCTAATTTGTTCCCAGAATCACACATCATTGTTTCTGCATACTCCAGAGAGGCAAAAACAACACAGGAGAGAAACAAATATACACAGAGACAAATAATTAACAGCCACGGGATCATAGAGTCCAGTATTAGATCTAGAATACAGTGAAGACACAGCATAAGAAATGTTTATTACGAGTAAAGATGAAAAACTTGACATTAGGGCTGGCTGATTGCAGTTAGGAATAACAATTCTTAAATCATCCATGGCAAACTCTTCCTACAAAGGAAATGAATTGTTGCAACACAATACATCCTTGTTGTATTGATATGATTATCTAGTTATCCATAACATGTTGTAATTTGTTTTGATTTTTAAGTGTTCTTTAGCTGCAAAGCCTTAATGAGGCTTCTCTAAATTGATTAGGAACTGCGAGATATAGCATGGTTCACAGATTATTTCAGAGAGCTGTCAACATCCTGTGCCTTTCATTTCATTGGATTTAATGATCGTTGGAAAAGGTGTGCATTACAGCCAGATACAATCTCATTTGTCAGCATGATCCTTTTAAGTGCAATTCAATTAAAGTGTTATTCTCTAATTTTATTATTGCTCAAGCTGAGTGCTAATGCTAGCTACCAATAAAACTACAGGTAGATAATGGTATACAATTTAATTTAACTAATTGGAGTTTAGTGATCTAACATGCTTTTCATATCTTAATTCTTTGAATAATCTTTGATTTTTGCATCTGGTACAATTCTTTTAATGGAAAAGGGCAACTGAAAACATCAGTTACATTTGAGATTAAATTATCTAGTAACATCTGCCTTTAACAGTGTATCAGTATGCATGTGAATTTTCCTCTATTACCTGCCACTTGCATCCATTTTCCATTGTCAGTGTGCTTGACCTTGAAATTAATTTATCTAACTGTGCTTACATTCCTTATTAAGTTAACTGCAGACTTGGAGTGCCAGAAACATTCTCACCAAGGGGAAGCTGGCTAGATGACAAATTAAAGGGTCAGGAGCAGAGATAAACCAGTCCCTTCAACTAGGCAAAGCCTATACTTTTTCCTGATTGTAAAGAGTTACAGATAAATAAAGCACAGATGCATGAGCACATATATACACTGGAAAAAAAAATCTATTTTATTTGCTTGTAAACCCCTTACCTCTGCCTGTCTATACCAGTGGTTTTTAGTTGGTTTTTTGTATTTGTTTTATTTTGGGACATGGATATTAATACTTGTAAACTAGGGGAGGCTAAGTTATCTTCACTGCAAATTTATAACAGGAAATTCTATCACTGCAGTGCCTCAAGCTCTCTCATCCAGTTCTGGCATTTTACTGTGAATTGGATGAACCTAAAATATTTCATTAAGGCACAACAAGAACTGAGTTCCAGAGTGGTAGTGCTGTCCCATCTGTCCTAGAGACCTTGTGGCTCTGACCCTTTGATGTGACTGTAACATTTTGCATTAGGTAAGCTTTTCTGAATTATTCTATAAAGAAGATGCAAGAAATTTAGGTCATAGCCCTTATTCAGCAGGATGGCTTTATTTTTGACTCTCTCTGCTTTCTCTTTCCCACAGAGCCCTGATATTAGTGCAGAAAAAAGGTTTCACTGTGTTCTCACTTTCTGACAGTGACGAAGACATTAAGTCATTTTTTGTCCTAGAGTCACTGTAAGTGACTGCAGTGGCAGAATGCCCACAGAGCACTGAATTTCTCTGAAGACCTCTCTCAGGTACTTGCAGCAAACCTATTGCTCCAATAAACAAATCCATGTCTATCTTTAAAGGATTTGTGACATCTCTGTGACAAAGCAGTGCTATCGTTCTCAAGATATAGATGGCAGTAAAGGCACAGGGGAGCACAAGGAGTTGCCTAAGGCTGTGCACAGAACTTGAGTGCAGGTCTTGTGTGCTGTAGCAACAGAAGAGTAATGGCATAGGAAAGTAACCCAATAACCCAGGTCTTCTCCTAATGGCCTCATCACCAGGCTTCTCCTGCAGCAGTGTCAGCTATAGCCAAAAAGTTAATTCTGCTTTTTCTGCTCTACTGTGTGTATGGCTTCACGTTCTTACCTTGAAGCAGCTTTTAAAAAGAAATCAAAGGTACCTCGAAAGCCCATTTCTGGATTCCATGGACCATTTTTTACCAAATGCAAAGATATCCACTTAAAAAAATCATCATCTCTTTCTCCTCCATGCTATTCTGCAATGATATTTCCAGAAAGAATGAGCACAGAGACTTTTCCATTTGTCCTTACTCAACTGTGTCCTCCGTTTCTAGCTACACTTGGTCATGGCACACTTTCAAAAAGACATAATCCAATATCTAACATCAGTCATTTGCCTAAAACCATAGTTGATCAGATAGTTGGGAAATCACAAAGTGTCCTTCTTCCTGGTGTGAGTCATTGCCTGCACTTGGCATGATCTTTCACACTGTAGATTAATTGAGTCCAGATTTCAACAGCTGGCTTCTGCTTCAGAAAAAAAAAAAAAAAAAAAAAAAAAAAAAAAAAAAAAAAAGGCATAATGTGTAAGAAAAGTAGCACTGATGTCTGAGGCAGGGTAAAGGGCTCCCTCTGCATGCACATATTGGCCTTTTTTGGTTTATATCTGGAGCAGGAATACTGCCTGCCATTAGGACTTAGCATTGGGATAAGCATGAGGAAAATCTTGGATGTTACTGAGGCTGCTGATTATGGGTGCTGAAAATTAACTGATTATTGTCAAATATGTTGTGTTTAAAAGAGTCTTGACAAGAGTTTCATTCTGTTCCTACTACCTTGAAAAGTCATGACACTGCTGATGTGACAGTGTATACAATTAGCTGACTTAATCATCATGATGCACAATTTAAATTTTCCTGCATTTCCTGCTGTGATTGTAGAATATACCTTGAATTCCCAGGACAACAAAAATTGTCCATTCTGTCGTTTTTGCATGGTGGCTACAGTATGTGATGTTAGTTACTTGGTTGAATATAAACATTTTTAAACTGTGCACATTACTGGCAAAAGTTTTGTAACTGGCTTAGCAGCAGATCATTGGGTGATGCTGAGCTTAGATGGGCCATCCCTCAACTATATTCTTAAAAATAAAATTAATCAAGACATATGTTTCCTTTAAAAAGCCAAGCTGTGTTCTATATTTATAGGATTTTAAGGACAACAAATTCAGATAGAAGGGTTGATGGGCCTTTACCGGCTGTGAACTTAGCCTGGAAACTAAGAACTGTGCTGGGCTCTCTCTGGGATGTGATTTTCTGGGTGGAAATAAAGATCCTACTGATCAGATTCACTTCTCCTTCATCCAGCATCAACCTTGTCCATAGACAGATGCTTTTAAAATGAAATGAGCCATTTAACTACCCCAGTGCTGGGTGCTTTGGTGTTTTCTACAAAACCTGAAGATATGCCCTTAAAATGATGCATCTTCTTCCTGGTTTTGACTATGAGGATTGCAGAAGGATTCTGCAGAAAGACTTGAACTTTGAGTTAAGAAACTGATAATTTTGCTTTTTACCATACTCAGAATTTCTGTTTAGGCCACTTGAACTGTGGGTAATGCTGAAATATTTCAACAGATAATAATACATTCCTGTTTATAATTACAACCATAACTGGTTTTTGAATTGAGATGTATCTTACTGAATTTTTTTCTTTATTTTATGTAACAGTCCAGGTTCATGCTCAGAGAAACTTTTGAGAAGCAAGATACAAGTTCTGTAAACTAAACAGTGATATATTCATTCTCACTCTAAAAGTTCCATTTAGATTTTCCACCAGGGATAAATAGGGGAAATCTTTTTAGATCTAACTACTTTGTCCTGACGCAGTGAAGTGTAGTCTGTGCACCAGACCTAGCAAACTGTTAAATGATGCCATGGGTGCAGTGCTAGTGGAATTTCAGATGAGATTTTATTTCATGTATATTAGTTTTTTGTTTCTTCTGTATTTTTCAGAAATGTTTTATTGCTTCTATCAATTGCAAGAGTTACATAAAACATTAATGATGAAGCGATAAAAGAAATGATCTCCAAATATTACTGCAGATCCCTTGATAGAATTCTGTGCACTCTGCAACCTTTGTCTGAGCTAATTAAATAACCAGCAGAATAATTCTGGGGATGCTTACAGGTAGCGCTGCTGTGATGCTATTTGCAGAATGGATTTTTTTCCTTAAACCTCCTTGTCTAGGAAGCTACCCCAGAGCCATTTAACCAGGGAGATACCAGGCCTAAAACTGCCAATGATTAACAAGGTAACAGGAATAGAAATGGATGTGAAGGCAAAAAATAATCAAGAATATAGCAAGCCATCATTGAAGCTGAGTATAAATGAATAGAAGTGAAATGAAATGTTTGGTGGGTTCTGGAACATCTGCTTTTATAAATCATTGTTAATATGATAAAGGCAGTCTATTTTTCCATTCCATGGGTTATGTATATTGTCTTGTACAACTTGTGGTTGAGGAAGTTTCTGTTTTCCATCTGAGTTTTAAATATGCTATTCAACAGCTTAACTCCTAGTGTCTGCCTAAACTCTGCAGTCTGAAAAACATGTGTTTTCAGAACCCAGTACTTTTTGTTTCTAATCTGGCTGGTTTGTGTTACATTAGTACAGCAAGGTCCCAAATGGATTTGGTGCTTTGTTGAACTGAGCTCCAGTGGAAAGTAAAAGTCTTTGCCCTGAAAAGTGTAACCTTAAAGGGAGAAAAACATTAATTTAATAGTGCTAAAACATAGAGGAAACTGAAGCACTAACTGGCAAAATGATTGCCCACTACTTCACTAGCAGCCAAACATCTGCTGAGCAGAAATTAAGATCCAGAATTCTTGCTGCTCAGTGCATCCTGTGTACCCATGCAGTGTCTCTCCAACAAAATGGAGCTTTGCTGTCTTTGCTGCCCTATCAGGGAAAAAAATGACCATTATACATAAACTTATTTGAGTCTTGTCCCCACTTTAAGTGCTCCAAGGATGGGCAGAACACTTAAATATTCCTGAGGTCGAGGTTTAGCTGATGCAAAATGTAAATGTGTTTCCAGCTACAGCCTGATAGCACATCCACAACTTTAACAGAGCATTTTCAAGCCCCTAATAGCATTTTAGCTATTTAAGGAAGTAAATACCGAATGCTTGCAGGAATTAATTAACAGGAATATGCAATCCATAAGGGCATTGCAGCAGCCACATCAGGGACAGAAGGTCAAAGCCCCATTAACTTGTTCAGATGATCCTGGGAAAGGTGCTTGGTCTCTCAGACTGCCTGGCTGAGAGCAAAGGCCAGGCAATCTGTGTTGAGAAAAGTGATCCCAAGCCTTTGTGTGCTGTCCTTCTGCCCCAGGGTTGCTGTCCTGTGTTGTTAACAGCAGCATTGTGGCTCACTGCAAGGATGCAGGCACTGATCTCAGCTATCGAGCAGATCAGACTCTGAGAGAGCCAGGAGGACCTGGAGGGGTTTGCAGATGAAAGCCACTGGGTTGAACTGCCTTCAGAAGCAAAGGGCCCCATGCTGGGCTCAGATGTAACCTGCTTAGCGTATCTTGTAGCTCTGCTCACTACAAACTGCTTCCTCTGGGAGGCAGGAATTGCTGTGTGCTGTAGGGTAGGAGAAGACCTGTGTCACCTGCACTGGCAGGAGCAGAAAATGTGGTTTTGGGAAACGCGGGTGTAGGCAGGCTGTCTGAGCTCTGGGCTCGCTCTCTCTGGGTCCTGGCAGTCCCCATGGCTCGAGCTGCCTCAGATCATGCAGAGTTATTCCACTGGGCTGTGTTCACACAGGTCTACAGAGCATGAAGGACCCAGCTTGGTGTGCATGCTCTCTGGAGCAGGAGGCTGGCCAGGACATCCCTTGTGTTCCTCTGTGCACACAGGCTGAAGCAAGACAGCTATTGGCCTTATTACAGTGACCATTAATTCTTTGTATTAACTATTAGTAGAATTAAGTGAGCAATTTATTTCTTTCTTGGAACATATTAAGATGCTCTTGAAGTAGAGCCCTTAAATACTAATGTAGTACTCGGTGTAGACTCTGTCATTTCAAGGAAATTTTTTCCACTATGATCAGTGTTTATTTTTAATGCTGAGCTTTTACCACAGCAGGGTGAGACAAGATGCAAACACTTTCTTGCATGAAGGGATTTGCTGCAGCTGAGACACTGAAGTTTTCCTGCAGCCAGTACAACTTCTGTCCTGCCCTGGTGATGACATTGTCTTGCAAAGCTTCCCAGAAGCACAGACCTCTCCCTCTGAAATGCAGTAATTCCTGGAATGGTGACACTTTAAAGTGGTTTCTGGAGGTATCCAGAGTGATGCAGGTGTATTTTAGGATGCTTGTGAGCTGTCTTATTTTGGAATTGTGGTGTTGTATATTTTAGTTTCTATTTTTAATCACTGTGTGGGTTTGCAGAGAAGTTTTTCATAATGTCAACGTCTACTGCAACAGAAGCTGCATAAATCATTCAGCAGAGCCAGTATTGGTTTTGAAAGCTGTGTCAAGTCTGGGTAAAATGTGAAATTATGAGCAGTAGTGACCAGAAAAAAGCTGCACCCTTGATTTTGTTTCCATTTGATTTGGTCTCCTCGGCTTTTTTATTTACTGCTTAGATTAGTAAGTTCCCAATAACCTCTGAGGACTGGCAGGTTCTCTCCTCTCCCCAGATGCTGAGGCAGCTGGGAGCCATCCCTGGGCAGAGTTTGTAGTAATCTCAGGTCTGTTGTAGCTGGTCCTTTAAGGGAAGGTTCCAGAGGGGTTGTTTTTTTAGTCTTAGGTTGCCAGAACATCGGATGTGTGCCCTGACATCCCTTGCTGCTGCTGGCTGGGGAGGCTCACTGCCTGCACAGGCTTTAGTGCATGGAGCAGTGCTGCCAGCAGAGCAGGATTTCCAGGTCCCCCACTGGCAACAACCTGGAGCACCTCTGTGTGCTGACTCAAGTGTGCCTCCTCCCAGGTGGGCTCTCTCTGAAGTCCCTCTGCCATATCACTGAACACTAAGTAGTTTGAAGCGAGTTGTCTTCTTTCTTTCTTTCTTCCCCAGGTCGTTAGCATAAAATTCAAATAGGTTAAAATATTATTCGTCTCTAACACTGTGAGGGGACAGAGGCCTGGCTAGCCCAGGTAATCATAGCAGAATTCAAAGCCCATGGTTGTGCTTTCAAGCAGCAATAGGTTACTCATTACTGCAGCTTTGAACAGCTTCCCTGTGGGTTGTGTGCGTCTCTGCCACCAGCACTACTGGCACCAATCAATTAGTGTCACAAGCAGTTGTAGAAAGGGCCAAGCAGGGAACGTGTGTGGAGCTATTCTCCCACCTGCTGTTCTTACTGGTGAAGCTGGAGGGATCTGGCCTGCCAGCATGGTATCTCTTTGGGAGCTAATTAGTTTGGAAGATTACAGAAAGCAGGATATATAAGCTGCCTGATCAATCTCCTCCACAGCCCTGTAAAGGGAATAGGTAAATGTCATTTTCATAACACCAGCATAAAAACTGAGAAGTAGAGGCCAGATGTGCTCCCTGCCAGAGTTCACAGCCATCAGATCCAGGAGCATGGAGATTGGAGCAGATTCCACTCTGGGAATATCTGGGATGGGGAAGCTGCTCCTTTTGGAGGGAACTGAGGAAGCACAAGTGGCAGGTGGCTGCAGTGAACGTGGTGAGCTTTGAGCCCACTGCAGCCAGTGCTGTCCAGAGGGGCCCCATCATGAATCTCTCTGTCCCTACCCTGGAGCTCTAGCTGCAGTCAGACTACACCCCTCTCTTTTCCAAATGCTTCTCTGATTGTGCTTTCCCCAGCCTGTGCCATTTGGCTGCTGGAGGGGAGCTCAGTGTGCTTTGTGCTGCACCTCTCACCAATTGGGAGGCAGGGGGTTCATGCTCCTGCCTCATTACTCAGGTCAGTGGAAATAATGACAAGGTTTTTCTTAGATGTGCATTCAGAAATGTCTGCAGTTAAGATTCTATCAAAAATGAAAACCAGTGTGCAGCAAAATAATTATTTTTGTAAGGCTTTTCAGATTTTACCGATGATGAGGGAAACAGCGGGAGTTCGCAAAGGGAATATATTTTATTGATGCCAAGGAATTATTGCATCAGTATTAGAACTTCAGGGGCATGTAAATGTTCGGGACAGTGAAACATTGCATTATTATGGAAAAATTTTGCCTTTGAATAAGAGAGAAAGAAACATCGAAGTGCTGTAACAGAGTTATTTCTATGACTATCTGGGTGATTTGGAAACATGCTGTTGCTGAAGTGGGTCGTGGACAATTCTTTTTGTCCTTCCTCTTATGTCGTTCAACTATAGCTATGTGATAGCTCCTTAAAAAAAAAAAAAAAAAAAGATAATTTTTCACCTGCATTTAAAAAAAGCCAGCAAGAGTCAGTGACTATTGAGGAATGAGTGATTAAAGGTGAGATTTACTTGAAGTCATTGTCTTGAATTTGGGGGTGTTCTAAAACATTACAAAGTTTTTTGTTTTAAAGAAGAAAGAAGAATTCTTTCTTTTCCTTTGCCAGTGTCCCATTTCAATGTTCCAGTCTAATAAGCAAAAGCCAAATTTTGTTTCTCAGTGGATCAAAGAGAAAATGCTGAGAGCAAGCCTGTGTGAAATACACAAACCCCGTGCCTTGCTTTGCAACCAGCAGCACAAATGCTTCCCTCAAGAGCAGCATTGGACAGGGCAGGTCTGTGCAGGGACCCCAGCACAGAAGACTTCTGTCTGCACAGGGAATTCCTTCCTCAGGTACCTGTGTAGTAGCTGCTGTGCTGTGCAGGTACCAGGGCTACTGTAAGGGCAGTGAGAGCCATCTCTGAGGTACCTTTCACATCCCCAGCTGCCCTCTGCAGGTGCACTTCTCTTTTTTCTCTTTCTCTCTCAGCATTTGAAATGCACATCTTGTTCACTTAAATTTGCTGTTCATCTCTGGAAATGCAAGCTGGATTCTCTCTGCAGAATTGGACAGTTAGAAGTTTGGTTCCACTTTTTTCTCTTTCTTAAAGCCTTTTTTCTCCATACTGGTAAGATGATGCCAGTTATAAAAATGTTTTCTGTTTTGGTTTTAACGCCATCTCAATGCTGGCCAAAACCTTGTTAGGCAAAAAGTCTAATTGAAGCTGCAATTATCCTCACATAACTTGCTTAATTAGAGGACCATTGTATACTCTACCACCAAACACATTTTCGGGAGATGAAAATTGCTAGAACAAATTTTGCTGGAATAGTTACAGTAGCAGAGCCTTTTCAACACCAGCCCCAGCCTTGCCAGGACCTTGCAGCTGAGCAGCTGCTGAAGAAATCCAGTACCCCCAGGAACAGGCCTTGCAAAGTACATTCATTCATTCATTGCCTCTCAGCTGAGCATTGCTCTTGAGTCTGGAGCTTTGAATCTGCTAAGAAGTTAAGTGAAAAAGCCTCTGGAAGCACTTTGGAAGCGGAGTTGAAGAGAATGTCATCCTCTCCTGTCCTTGCATTCATCTTTTAAAGAGATCCCATGCTCCCACATTTACATGCTTGCCTTCCCCCCTTCAACAATGCATGGCTCCTTGACCTACTATTCTTAACCTTAACTGACAAAAAGATTGTAATATAAATAGGACATTTACAACCAGCATTGGAAATCTCTTCTGTTGTGTGATTATCTACAAAGTGTTATTACCCCCTTTTTGCACAGGAAAATACGCCTAGATTCTCATTGATCCACCTTGAATCAATGCTTTTAAAAATCTTAGACACATTTTACTTAAGAGCAAAAGCATGCATTTTATGTTTTGACATGGTATTATTGATTGGAAAGGAGAGAGCAGTGCTCTCCACCTGACTGTCTCCTCAGTTTCCTAGTCTGGCAGTGTCTGGTAGCACAACATCCTTAATGGCTTTGCTCCTGTTTTCTCTGCTTGTTGCCTCTCCTCTTTATCCTTCCAGTCCTCAGCACGGTGCCTTTCTCAGTTTTTTAAAGTAATCAATATTGTGCTCAAGCCTCCTGCTGTTCGCTGTCACTCATATTTGGCACAGCCATAAATTATGGATGGGTCTTTCTCAGCCTATATAAAATTTCTATTGCATTTGTCAATTGCTAATCAATAGTTCACTTTTCTTATCCTCAAAGACACACACATGTTCTGAAGTTTGAACGCAAGCAGACCTCCCCCCTCACATGTAGATGAGGAGAGCAGTGAGACTTCAGCTGCTAAGTGAGAAGCTGTAGAGGTACAAATCTAGACCTGGTGGTCTATTTGGGAAGACATTAATACAAATCTTCTATCTTCAGGGCTTTGGTTTCTGCCTTTCACTGTGGTGCTGCATATTTCACAGCCATAGTAGGCAGTGTTTTAGCGTGGCTTTGCTTACCTGTGACCCTTTCAACCTCCACTGCACAAGATGCTCACAGTGGTAGACTGTTTGAACTTTCAGAGCTAATGGCATCTGACATTTAAGTCAACCTTAAAGAAATCTCAGCAAACCCAGTCACTTAAACTAATATGTCAGTGTCTCTTTAAGGAGGCATATTGACAGTCTTTGTAAAATGTCATGTTATGTTGATGTCCCAATCAAGTGCATGGTTCTCCCTCCCCCTACCCAAGCTTTCACAGGGTTTGAAATTGGGTTGTAAACCAAAAAAAGGAACAAATAATTCCTTTGTATGAAAAGTGCATTTTTAAAAAGTTGGATTGCTGACTATCTGAAATAAGTGAGCAAGCCCTGTAGCATTAACTTCTGCTGCAGCATCTTTAATACATACACAAGTGCTGTTAGCTGAGGCAAGGAGAAAGTACCAGTGGAGTGAGACTGCTTGAAACCATATTTTGCTTCAGGCAAAACAGTGTGCTAAAAGAGCTGAAAACAAGAAAAGCTGCCTACTGCTATCCCTGCAACATTAAACATCAAAACTTGAGCCATTTGCTAGTGAAGGTTGGTTGCTTGAATAAACGCTTGAGATTTGAGAAACTACTGGTCACGATGGGGAGAAGAGAGAAGAGAAAAGAGAGCTTATTCCTCCAAAAGCCTGACACCTCTCATCACTGCAGAAGACCAGTTGCTGCCTAAGTAAATCCTCAATTAGGGCTGTTGGCTGCAGATCCTGGAGCAGTGCTCAATGGAGGGATTTGCCAGAGCACTCTCCATTTACAGCTACATGTGTTACAGCACTTTCTGATTCGGAGTCCAGCAGGGTTCGACCTTCAGGCCATGCTGCAAAGGTCTCTTCGCTTTGGAACAGATGGTGCCACTTTTATTCACACTGAGTAGTGTTTTCCTCCTTTAGAGGGCTGACATCTCAGCTAAATTACACTAAAGTAGGTCCAGCTGTCTGTCTTTTCCAAGCTACACTGATGGGAGAGAGAGTTTTCAAAAAGACATCATTCTCCAAAATGCAGAGTGCTCAGGGGCACTAGAGTGACTACTTGGTGTCCAGGCAAACAGGGGAGATGTGAGCCAGGTGTCATGCAGCAGGGAGAGACCAAAATGACAAAAGCTTGTCCAAAGGGGTGTGCTGCTCCTCTGAACTACAGCAAATGACTTTTTTTTATCATAAGGGAGGGAGCACAGTGGTAGATGACAGATTGGTAACATAAGAGGTAAAGAGATTGTATTATTAATGGAACAAGAAATGGTTCATAGAAAGTTGCCTCCCATACATGGGTTAAACTCCTTTCTCTGAGAAAGCTGAAGGTTTTGGGGTGGTTAAGCAGAGGAGTTTGGATGACTGGTGAATCCAGATAATGGAAATCTAGAGATGGAGATCTGGATCATGGATGTCTAGAGGTGGAAATTACAGAGATCTCAGCCTAAATCACAGAAACCTAAAGAAACTTCACTGTTTTGGCTATTCCAGGTTCACACAGGCACGACCAAGAATATTATGCAGAATTTCACCTTTCAGACAGTCCAGAGTCCCATCTGCCTGAATGCAACAGGAGTCCCTTCCTTGGGAATGCCTGTTCCTGAGCCAAGAGAACAAATGTGGGAGGACTGATAGCCAGAAGGGGTAGAGACTTGTCCAGTGCCATAAGGCATGAGAGAGGCAGACTTGGGTGGCAGGATCACCTCTGCAGCCTTCCTTCTGAAGCTTCTGCCCGTTAGCAGAGCTCCATTAAGTACTTAATAAATTAATTTGGGAAGGACTCAGTGCCCCATGCCCTGGGCTGATTAGCGGCATCACTTCCAGATGATCTGCATGTTGCTGGGTGTAGCTGTGCCTGTGTGCCTCTCATTGTAGCTCTGGCAGGGTTTTATTCAGTCATTTCTATTACAATATATTAGATTTCTGGACTGAACTTAGATGGGAAAAAAAAAAGAAAACACAGGGAAATATAAATTCAGCGTGTAAGTGAAACTTCTTTGCAATGAGAGAAATGGGTTGTGTGTGTATCTCATAGCAAACACTCAGGTATGATCTGTGCTGTTTGGCTTCAGTAGCTTCTCCTCTGCCAAAGGCTGAGCTATGTGACAAGTCAGGCAATTCTGGAAGAGAGTGGGCTTTCAGTTCAGAGTCATAGCAAAACACTTCAGTAAAGGAACCCTGTGAGCTTACCAGGTTTACCTAAGAATCCAGAAATGCTTTTAAGTTTTGTAACTTTTAACTCATTTTCTGATTCTGGAGAGCTGCTTACTTTGGCATGTGTGATGCTGAATTGTAAGGGGCATCAGACAGTAGCCCTTTCTTTTTTGTGTTCTTTCTTCCTTGTCTCTGGCAAATGGGGACAGATTAGCTGAGGTTGAGTGACGAGGTCACTGCCCTCAGCTATCTGCAGTGTCCCCACTGCATGGTCAACTGAGCCATTTGTGAATTAGCTGCTGAGCCACTGATTCCTACAGCACAGAGGTTTAAAGTGGGCTGAAATTGTTTATGGTTAACCTGCACATTAGTTCAGAAGCTAAACCACAGTGCAGAAATGGTTTGAATGCTGCTATATCAAGAGTGAGACTGACAGTATGGGACTGTAAAGCCTCTTTGCCTATCAAGTAGAGCAGGTGGTAGGTGTCTTTTTATTTGTGCAATCTGAGGTAATGATTAAGGCTCTTGTTACAATTTGTATTTGTCTCTACGAAACCTATGTTCTCTCTCTTTCCTGAGAGAGAAGGCCATTTGATTCCATGCATCTTTCAGCTTTATTGTTTCTGTTTGTAGGACACTGTTTTATATTTGGAAATGAGGGAAGAAGGATGAGTTTATCTACTGCACACCTTACATATCTTGCTTTTCTAGAGTTACTGTTTTGCCCTAATATTGAATGCTTCCATTTTAGGGCAGATGGTTAGGAATTAGGTTAGCCCCTTACAATTCAGCAGGGGAAGAGCAACTGTTCTTGCTGAGACCATAAGAACTTGTTTGGACTCTCTTTTCCCATGTCTGTGCTGGCCTAGCCATGCTCTCACAGCGCTGCAGAGTGCCCAGCAGCACCATTCCTAGATTGGTGGTCATTGTATGGTGCAAAACCTTTCCTTCAGTGGAAATCTCCCATGGTCTCTCTGTCTGGCAATCCAACAAGCAAGACCAGAAGTGCTGCTCATTTCCTCCAGGCTCCAGTTCTCATGGCGCCAATGGGAGCTGCTCATCCCTTTGGGAAGGAATGGGAAACAGGAGGCCAGGAGCCCTGCTGGCGCCCGCTGCCAGAAGTCTGCAGAGGGGCTTGGTTTGTAGGATTGTAAATCATCTGAAGCAAGAGAGCTCCGTTAGTTAATCCCAGATGAGGATCAGATCACCTGCCTTGCAGCCCAGACCATTTCCCCAGGACCACTGCACTGGCTCAGATCCTGTTGGCTCTAATTCCACCCTTTGTTCTATTTTTGTACAGTAGGTTTTTTAATTAGTAATTCTGCTGAATTTATAATACGTTGCGACTGCACGTCCCCTGAGCATAAATAGAGCACAGAGAAGAAAGGGGGCAGTGATTTAATGCCAGATCATCGTGGGCCCAATTCATAAAAATGTTATACTTTTTATGTAGGAGAAGGAGCATCCGTGTAGCATATTTGGAATTCATTGAATCTTCTTTCTTATGCATAAAAGTTGCCAACTGCTCATTACTCACTGAAGGGATTCATAACTCAAAAGAGGGCAGAAGCAGAAGAAAAATGAGCATGCCCTACTTAATGTGTAAAATTCAAATATTAAAAAAAGAAAGAAAATCTGGCAGGGATACAGGGTAAGTAAATCATCTATTTGAAAAAGAAACCTCTAATAATTACCTAAGTACAAGATTCATGGCTGATAACTAGTCAGAGCAAAGATATGCACATAGCCTTGCTTTAGTTTTTAGACAGCATTCATGAGTATTTTTGTTTTAAACAATGGCAAGTCTGTTTTCCTAGAAAACTGTATAGTTCAAACAAAACTTTAATATATTTATTGGGGGAGCCACATGCAGGAAATAGATTATTAGGGAAGAAGATGTTCTTCCATTTACGGTGATCCTAGAGCAGAGAATACAGAGAAAACACATTAAGAAGCACTTCACATTTTTCCTTTGCTGTAACCCAACCCAGACTTGTGCCCAGAAGAGACAGCCTCCTTTGATCATTGCAGATCCATATTGACATGTCCCATGCCATCCTTCACTCTCTAATCTCTCAGCACTGTGCACATTGAACACATTGCTGTACACACACTCATTACTGTTCCGAACAAGAAACCACATATGCCGTACCAGAAACCACAACTAGACAAAAGTCATTGGTCAAAGATCATTTACATTCCTTTTTAGTTGCTTCTCCCTCCAGAGAAGCTCTGATATATCAGGAGATTTGGGCTGTAGTTATTTCCCGGCACAGTGCTTCTTTACACTTGAGTGGGGACAGGAGAGGTGAGGGGAGGTGCAGCAGCTTTACTTTGCTGCTGCTTTTTCTTTTCAGTTCCCTGACTTCCCAGCTCTCTCTTTCACATCAAGTGTGAGAAACTTCACTCTGCTGTCTCTTCTCACCTGTCTTGGCACCTCTTTTGGAGAGGAAGAAGGTGGAAGGAGAGATGATGGCACACGTGTTTGCAACCCTGAGTACAAAGCCCTTGCAGGAGACAGAGGTGCAGCTGTGCCTTACGGAGTGCAGAGCTGCTGTGTGCTGGGAGCCAAGGCAGTACCAGCTCAGGGCATCACCCCAGTGGGGTGAGGTTTAGGGATCAGAACACTTGGATGGGGAATAGTGTTGATTTCAGACAGTGGATGTGAAAAGAAAGGATATTGTTCTGAAAGCGGTGTCAGGCAATGGCCTAGCAGCCCAACCTGGTGCTTTTGCAATGCAGGGTTTCAGCTGGAAAGCAGCAACATTTTTGCAGCCACAGCACTGCTCTGGTATGGGCTGGACAGCCCCTGGGTCTGTGTTTGTGGTGGCTCATGGGGCACCAGGTCCCTTTTCAACCCTCCCCCAGGGGTGGGAGAGAGTGTGCAGATTTTCTTGGTGTCTTCTATTTCCTGACAGCACCTTGGGGCACTCCCTGAAGCTACATCTGTGCTTGCAGAGACCTCAGCCCTCTCCAAAACACATCAAGAATTCTGGTAAAAGTGGCAGACAGAGAAACAGCCAAGCATTTTTTTACTTTCAAGGCTGACTAGTACATAGACATCCCATAGCAAACTGTAGAAATTATTGCCAATGGTTTCAGTGGGAGCATGATAGAACCTTTAATGAGGTCAGCTATAAGGACATGGATTTGAAAATTCCTGACATGCTTGTTATCTGCTCTTGGAGGAACCCTGGCTTGCTTTCACAGCCGGCAACATACCAAATCCAGCAGCTTATTCTGGAGTTCTCTTTGTTTTTTCACTAATAGGTAGGATACACAGACATAAATAGTAGAGATGGGGTCTAAGGTGTGTCTCTGTACTCATTTCATACTGGGGATCTTAAGAGAACTGCAGGCAACTCTACCCACACCTCTGCTGTTTTAGGGGTTGATGGTTTCGGTTGGCAGAGGTCGCTGAGCTCCCAGCGGGTTGCTGGGTGATGCATTTTGAAAGCACGTAGCAATCAGGTGCCATAGCCTGTCCTAAATCAGGCAGGGCCAATTTCTTCCTCCCAGACAGTCTTTCCCCTGCACTTCCAAATAGATGTGACATTTCCCTGCCCTGCCATTCCCATATAGCATATACAGTTTCTGCAACTAGTCAAGAGCTGCTGAGTGGCATCACAGAAATGACCACATCTGAATGGACCCCCAAGCAATTCCTGTCCGCATAAAGTTCATTTTAAAAAATTCCTGAGGTAAGAGCAGCTGTGTGAACATAAAATGCTTCATTATTTTATTGGACATCTGATTTCTATCTCACTTGCACAATTTTTTCACTGGATTGACCTTATTGCCCTCATTGAAGTTTACTAATAATTTATACAGATCAGAATCAGTCCATATAATTATACATCATAATTATCAGCTGCTGTAAATTGGGGTTGGTCCACTGAAGTCTAATTACACCACCTAAGGAGCTGAGTCATTTGTTATGACTCTGTTATACAATAGACTGAAGCTAATTATACTGTATGTCTATTTGTGCATCTTGGTGTGTATTTTCCGCCTCTCTTTATCCTCTTTCATTCCCCATTGATTCTCCAGTGTTTCCAATTACATTAGTTATTTTGCTCTCTGTGGAAATAGTTTCCAAGAGACACTTTTAGGAGCCTGGAATTAACTGACGGTCTGGAAGCTCAGTTTTGTTGCCTTGTGTTTGCTGTGATCTTGAGGTGTCAAATTGCCTACATTTTTACAAATCTAACCTTTCAACATGTTTCAGAGTCAAATTTATAGCTGTGTATATGCTTGCTGTTGTCATTGTAACATCCCAAGCAGAGAGTATTTCCCCTTCTATTAGAAAATGAGCCTTTGATGAGAAAAGCAAGGAAATGACATTTTTGTTAGTGCTGTTGCAATGGTGAGAATTGAAAACCTTTGATAACACCTTTTTGGCAAGGTAGGGGAGAAGCAACTATGGCCTGTGCTCATCCCAGCACTCTCCAAATCTGAAGTGATCCTTCATGTACAAGGGGCTCTTCAGAGCTGGGCAGGGCTGTTCAGGTGGGCAGTGCTGTTCACAGGTCCCCAGTCTTTTCACTGGGATCTGAGGAAGGCCCCACAAGTTCCATGCGTCCCTGAACACATTCCAGACAGCTCTGAGACTCTGCCATATGATCCAAACAAACTTGTCTAATGACTGGTAGCAAGTTTCAACTGTTACTAAATCATTTGGAGAAAGCTTCCAGAGATGGTGTTGGGTAGGTGAGATGGAAATGTCCTGATAAGGAAAGCATGCAGTGGGCATATCCAGTGCTACCAAGAGTTTCAGGAAACAGCTGACATATGGCTCGTTCGAATTTCCCAAGGCTGGGAAATATACATAGAATGCATTTAGATATATTAAATATAGCAAACATTTTTCTTTTGCTCAAATGTGCTGCAACCAGAGTGCCGTCCTTTTTTTAACCTCGTTCTGCGTTTTAGTGCCTGCAGTCATTTCATTCACTGATTTGTTCTGTATTAATTGTAGTGGTGTGGCTTGCTGGGTAACAGGTACCTGACTGTCCCAGCCCTGCTGTTGCTGTAGGATAATGCTGACCTAACAGGTTAGCAGGGATCACCACTCAGCTGCTGCGTCCTTGTGGGGTGAGACAACGGCGTTTCCACAGGGCAGGTCCCTGCACGCCATGGGTCACGCCGAGGGAGAGGCCACGTAACTGTAGATGGCACAGCCTCGGTGCAGGGTGAAATATATCCATGTAGGGCATGCAGAAACAATATTAAAAAGTAATCTCATATTTAATGAAGTTCTGCATGGAATGCTGTGTTTTTACTGAGAAAGTTGTCCATTGCGGTCACCTCCTCCATCCTTCCAATCAAGGTAAATGTCCCACAACTTCTATTACAGCATGGAGACAAACTTAAATCAAACTTACTCTGTTGTAACACCTGTAGGACAGAAGAATTCTCACTCTTAACCACTGCTTATACCTTGGTCTGCCAACTGGACAAAAGAACAAAATGGCTTGGTTCATGCCATAGCTGTTGCTCATTGATTTCCATAAGTGCTTTGGGAAGACAAAAACCTCAAAGTCTCCAAAAGAGAAAAATTAACTTTTTACTTTTTTCATCTGTGCAACACCTTTATAGTAAATCACCTCTCTGCTTAGGATCGGGGCATTTCTGTTTCCTTACTGCTTCTGTGACTTACTGTGTTCACGCTCTGGTTTTGTGAGGTGCAATTGTGGTATTAAAAAGAGGGACCTTCTGTCAGGCACTTCTATTTAGGTGATGATAAACAGATTAAAGTCAAACTTGCAAAGGAAAGTAGACTAGCAATTAAACCATCAACAATCACGTACTGCAGATTTTGTTAAATCCCCTAGGTTTTAACCAGGTGGAGCCCAATCACTTTAAGAAAGCTGATGAGGTTGTGGTTTTACGGGTGCAGCAATGGCAATGTTCCACCCTCTGTGCAAAATGTTTACAGTCTCTATCTCTGGTTCTTCTCTAGTTTCAGCTGCTTATACTCATTGTGTGAGTTTATTAGTCACTTGTAATTTCTTCATTGATTTTTGTTAAACCGTTCCCTGGCTTATGATCTTGGCAACCTATTTCTGTTGGTTAAACAAGCTTGCTTGTCAAGCAGGTTTTCCCAATGTCACAGTTCCAGTATTAACTCTCCTTATTGAGTAATGCTACTTCTTATCCAGGATGAGATCAGACTTTGTAACAAGTGGATCAAAGCCATCCAGTTTAGATCCAAAACTGGAGCTGAATCCAAATTTTCTTGAAATTTGAGGATGTTTAATTTGAGTTCTTGTTTGACCCTGCAGTGGGGAAAGGTTCAAGCAGAAAAGTTCAATTAGATTTGTATTATCTCATTAATTAAAGGCATTTTTAGTCACGCATTTTGATGCTGGGTCCATCTTTTATAACCAATGGTCAAATATGATGAGCTGCTAAAGTGTCCAGTAAGGAAGTTTAACACCTGCTGAGATGGGCAGCACAAGACTTCCCCAAAAATAGTCTGTTGTACTTAAACAATGTAACTTGTGCTGGCAGCTGGAGAAACCTGGTCACTTAATAGATGGAAACCTAAGAAGCAGCAAAAGGCCAAACTGTTTTTTTATCAGAGTACTTTGATTCATATTAAATGCTACACATTTCTGAACACTCTGCTTGGATTTCTACCCAAATACCAAAGGGCTGTTACAGACGTATCCATAACAAAGGCAGAATTACTGAAACCTCATGTGAGAAATGCTGTTCTTAACGTATCCTTCAGCTGAGTTTTGCAAATGAACTGCTGCTGATTTGTTCAGATATGGCCCAAATGTTCATATTGATTTTGTGGGCTGTTCACCCAAACATCTCAACTGTGGCAAAGGTTTGACCCATCAGCCCCCCCCTTCGATGCTTAGACCTGGATGTTATGGTGTGCAGTGATGCTGATAATATTGCATTTCCCAGGAGCTTTTAATGCTACAGTGATGAAGATACAGCATGATACATGAGTTTCAAATCCAAAAATTTATATGTTCTACAGTATTTCAAAATAAATTCCTTAGAATGCTTTTGTAATAACATACTCAAAATCTTATCTTTCAGTTGTAAGCAAAGAATTGTACCATTATAAGTTGTTCTCTTTTCCCTTTTCCTTTTCCTTTTCCTTTTCCTTTTCCTTTTCCTTTTCCTTTTCCTTTTCCTTTTCCTTTTCCTTTTCCTTTTCCTTTTCCTTTTCCTTTTCCTTTTCCTTTTCCTTTTCCTTTTCCTTTTCCTTTCCTTTCCTTTCCTTTCCTTTCCTCCTTTCCTTTTCTATCCTTTTCTTTTCTTTGTAGCTGTTTCTCTAGATAAACACACATTTGCACCAGCAAATATTTAATATGTTTCAGCCAAAAAGAAACAAAATGTAATAACTGTGTAATAACTAGGATCATCTTGGAAAGAGCCATGAATTGTGTAATTGTGGCTTTGTAGTTTATGCAATCTGGGAAACCTGATACAAACCTTTCAAGTGTTCTGAAGTTAGTGCAATGCCAGTTTAAATGAACTTTGGTCCTGTTCTCCATGCTGATGAAAAAGGAAACATCAATAGTGTCTTCATGAAGTATTTTTAAAATATTTATCTGACATGAAAATTTTTGAATTAAAATGCTTTTGCAAACTAGTAATTTCCTTGTTTCTGTCTGTAAATCACATTAAAAGCAGCTATATACATGATTCCTCCTCTAATACAGAATTGTTGTAGGGATCTGTGATCCTTTATAGCCCATACTACATTACCATCATGAACCCATCACTACTTCTTTATTGCTTCTATATTATGAAGGGTTTTGTACTGAAAAACTTTGACAATGTTGGCCTAAATGAAAGGGGGTTAGGAAATAAATATGGCTTGCTAATAGTGCAGCCAGTGTTTTTAGAGGCTTCTAGGTTTCACATTGACACATCTGGTCATTATAGTTCGGCTTTTATATTTGAAGGGACATGAAAAGGAGAATCAATGCTATGTATTTGCCAATTATTTGACTTTTAGCCTTAAATGA
This sequence comes from Haemorhous mexicanus, assembly GCF_027477595.1. Taxonomy (NCBI): domain Eukaryota; kingdom Metazoa; phylum Chordata; class Aves; order Passeriformes; family Fringillidae; genus Haemorhous; species Haemorhous mexicanus. The sequence continues at coordinate 12,774,508 of NC_082352.1, read as the reverse complement.
AAAGGGAATTTTCTAGCATGTGCATTTAGTTACCTCTAGCATGTACCTCGTCCGTGTCACTTAAACTTTTTTCTCCTCTGTAACTAGATCCAATGACACTTTATCTATTGTAGAGAGATATCATGAAGATCCATTTCATGTTGTAAAGATGTTCCATCAAAAGGTAATTTCCAGGGCTCGATACCATCAATACCTCCTATTGATTTCAGTGGGCTATGCAGTGAAAGTAATCCAATAATAAAAGCATTCAATAGTAATGTGAGGTGCAAATGTCAAATTTACCAGAAATATTCCTGGGTTTCCATCTCCAGTGGTTTAGTTTCACCTTTATCAAGGTGTAAGGATGATTTGGCTTCATTCACAACGAGCTATGCCAAACACAAGTAAGGTGAGCATTAGGAGTAGGAATTTTCCACTCTTTTCTGTCTTTCTGGATACTTTTAAAATTATTTAACTGTGTTCACCATTGCTAGTGCCACTTAAATCAAAATGAAGAAAATTATGCACTGATGTGAAATATTTTGCTGATATAATACTGATGTGCAGTATTTAGCTAATTTGTCATCTCCAAGAAGGGCCATAAATTCCAGCAACTACAGCTACACATATGGGTGACTTGGGATCTGTCTGTGTTTTTCATGCTGAGATCATTGCAGAGGTATTAGAAGTAAATATAAATACAGTAAAATGGATAATCTTATTTTACTGTGTCTCTAAAAAAAATAAATTTGGGTTAACATAAAGAGCCCTTCATTCTGTGAGCATGTACCATGTGATTCCAGGACAGTTTATGGTCCAACCATTTTTTCTGCAGAATAATCTCTTGATCCCTGAACTTTCACACGATAGCTTTGCAGTGGCATGTCCAAAAGAACTGGGTGAGTCTCCCTGAAGGTGATGGAGATGTTGTCCTTGAAGCCTTTGTACAAAATACCTGACACCTTTCAGTGCCAATGAGAGAACCTGTCTTGGTTTTCCCAGCGTGTTGTAACAACTCTCACTCTGCTGAGCCCTGCTCTGGCTGCAGCAGGAAGCTCTAAACCAAACCTTCAAACGTGTGTTTATGCTCAGTGCCAGATTTCAAGCACAGGAGAGAATCCCAGTGCCAATGTATTACTAATTGTCCCTCCTGGCATTGTCTGTTCAACTTCTTGGAACTGCCAACCGTACCGATCACTGTAAATACTAATCTTCTTATACTTGAGGTATCAGGTTTTCTTTGATGTTACCAAACATGTTGACTCTTATCTTGGTTGAATGCACAATCCAGACACAGTTATCATTAATAATGTTGTGTCTGCTGCTTCATTATGGAGAAAATAGCAAGATGCTTCCTTTCAGAATGATAGCTTTTCAGCACTTCAATAACGATCAAGCCTATTTGATTTACACCTTATTTAATGTTCAAAACGAGACACATTTACATCTCTGAATTTAAAAAGGAAGCTAGGCCCTCATCCTGGTTATGTGTGTGTATGTTAGCTCAACATTCACAAGCCCCTTCCAGTAAACAATATACACAAATAAATATGTGCAGGACTGAGGTCCTGTGTTTCATTTGATTGCATGGCTGTCCTGAAGGCAAGGATTTTTCTAATATATATAGTCAGCTTTCAACTCACAAAGGGTCTGAATCTGTTAGCTTTAACTGGCACAGGCAGATCCATTTCATTCTCTATTCATGTGATATTTTGCCAAGTCATTAGCTTAAGTAGAACAATTCATCCAAGGAAAGGCTTTTAGGCAGAATCCGAAGAGTTAAAAAAATTACATGCACTAAATTTCATTATATAGAAGATTAAATGTCATTCACTAAATTCCACACTCTTGTAAACATAAGGCCTGATCTTCACCTGCAGTAAATTGGCATAGAGCTATTGACTTCACCAGTGCCACTGCAATTAATATCAGCTGAGCACAAGTCAGTTTTCTATACAGTGACATTTTAGTCTCTTCATGACTCATTAACTTGACCACATACTCCCTGTGAACCTGATCTAAAACCTGTATCTCAATTACTTGATCATCCTAAAGAATGGCTAATTAACAATGGCAGGCTTTAAAAAAAAGGGGAAAAAAAGAAGGGGAGATATATTTTTATGTTTTCCATTTGGCAGAGTATTATGCTATGAATAATATAATATGCATTTCAAGATCTTGTTAATTTTGATGTGATAATAAATGGGAATTCCTAGTGGAATTTTTTGTCCAGAAATATGAATGGTATTAGCTCAACAGTTATATGATTAAGCAATAAGACGTGCTGAGGCAGGCAGTACTCAGGGATGATTGACTGCTTTAATTGATTGACATCCAGAGGTAAAGCCAAGGGCACCAATTTACAGATCAGGTCAATTATCTCCTGGTAATGCCCACTTGGTATGTCTTATTGCTATGCTAATATTAACTGTTATTGAAACATTTTAATGAGTTTTTAATTTAAAAGTGGTAAATTTAAAAAGGGTGAGCATTAAATTATTCAACTTGAAATAATAGGAACAGAAATATTCTGCTTTGCTAATGATGATGTAAAAGTTTTGTTGTGCATACCAATACTCCTAGAGATCATTTTAGTTCATGTCCCAGGGAAGGCAAATTCTGTTCGGCATTTAATGAAATCCTTCAATGTGGCAGCACACAAAACACCCAGGAATCACCTGAGCAGCTCCCAGGGCCTGGGAAATAAACACGGACTTCCACATCTGCATATTAGTCAGAAAGTCATAGCAGGGAGAGGATGCCTCCTGTGACAATTGAAGGTCTTATGGAGGCAAGGGAAGGTACTCGGTGTGACCCCAAAATAGACACCTCTAAAAGGGAGGGAGCTGAGTACAGGACTGAGTAGGTGTCTCACAGAGGGGGGACGTGTCCCTGGCAAGGGACACACCCAGCTCTGACAGTCCCCACCCAGTGACCCCCTGCTTTCTCCACCTGCTTTAGAAGCACAGGCACAAAGCGCTGCAGGGGAACCCGGCTCTTGTCAAGGGTTCCCTCACTCCTGTAATTTAGCCCAAACTCTGTCAAGGAAGATTTAATTTCAAAGAGCTCTGTGTTTTTTACAGAGCAAGGGGTGTGAGTCCCCTGGCTCACTTCCCCACCTGCGAGCCCCCGTGGCCTGTGGCTGTTCCAGGTTCCCCAGAGAGCCAGCAAGGGGGAGCATGGGGAGATGGGATGTGTTGGTCTCAAGGATGTGCACAGCTGCTCTCAGGGCCGGGTTGGAGACAGCGAGAAACCTGTAAAAATTACCAGGGGGAAATAATCTGGATGCAGTTGCCATGTGAGCTTGCAATGGCAACCAGGATGGTCCAGGTTATAAGGTTCTACATGAACAACCAATTAACACCTCTAGAGCATAGCCTCTGTTAGAGAAGCAAGACACTTAGCCAGTCACTGGAAAATAAAGGAAGCAGATGGGTTAGGCTGGTACTGAAATATGCTATAAATTTTCTGTGTTTAAGACATGCAGTAGAACAGGTACATGGCCTGTAGCTGAAGGACAGGAATTGTCTTTCCTTCATGTAGCCTCAAAGTAAAGCTCCAGTGTGGTCATGAAATCTTGTCCAAGAAAAAAGTCAAACTGATCTAGGAGCTCCTTCAAGAACAGTATGAAGTGCACAAGTGCAGAGCTCCTGTGCAAACAAAAGGGAGGAAGGATAGTAAAAATACAGTTTAACAAATCACAAATGTGTCACTTCAGACACTGGGAAAAGGAGGGAAAATAGCCTTAAGATCAAAGATTTATGATTTGTAAGTGGATTGGGATGCAGTTAGACAGACCAATGCAGCAAATGCAATGCAGCTGGGACATCAGTGGCCTAACAAATTTCCTTGTAGCTCCTGTAAGAAGCTAGAGTAGTCACAGGGCTTCTGGGAATGAAGATCATGTCACTGGGCTACAGCAAGGCAAATATGGTGTCTTTCTCCAGAGGCCTAGGCATGGAGTGTTTTAGGAAGGCTTTTGACATCATCCCATGTGCTATTTGCATCTGAAATCTAGGGAATTGGTTGAAAAAATGTTGACAAGCTATAGTTGCTAGTAAAAAAGCATTAGGGGGCGTTTGTGGAAGCCTGTTGCATGCCCTGTACTTCTCAGTATTTTCATTAGCTGCATGGAGCATGTAGGCTGCATTATCTCCCACACTGGGGGTGTTTAAGACAATGTGAGACAAATCTGTCATGTGGGACACAACAGTTCATCCAGCCTACGGGCAGAAGCATGAACCAGGTGACCTCCACAGTCCTTCCAGTACCATCCTTCTTTGCCTTGCATCAAAATATTTTAACTAATATGACAGAATTTCAACCAGAATGGCCAAGACAGAGGAAAATATTATTTTCTGCCAATCCTGGTTTGTAGACTATAACCTTTAGCAGAGGTGGGGGGAGAGCAAAGGATGGAGTAACATCTTAAATCACCATTGTAAGACTCAACAGAGCTCATGTGTCAGCAAGCCTTGACAGGAGACTGCTGAAAAAAATCCCCAAACAGGACTATCAGGTCTGCAGACTAGGTGGGTTCTTTCTTGTCTTTTCCCCTCCCCCACTTCTCCCTCCATTTACTCTCTCTATCAGCCTCTATTTAAGGGAAGACAAACTCAGTTATGCTCTAGTTCAAAGGAAACTTTCCAACTTACAAAGTTTCATTGAGTACCAAATGATGCCAAGCAAGCTTTCCTGTCTCTGGCTGACATAACACCATACCACGGCAGTCCCTGGGAGCAGCACAAACACCAGTTATCAATCTCCCAGGCAAAGCAAATTTAAATGAAAGATTGAGGGGAACGTGCATGATGACAGACGAGCTTTGCACGCCCCTCTTGGGTGCTGCAGGTTGCTCAGTCATACTAAAAGTGTAGATGTAACATGAGATGTAAATAGCTTTTACATTATCAGTGTTTGGGGTCAGTACCTCAGACTGTCCATAAAAAGAATGGTTTTGTAGACGTGGTGTGGAAGGCAGGAGACTTGGTTTGACAATCACCTTTCTGCACTTTGGTTTCCCTGAGTGAGGTGGTGAACATTTCCCTGCCTTTGTGAGTACTCTGAACTGAACAGATGGAAATAATTGTTTGAGCGCTAAGGATTTAATGCTACAAGGGTTAAAAAATGCTACTGGTAGCCTTATCCAAGGCTTGACATATATATTTATACAATGTACAAAAAGGATCCATAGCTACCAAAGAGCTGAATTAAGCACCTAGCACTATGCTGAGTGTGGATTGTATGAATAAAAGCTCGAAATAGTTTCAATTCTTGATGTGTGTTTTCAAAATACCCTTCCTTAATGCTCTTGAGTTTGGAATAACTTTTATGGGCAAGAGACCAAGAGTGATGTGAAGATGAATTTTACGCCCCTCTTAATCCATGCCATGAAGTTATTCAAAAGTCAGTGAAAGATCAGTTCCAGTTCAAGCCACACTGATGCCCTAATCTGCATGCTGTCATCAGGCAATAGTGACTTTGGAACTTGCCATATGGGAGCCTGGCAGATGTTGCACAAATGGCCTTTTCCTTCCTGCTTCCTGGATTTGCATCAGTCATAGGCTCTGTCAAGGAAGCATGCAGGAGCAGGATCATATCAACCCTGCAGCAATTGCTCTGACATCGCTCCATTTTGCCCACTCGTGGGTCTCTGCCATGTTTGTTATTTTCCATAATTCAGCCACTTACCAGAAATTACATTGCACTGTTGCCCCCACTGTTTCTGTTTTTAGTGGCAAGAGTTCACTGACAACAACTATTGCCAGTGGCTTTGGGAACAGGTAATTTTTCACAACCAACAAAATCCCACCTGGTGGATAGTTAAGACAAGATTCATCAAACCATACAGTATTTTGCCTTTTCTCACTGCTCATTGAAGGGGAAATGACTGAATGGTTCCAGGATCCCATGATCAAGCCAGCCAGATGCCACAGCACTGTGCAGGAAGCCATGGTCAGCATAAAACTGAGCATGAGCTCATAAACCCTGCCTAGACTGTTCTGCATTAGCACAGCTACAGAGTGTTTGTATTAGATGGGGTGGCATGAGGATGAGCAGAGCAGATACACATCCACCTGGAGACAAACACACAGAGTTTGCTGAGATCCCTTTTTTTGGCTCTTTGTTTCTCTCATTGTCAAGGATGTTTCCTAGAGGTGCAGCACTTTTTTACAAAGTCAATCACTTTTGCTCACTAAACTTACAGCTTTTGTGTTTCATCTCCTGCATGGCAATAGACTTTCCATTTTGCCATGCTTCTAAGTTAGGGTGTCATCTTTGTTGCTGCTTTTTCTTTACATACAAACAGGCTTCAAATAGCATAAATTCAGCCACTAATGCTGTGTAACTGAGATCCCCGAAATGTCATTATGAGAACCAGGAAAGAGCTGCTGGAGTATTTAAAGGAACATACCATCTTCCCCAATCTCCACTTTCAAATTTGCAACTGCAGGAGGTGTTATTAGATGCAAATCTATACTGAAATGCATAAATATTCTGAACTAGGTATCGTCTTTTAATAATCATAAATAAAGTAATAAATGAAATAAATGCATGATGAAACAGAGCTTTAGTTAAACCCTTTAAATTTCTCTAACTTAAGTATTTTGGACTGTCTGGGGCCTTGATCCTGTGGTAATTGCTTCCCTGATGCCAATTGAACTCCTCTCTGGGTGGATTTTGTTACAATATCAGGTGCTTCTGCAGAACAAATAATGGTCTATTAGAGCAATAAACAGATCTGGGTGAAGTTACATTCCATTTCAAAGTATTTATTTTCCAGATATGAAGAAATGTAGAAATGCATCCTTGTGATGTGTATATTAGAAATGGAATAGTATAGTGCAGTATTCATGAAATACATATATATATATATATCAAAACCATATCAATCAGATAAATAGAGGGTCATGTCACTTCTTTTTAACGGGGAGAAGAACACTGTGTCCTACAAGAAAACATGCACTGATGATTTGTGCTAAATCTCGTCCTTTGGTAATGAACTGATATATTTAATTTTCCTTGATCACTGAGGAGTTTGCCTTTCAAATCACTAGAGCTGCAAGAAGAAGGAGAAAATACACATCATGCATGTATAGGCAATTTGTGCCAAACTATTCCAAGTCAATATAGGTTGTCAGCAAACAGGGCTATTTGCTGTGTGCTGGTATCTGCTGTATGTCGCATATTATCTGTAACAACTCTGCAATTCGTTCTTTCACTCGTGTTCTCTCTCTTTCATCACATTAGATTATGTAGAGCCACTTCAAGGTAAATTTTTAAAACTGCGTGGGAGATGCATGTTGGAGAAAAGCTAAGAAGCAAATATCTTGAATGTTTTTAAGCACAACTCCATCTGTCACCTATTTTGACAACTTACCTGCACATGTCAGCTCTGTCTCATGCTGCTGTGTTGAGTCATATTGTGCTGCCTCAGAATAAGATGCCAGGGCTGCCTTAAAAATGCCATATGCTTAGTAATTATAAAATAGGGTTTTGTGCTTAAAGAATTAAAGGAAATTTAAGGAGGGATTATTTCTGTTCAGCCCCATCCCATCCCTGCTGTGTGTGTGGTGTTACACTGTCATGAACCTGCTCAGTGGCACCACACACTTGGGGAAGCTCAAGGTCAAGAGACTCATTTGCATCGTGAGTGCAACACCTCTTGCTGAAGTGCTGTTCCACATTGTCCCCACTGATCTGTCTTATTGCCAAACTGCTCCTTCCAGATTGTGCAGGGTAACAAGTCAGCCAAGAATGCTCAGAGATGACAGTGGTATAAAATATTAATATGGCCTTATAGGAAACAATCTATAGGCTCTTACAGCACCTGTGATTTTGTTTTGCAGTTTACTGTATTAAAAGAGCAACTTGCGAGCCAGCCACTTACAAAAAGCATGTTACCTGTAGGCTTCCTGATCATTTACAGCCACAAATTATTCTTTAAGGCTTTTCTGTCACTGTGTATAGGGGAGGAGCAGAGGAGAGAGAAGTACTAGAACCAAAGTGAAGGCAGACTGAAAATACAAGAGTCAACCTGCCAGCTACACAAAATAACCCACCAGAAGGAAATCTTCCCTCCTGCTCTCTTTTCCTTTATGGCTACTACTCAGTGCTTCTATTTACACATAGAGGTGCATGCCTCTATGAGAAATGGAAAGCAGAGTGAGGTCCTTTAGAAAGTCAGTGGAGGAGGGAGAGCCTCCCTGTCCCAGCCACCAGGTAGCTCCAGCGGGTCTGGGGGAGTTTTGGAGTGGGAGTACAGGGGAACTTCAGTAATTTCCCAGGATGAGATGCACACTCAGTGGTGTTTTACAGAATATGTAATTAATTAGTCACTGAGGGTGGTGAGTGCTGATGCCAGCAGGGATGATCTCTGCAGGGATTGCATTCAATCTGTGCTGCACAGGCCCCCATTCTACAACTGGTTGTAATGAACAGAAGGAGTCTCTCTGACTCCACTCAGCTGTTGATCAGGCCATGCCCATGTCCAAATGCCAGAGCTGTCTGGCCAACTTGCCTGCTCACATTCTTGAGGGAAGTGTGATACGTGAGCCTTGTCGTGGAATTTGGAGCCTGAATGCTCGTTAAGAGCGGGAGCGCTGGCCCTGTGCACGGCTCCTGGTGTTCAGAGCACTGAGCACACTGACATGCAATGCTTGGAAGCTGTGCAGAGAGCAAGTGCAGATCCTGGAAAATGGTAGGAAAGGGGAAGCTTAGGAGTTTCGATTAGTATCATCCCTGTCATGAAATGCACAGACCTCCTAAGGGTTACTCACAGAGAAGATGAAACTGCTTTAATTAGCTCTGCAGTATGGATGGGCAAGGAGGAGGGAGTGCTGGAGCACTGAGCTTTCTATTTGGGCCTGTAACACAAAAGCCCAGGCACTCCTGGCATTTAGGGATTTCCCCATCCTCTGGAGGCCTGGTGGACCTGAGAACAGGCTGTACAGTGCACAGGCATTGTGTAACTCTTGCAGTTAGCAACCTCTGCAGGAGGTGTAGGCTAAGCCTGGCACACATTGTGAGATTAGCTGGTGTCAGCACAGTCTTTTGGCAAAACAAAATATAAGCATCAAATCACATGTATTCAGCCAGCTTGTACCTGTCCTGCCAAGCTTGTGTGAGCTGCTAATAGGTTTGGGGACACCAAGTGGCAATGGAAATAAACTGACTTCTTATCCAGTTATCTTTGCAGAGACAAAACAGGTTTGCTTTAAACCAGCTCTGTACTTCTGTAAGATCATTTTGGAAATCCAATGTATACACATTTCTGGGGTGGCTTCTGCTATGTTAGTTTGGGTGGATTTTTCTGGCCTACATCTTTCCTGAAAGCTGTCCAGACAGTCCATGGTGTAAGAGGCAGCTCCTGAGCTGAAGAGTATCAGGCATGTGAGACAGCACACAGGCCTTTGAATAATGAGCTAAGGAGACAATTATCTTTGGGAATGGTACATCTGATTGTATGGGGAAGATTCCTCCACTTCACAGCAAGAAATGAAATCCTTGAGAGAGGAGTTGCAAAAGGCAATTGAACATGTGGCTTCCACCCAATTTCCTTAGCATTTCCCCCTCTTTCTGAAGAACAGCACTGAAGAGATTTTGCATGGTGGAACTTGGGAGTTGGAACAGTGCTTGTGTAGCTCACTAGCAGATCATTGGCCTAGGAGGGTGAAGAGACAGCCTGAACCAGATAAGATTTAAAATTTATTCCTTTGTTTATTCTTTCATTTACTCCAAGATTTATTCATTAAGGCAGATTTCTTGTTTGTACATGGGCTTTGGATGGCAGAAAGTGACAAGGAAGCTGCTACTGTCAATCTTTTTCTCTTTAAATATTGTTCTAGCTCCAGTACACCTCAGCCATGGGTACAGAGTGCTCACCCAAGTTTTGGGTTTTTTCCCATAAGCTCTCTAGATTTTTCTACACAGCTAAAGTTTTTGTTTCCATGCCTAGGCCTTGTGAGCCATGGAGGATGGGGTCTGTAAGGTAGAGGCCCATGAAATATACTTCAGCTTCAGCCTAGAAGGAGACACTGTCATTTCTTTCCTGGAGTGAAACTGCACCAGGCCAGACATGGTTGGACTCATGGCCACACCCCAGAAGGGGACACCTCAGGTGCAGCAGCCATCCCAGCACAGTCCCAGCAGCTTTGGTTTGTGCATTCTGGCACAACCTGCTCAGCTGTTGAAGGTTTAGCACTGGGAGTATGGTGGGTGCAGGCCAGCCCTTCTCGCTGAGTGCACCTAGACCACCTGGCACTCCCACCTGATAAAACCCTCCCTGTCTTCTCCTGATAGCACTAGAAGAGTGGAAGGATCCCAAAGTTTATCTTGGGATCAAGCACCAGATATTATAAAGGTCATTAATGTTTTCCAAGTAACGTTCTGTTTGCTTCTCAAAGCCTCTGCCAAGTTTCTTAGAGGTGTGTTCACAAAATGCCCTGGATGTCTCATGCAATATAAAAGGTAGCAGGTTTCTAAAGCAGTTTGTGATACATCAGTAGCATCTCAGAAGAGGATGTTCTTATGACTTGGAGTTGTTCAGGTCAGCTTCCTCAGCAACTGAATGCTTACACTTGGAATAAAATAAAATTAAAAATAAAATCCATATTGTTTGCACTTTAGCAGTTTTTCGGATTTAAGAGTGTTACGTTAACCAAAGCAAAGCCCAGCTATAAATTTAAGTTTCACAATCTATCCCCACTGAATGTTATTTTTATGATATAGTGACCTTATGATGTGTAGCACTCTTGGCTGGTGTTCTGCTAGCATTCAGTTCAACCAGTTTAGAAATTCAGAGGAGGATGCAGGATTACTTGCAGAATGGATGCTCTGAAAGACATTGTTCCAGTAACAGCTCGTCAAGTAAGAAAAACAGGTCAGTTAGGGATGGCAAAGATACTGTTTTCTTTCATTTTAAGATAGGTACCCAGGCTTGATACATTTTCCAAATTACCATATGTAAACAGACTTATGAGTGTTCAGTGACCCATACATTCATTCTTTTTCATTTCTGCTCTAAGGACAATGAGAGATCTTTGTTTATCTACCCAAAGCTATATATCTCTTTGTTTCTAATCAGTGTGTGCACACATGGCCTTTAGCTGCTGTCCTGTGCATGCTCCCTCACCCCCTCCCAAAGTTCTTGTCACCTCTAGCATTTTGTCTTCTGCCTTGACCTCTTTCAGTTGGAGCAAGGCAGGTTATTTTAACAATGCCAGTACTAGATCCTTATTAATGTGGTTCCTTGTGCTTGAAATGAGGTGAGGAGCAATTATGTGAGCAGCTGAGCAAGCAGATGAGAAGGGATAGCAACTTGCAGCAGAGGGAAGTGGTGAGCAGATGGAGGATGGGGTGAGCAGCTTTTCAGGTCGGGTACCTGTAATCAGACAGGCTTGGTGAACACATCCTGATTGTTAGCTGCTTCCTGGCAACAAGGAAAAGAGAGAGGTGCATTAGGTCTTCAAGGCATGGCAGTTTTCTATCCACAAAGATCCTGGGAATTCACTTTTCAATTTAGTAATTTTGTTATTACTGCAATTGAATCTGCTTATGCTAAATATTTATTTATGTACAGCCTAGTTGCCTGAGACATTATTTTTTGAGCTCCTTTAAAATTATTCCTGCCTCTCTTATGCTGAGATTTCAGAAGTGAGTACTGTGTCCTTTGGGAACACTCCTGCCAGTGGAGCATGCAGGGAGGGTTTTGACGTGCTTGGTCACTAAGGGTGTTCTTTAAATAAAGCTCCAGGTTGCATTAGGCTTCCATCATTCTAGATGTTTTGCAAACCATTCTAATTAATTACTTACTACCATATTATCAGAAATAACCTACTGAATTTCAACTGCAAATTACCTCTTTCTGTGTATTTTGTAGAAAAGGAACCAAGGACCATGTTTTGTAGTAGCAGTCTTAGGGACTTTATTTGTCCATGTCAATCAACTCTGCAAGATGTATTTTTCAATAAGAGCATCTGTCTTTAGAGAAAAAAAACCAAAACCAGTAGGATCCAAGCCTAAATAATTAAGGCCAGAGCCCTAGCTGGTGTGAACAGGAATATAGAAATCATGGGATACAGAGCAGATGTTACCAGCTCAACATCAGCTTTTTTTATATTACAGCTGTGATGGAAACACTGACCGTATGTTACAAGTAACAATTAGACTTTTCATGTATTGTAGTTGGTTTACTCTTTCTTTTTTTTTTTTTCCCCTTTTCTACCCCCTTCCCCCCTTTTCTTTTCTTGCTCTGTTGAATTATTTTATTGGAGTTCAAGATCTGGACAAGTCAGGCATTCCTGATAAACCTCTGTTACCAGCACAGCACTTAGTCATAAAACTTCAGAACAAAGGGAATGAAAAACATATTTCACAATATTTATTTCCTTCAAGTCTTTGAATAGACCAATATTCTTCCTAAAGTTCTTTGCAAGCACTCAGGTATAATTTGGGTGAGTTAAGTATAGAGACAAAAGGGTAGGTTTCAGCTACATGAAAGAGGTTTATATTGTCATTTCAAAATGGAAAGTAGAGTATGCATAAAAAATATGTCTTGCAATTTAAAGACTGTGTTTTGGCTAAACCATTTCTGGACTGCTCAAAATATTGGCTGACAGCACAGAGAAGGAAGGAGGTGACTTCAGCAAATGCAAAGTCTCTCTTACATGATATCTAAAATGAAATATAATAGGTACTTTCAGTACATAATAAGTCTCTCAGGATAAGCTCCTGCTCAGTTGCCACTTAACCTTTCAACCCAATCAAGGAAAAGTTAGGTTAAAGTAGTAGATTCATTTGAGTGAGAAGTTTTAGCCTTAAACTGGGTGACTGAGTTTAGGGCAAAGCCCAGGAGACAAATCTGAGAATCAGTGGCACATTTTTGGGGGGTTGGCTCCCAGGATGTTGGCAGAGGGTGTTCTTACTGTGCCCACTTGCCCAAAGCTACAAAGGGAAGCCCACAGGAGGACAGCACACCCTCCATGGGCATATCTGAAGAGCAGAGCCTCCATGCCAGGGTATTTTCTGTATGCAGAGAGAAACAGGGATGACAGGCAAAACATGGGTTAAAGGGGAAACTAGACTGAATAAATGAGAGATGAGATTGAACTGGAGCAGTCATAGAAAAGAGCATCTTTTCCAGACACAGGGATGAATGCTTAAACTTTAAGATAGGATTCCTTGCAATTGGCTTGAGCTCAGCATGGAAAATAGATTTAGTAAGTTAAAGAGGAATAGAGACACGGTATGTTGAGAAGAAATAGATCCAATTTTTGACATAAGGCCATCTTTACCATTGATTCCCACTGCACAGAGGTGAGCTCCACAAGGTGCATAGGGTCCTGCTTGATCAGTTTAGCTGCTCTGCAGAGCAAAGCTACCAGAGAGATCTGAGCATGGCCATCTGTGCAAGGCACTGCTTTCAGCTTTTCTGGCTCTCTAAAAGTAGAGATGGGGAGACAAAGGTAGGGTAAAGAGACTTGCTCAGAACAGCAGGATGCTGTGCATGCATTCTGAGCATTAAATCAGAGGGGTTTGGTCTTCCTGTGACAGGACTTGTGGGGATGCTATACCAGGAATGTGGTGAGGAGTAGACTCTGTGACTGATTTTATGGTGTTGAATGACAATAAATTCACACACTATGGACTGAGCTGGAGTGCTCTGACCTGCAGTATTCAGTGGTGATTCTTGCAGCTGCAAGGTCGAGTGCCTCCTGAGCACTTGGGTTTTCTCTCATGGACACAACAACACAGCTACCTGATGGCCAAGTCTTGGCCCCAAAATCCCTGGCTGCTTCTCTTTGCTTTTGTGCAGACCAGTTCTAGGATGCAGCTGGGCATGTGTGGGAACGAGATTAAATTTTGCTGATAGTTTTATCCCACAAATTGTGTCTGTTTCCTACCTGATGCACTTTGAGACTAGGATAAACCATCTTAATAAAATCAGTTATGTAGATTCTCTGCACTTAGTTTGCTTCATGTGGGCTTTGGAAGTGGAGACTATTACATTAAGAGCAGTTTCCTTGATGCACAGTTAAAATCAGCCACTTTCATAGTTTGCTGTTGCCTGTGTGAATATGAGTTGGCATAATTAGCTGTAAGAGCCAGAAAAGAACTGCCTATGTGTGACAGATATTTTTTTCCCTTCTAACTCAACAGATAAGAGAGGCATAACTGTGGAGACTGTAGGAGGCTTCACATCCCTCCTGCTCCTCAGGACTTGGTCTGCAGTTGCCAGTAAGCACGAGTGAAAGTAGATTGCAACTGATTCATCACCTTCATGAGTGCTAGCAAACAAGTAGAAGTTGATAAAATAATGAATCTTCACTTGGCAAAAAGGAAAGGAAAAGATTAATGAAATTTGTTGGCTGGAATTGGAGACTCGCCTGCTCCTACTGACCTAAAGGTGACAGCCGTATGGTGGAAGGAGCATGAAGCTTTTAGGAAACAGAGTTCTTGGAGCAGAACTGTTTCTTCCAGGAGGGCAGTGGAGTATTTATATTTCAGAAAGGACTGAAGGTGATTGAGGAACTTTCTCAGCCCAGGCCACTCATCCTACTCTGGGTTGTATTGAAGCATCTTCTCCACAGGGCAGACCTTTACAAAAGTTTCAGAGTGTCAGGGAGATATCTCTGGTCCTTCAACCAGAGCTGCTTTTCCTTCACCCCTGAGAAGTGTAGGCAGCATTTGCTTCCTGCTGAGGTGTCCCCAAGGGCTGTATCCCTGTCCTGAGCTGGGGACAGCCATGCTGGGGATGAGGAGGCCTCCCACACCCCTGCCCTCCCTCCAGGCATGCAGGAATCTCTCTCTCATTCATTCATTCATTCATTCATTCATTCATTCATTCATTCATTCATTCATTCATTCAATCCACCTTATAAAAGTAGGTTGGTGTGGGAGGCTGGGATCACACCAAGCCTGACAGAATTATCAGGTTCTGAAGGAGAAGTGAAGTTCACAGAGTGATACCCTGCCACACTCACAGCACCCAGCAGTGCCCATCTCAAGATGTATCATTCTGCAGGAACATCCTAGCAACTGAGGCAAATAGAACATAAAACACGAGAACAAAGAGTGCATGTTAGAATTACCCTGAAGCATGCCTGAATTAATTATGCCTCTTAATTTTTTGGATAAAAATCAGGTGCTTATTTCATTATTTATAGCGCAAAATCAAAACATTACTCTTTTATTTATGATGATGATGATTCTGCCCAGATTGTGTTGGTTTTCCTGCTATCAACAGCAGCTCTGGAAAGCTTGACATCTTTTCATGCTTTTGGAGAGCCAGGAATGGAGTGAATTTTCCTTAGACTTAAACAAAAATTTAAAATAAAAATAAAAAAACCAACCAAAGAATTTGAGTTTTGTATGACTGGAGGAAAAGAGTATTTTAACCTTTAATCTAATGTGTGAAATAAGTTGTAATTACAATGTGGACTCCACACATACCAGAAGTGCAAACTATTTACACATTAATCTTGAAAACACTTCTGTGAGACAAATATGTTGGCTACTCTGCTAACCAGTTACAGGAAATTTAGATTTATCAAAATGAGTACTTACCCTACAACCAAAAGAGGAGGTATGGGCTGTCATTTGAATTTCCTGAGATGATAAATATACATTTAAAATACATGTTTTGCCATCCAAATATTATCTAGAGAATTAAAATTAGTATGGAAAGGTAGTGTATTCTCCAAGCACTTACCCAGGAGCTTGTGCACACTCTCAACTTCAGAACAGCTCATTTCATTTCACAGTTAGTTCCCTTCTGCAAATAAAATGCAGTCTGGCAAACTGTAACATGAAACATTTCTGTAATCTGCATGTAACATAGAACAAAGAAATTTTTTAAAATGAGAAATCTATCCCACAATTATATCCCTTTGGCTTTTCTATCAGTAGAACTGTCCTGAAATTAAATTGTGCTGCTTTAAATCTGAAATATTGTAGTGATGGATGAATCATGCCCCCAGTTTAATGATATGAGCCAATGAAAACTGAAAGGAGTTGCTCCTTTCCAAAGCTGGTTTAATGTTTCACAGCCTCCTCCTATTTAACCAGAATGTTTGCATTTTTTATTATTTTAACCCATCTCTGAGTCCTCAATAATAATAACAATCCTTGCATACACATTAAGATGAGCTGCAGGAAGTGTAGCATGGGGCTGCAGAGTAATTGTGTTTATTACTGTAAATACAATTGATTGCCATATGAGCATGAGCTTCACATATAGGGTCTGTTACACTGGGAAGAAATGTTTTAAGTGAATTCCAATGTCACCTAAGTTGATAGTTAAAGGTACGAAACTCAGCACAGATAAATGGAAATGCTTGTTTTACACAACACATGATTTAACTGTGGGCCTGTCTGCCACAGCAAATTGTTCAGACAGATTTAGGATTCAGATTTAGATGTTTATATTGAAATAAGAAGTACTTAATGTTATATATAATACAACACATAGTGAAAAGGATATTGAACCACGTGTTCTAGGATGTAAATCAGTCTCTAACTGCTGGGGAGCAGGATATGAAAGCAAGCTGCTTACATCTGCCCAGTAATGAGCTTTTGCATATCTCCTGATATTAAGTACTGATCAGCATCAGGCAAGAGCTGCTGCTTTGGTTCAGACACTGAACCAATTGTTTCCAAAGGTGCTTTCTTATACTCTTCCGAGCAGGAAGATGTTGCACCCCAATTCTTTAGTCCAGGCTCAGAAGAGCAAGGCAGAAAGATCTTCAAACATACAGCATCATACCATTTTTCCTCCAAAGGTCCCATTTAACTTTCCTTACAGACAGGCAGGATTCAAGAACAGTCTGACTACTTCTTTTGTGAATTTAAGATTTGAAACTGGTCTGCAGAGCATGTTTACATCACTCTGATTTATGGAGGCATGGAGTTGCAGGCCAACACCTTTGAGAGAGAGGGGGTAGGCTGGTGAAAAAGCTTTTGACCCAGTACTGTGTCATGCCTATGGAGCACAGATACTAAACAAAAAAATCCTATGATAGGTATGACAGAAAAAGTGTTTAATTTGAGCACCACTGAAGAAAATTCTTGATTATTACCAGTTGCTACTCAGTGGTTTATATCATGGAGAGCTCTGATGGCACACAAACTGCATGTGCTCCCTTTGTTTAAACCACAGGAGATAATGCTCCTCTGGGCTACACCTAGTAAATTAATTCAGCTCACAGGGCCAGAGTAGAGCTAATCAGAATAGATGCTCTGGTATTGTGCACTTCAAGTGTCTGTCATGCTGGCTGCACTGTCCTCTAAAAATGACTTGGCCTTCACAGACTTGCTGTTTTACACAGTGGTCATCACCACTCCACTGTCAATTGCCTGAGGCAGCTTTCCTTTTTTTCCCACATCTTTTAGCATTTTTCATTTTCAAGTGTTTTGCCTCCCTCTGCAAAGTCATTAAGACATTTTATGAATCTCTGGTACAATAACTAGCCTGAAAATGATATTTTGAGTGGATTTGATAATTCATATGGACTATGAAGTCATAGCTTAAAAGTGATGTTAGGTGGTAGAGCCAGGAAGTGATTGGAATTTCTCTTCCTGAAAAGATGCCTCATTTTGAAATAATGAGAAATGTAACTATCTTGTAATTATATTTACCATTATCCAAGTACTCTATAATATTAACTGGTGGCCCCAATGTGCTTGGGAGGTGTGACCTCTTTTTCTGTTTGATTAAGTCACATAGCAAACACTTAGAGCTGCTTTTCTTCTGCTACTACGAAATACCTCTAAGAGTGCCATGGAAGATGCCATGGCAGGTGTAAGCCAATCCCAGAAGTTCCAGAAGTCTTTACCCATATCCCACCAAGCAGGCAATTATTTCAAAGGGGTGGCTGAGCATCCCCATCCTCCTGGAGTCTATGTGGGAGGGGAAAATGCTGCTTTTACCCAGCTGACAATCAGCAGTGGTGCAGTATGAAACAGATACAGCCCCAGCACTCTCAAAGTCACCATCATTCCCACATCACAGTGTCTTTAAGAGTGCAGATGCTGCAAGTCCTAGGAGACAAGTATTCTGGGCTGCTGGTAAAATTGGAAGAAGTTAGGCAAAGCACAGACAGGACATTCCCAAACTGGAAATAAATAGTGCAGTGATTTGCAAAGCATTAGCAGCACTATCCCTGCAGTAGAGGGATAGAGGCTGAACACTCACAAACCCCAGATATATCCTATAATAACAAATACAGAGCTAAAGTAAAAGCAGAGGGAGCAATATGGTTACTATCTGATAATATATCTACCCTCTAGCCACTGCTGAAAGACATTCTAGCCCACACTAGATTTAAGATGGATGAGAGGTTTTCTGTCAAACAGGAAAGGCTTAAAAGAGTAGAGGAACTGAAGGTTTGATCTTTAACACCAGATGGAAAAGAGAAAGATGAAAGAAAAGTTAATCAGAGACTTTTCTTAAGCTCTACTGATTACTGGAAAGCTTTTGACATGGTCTGTAGTATGCAGAAGTGAGTGGTGAGCCTTGATATTAACCAGCTCACCTAACAGTTTTTTTCCCCCTGAGTTTAGCAACTCGGTCAGTAGCCTGCTGGTGACTTACTACAGTTTCCACTGCTAAAACAGACAACTTTCTTTTTTTTCTTCATGACCCTCCCAAATGGCACTGGCAAATTTTTCCTTTAAAAGTCAGTCTCATCCCTCATGAAACCAGCAATGGAAGAAGGTCAGGAAAAGAAGTGATGATCGTCTCCCAAGATGCAGAATCTGTTTTCTGAGCAGGTGCTTTAGGTCAGTTATTTAAAGACTGAGGACCCAAGTGGCTTTTGAGCAGATGATCTCTGTAAAGGTTTAGTGCTTTTGGTCCATTCCAAAGAACTAGTTCCACTCTTGTTCTCCAAGGACAATACTCAATGTACTGGACTGTACAGGAGGAGGCAGCTGCAGGGCTCTGCTCCTCCTGAAGTACTGAGCAGCCCTCAGGCGTGGGCCGTCCTTGGTTAAATTTCCCCCTTGCCTGGAGAAGCACATCAAGTATCTCAGTAGAAGTGGCCAGCACAGAAACTCAGTGCCCTGTGTGGTGGAGTCTGAGGTACCTTTTGAACCAGAATTACCCAGTCTGCTGTCAGGGAGCGATTGCACCCACCAGATCTGTAGCATTCATCCCAGTCTCTCTGCGACCTGAAGTGATAACCCAACAGATCATCTCTCCAGCCAGCCCTGTGACTTACAGCTCCACAGAGCTGCTGTTCATGCTCACAGCTTCCTGCCCAGGAGAAGATGAGAAAGATGTTATCAGCAGTTTGCATATGGGCACCGGATGCACGGAAGACTACGGAATTTGGTTCAAGGTCACACTGTCTGTGTCTCAGAACTGAACCCCTGAAACACAGACCTTTCTACCCCATTCTTATATCTAATGTCTGTGAGTGTGTTTTCCCCTTAGGGTTTAAGCTGGACCATTGGTTCCCAACTTTGAAGCAGTTTCCTGCCTTTCCATGGCATGAATTTTGAACTCGTCCATTGAAAGCATATGGGCTCTTCCTAGCAAGCAAGTGAATCTACAAACTTGGAAAGGCATGTGAACCAGAGTTTGAATCTCAGCCAAACAATTTGTTCTGGCTTTAATCAAGATGTCTTCTTTTAACTTCAAATATCGTTTTTTAAAATCCCATATCAAAACTTCTAGTGTCACACTATGAAATCAATAAATGCTACCAGTCATTCAACTCAGAAGTACTTCAAAGCAGTCTGAGTGATAACCATTATTTTATTTTTAAAAATATTCATCAAAGAGATGTATTTAATATGAAGGCAAAACAAAATTAACAGCAACAAAGAAATGTGTCAGTAACATTTTTAACTTGCAGAATACCACAAATCCTGCTACTAGTTTTGCTTTTAAAGTTTCTCTTTTTCTATTCCTACGTTGACACATTTTAATATTTCCCTTTTTCTCTTCTCATCTTATCCAGTAATTTAGTTGGGTAAAAACTAGTTTTGATGCAGTCATTTGATTAATCATATATTTGATGTTATTTCACACCTTAAAAAAACAGATTTTGAACCTGAATCTCCTACATAAAGTGCAGAGTGAGGAATCAGTCCAGGCTGAACTGTGCAGTTTAATTGTGTGTTGAAGTCTCATCAAGTTCAATGGCTCTGTGTTTAAAGCTAAGTATGTGGCTATGAGCATTCCTGAGTATGGGTCATGGGTTTTTATCTTATTCCATAAATATTTCAATGGAAAAGCAAGGGAAGTGTTCATGAGTAAAGAAGAATTAGTTTAAATGAAAAGTAATGGAAACATTAGTCTATCTTAGTACATTGTGCTAGGAAAATTTCCAAAATGGAGCATAAACAACTTTCTCAGCACCAAATTACCCTGCCTGGGGCTTCTCATGTTTAACAGTTGGTTTCTACTGCCACTAACAGTTTTCCATCCTCTTGTCCTCTTATCCTGTGATAATCACCACCTAGGTCAACTTGAGCCATTCAGAAATGGGACCAAAGGCTAGAGAGTTGCATGGGAAGCTGTTTGGAATGGATTACTGCCAAGGGAATGATACCATGAATAAGGAAATGGAAATTTGAGTGTAGAATTACCTATTTAGTCTTTATCCATGGCTGTGTCTTATGTCTTGGCTTTTTAATTGCAGCTAAGAGTGACTATGGTATACTGTCTTTAAGAGCAGCCTGAACAACTTTTGTCTGTAAGATTTCTTAAAAATGAAACATCTAAGTCTCTGTGAGGGTCATTAAGACCCTGGAAGAAACCCAAAAGGAATGTTGAAAATCTAGATATCTAGATGATTATGGTTTGGAATCATACACTTCATTCCTGGCATAGGACTGGCATAGAGTTAGGGGTGGGGAAGGGTGGACTTTCAGAGCAGTCCTGTTCATCCCTGTCTGTAACTGGTATCCAAGCATCATCTGTGGTTAGAAGGAAAAGGAATTCTACCAAGGATGCTTCAGCAGTGGCTGGTGAGCTCCAGGAGGGCCTGTCCTCTTAGGTCTGGCAAGCAGATTTACCTTCAGTTTTCCAACAAGCCAGCCCTTTGTCTGACTGAACTTTTTTCTAACCAGGAATTCCAACTGCTTTGTAGTTTAATTCATTGCTCAGTACGGCTGTTTTAGGAAATTTATGAACTCTTTGATGCTGTCTTCTCCTTACAGAAAGGATTTAAGAGTGGGACATTGTGTTACGGCGTGTGTGCTTGGCACAACAGCCAGTAAATAGGATGTTTCTTGCTAGCTACATGATTTGTGGTATGTTTTCATCTTCATCATAATTTTTAAGTGTCTCTGTCCTTCTAGTCCATTACACCGCCTTTGCCAGCAGTGTGGAAGCGAGTATGTTGTAGCTATGTTCCAGCTACTTTCCTCACCTAGGCTGGACTGGGAATGAAGGAGCTGGGGGAAGGGGGAGGCTGAGCACAGCATGGGAGGTTGGGGATGCCCCAGTTCTGGGTAAGGTGGAGGAGAACTGAAGTTTGAAGCCTGATCTGCACAGGCAACTGCAACTTTGCGCAGGATGCTGGAGCATTCTGGCCGTGGTGAGGGCAGCATGTTGATGCTGGAGTGTTAGTGCAGGAAGAGCAGATTGTATTGGGAAGGCTTGTCTCTGAGATGGAGTATGGAGACTAGACAGAACAGGAGCCAGCAGGGTGCCTACACGGCCAAGAAGGCCAATGGTTCCTGGCCTGTATCACAAATAGTGTGGCCAGCAGGATCAGGGCAGTGATTCCTCCCCGGTGCTTGGCACTGCTTAGGCTGTCCCTTGAGTGCTGTCCCCCATTCTGGGTTCCTCTTTTTAGGAGGGACATTGAGCTGCTCAAACACATGCAGAGAAGGGCAGCAAGGCTGGTGAGGGGTCTGGCACACAAGTGCTGTGAGGAATGACTGAGGGAGCTGGGGGTGTTCATCCTGGAGAAGAGGAGGCTCAGGGGAGACCTCATCACTCTCTACAGCTCCCTGACAGGAGGGTGCAGCCCGGTGGGGGGCAGCGTCTTCTCCCAGGAAAACAACGACAGAAAAAGAGAACACAGCCTTAAGCTGCTCCAGGGGAGGTTTAGGCTTTAGGACATTAGGAAGAAGTTCTTCATAAAATGAGAGATTGAGCATTGGAATGGGCTGCCCAGGGAATGGCGGAGTCACTGTGCCTGGAGGTGTTTAACAAAAGACTGGATGTGGCACTCAGTGCCATGGTCTGGTTGACAAGGTGATGTTTGGTCATAGGTTGGACTCTATGATCTCAAAGGTCTGTTCCAACCTAGTTGAGTCTGTGATTCTGTGAAGCCCTGGAACAGAACATATCTCAGTGCATTGGTATCTACTAATTTTGATCTAATTTGCAACTGTGTGCATTTAGGATGGCAATGCCAGCATGCAAGGAAGGTCCTCAGCTGTAACTAAGTTACTGTTCATTGGCTAATGTGTTTTCATGAACACTGTTGGTTTGCTTTTCGTACCTGCTAATGTGATATAGTGAAGGCTATTTGGTACTGTGCATGCAAAGCTAAATTAGGCCTGGCAGGCAGCCCAGGAAGCCGTGCCACGTGTCCCAGCTGCTCAGGGCAGTCACCGTGTGCTCCACTTCCCTAACTTTGCTGCTGCACATTTTTCTCCTGCTGCTTCCAAACAACAGAGATCTTGTGGTCAAGAACTTCCTCATGATTTGGCATAGAGTAAACAGATGAAGTTCATGAAGAGGATTTCTTGCAAAGGTGGACTGAGTTTGCAATTCAGTTTTTCCCTTTTTTTCCCTAGTTTCAAAGACAAATGTACCAGACTCCTCCCTCCACAGGTGAAGTCAGCAAATTGGTGGAGACATTACAGAGACTGACTTTCAGGAAAAGGGGGAAAAATTATTTTATTTTTTTCTAATTGTGAGCACCATTACCCCTCACCTCTGAACCAAGAAAGACTTTACGTGGTGTCATAATTTAGCAAATTACTTCCTCAGAGGAAGGTCAAACATTTTACCATTCGATCAATAGGAAGCGACTTACAAATCATGTGTATTGATCATTGTAATCATTCAGAGGAATGTAGGGCAGACACTAAAATCACATGCACTTAGTCTTAATTGCCCACATTAAAGCAATTATGTCCCAAAACTGTCATTGTCTAATGCTATGCACACTACCCAGCATGGTAACTTTTAGCCATACATATTTAATCATAAATCAGCCTCTTAGGTCTCTTGCACTAAAGACTTACAATATTGCTGTAATTATGCAAATATAACTACGTCTTTTTTCATCAATGTGTAAGATCATGTTGCTTTGGGGAGCCAAGTGGAGGAAAATAAACCAATATATTAATGCAGCTGGTATTTAATACGTATATATTTTACGGCTGTGCTATGTGTTCATGACACAAGTACTTAAAGTGACCTTAAATTGCTAATGAACAGAGAGCCTTTGTAAAAGCAGTCACAAGTCAAGGACTTGTAGATAAAACTTGTTGAGAGGCACATTGATGGTAGGCTTGTGTCAGGAGAGTGCTATTTGTTCAAGGATGTTTATAAACATTATTTTCCAGAGGATCATTTCAGCTAAAAGTGTCTCAGACAAATACCAATTGGTAGAATTAAAATAAATTTTCTGATCTTGTTAACATAAGGGGGGGTGCCTTTTTCCTTTTGTCAAGGAAGCCAGTGTGTTTTCTCAGAAAAGTTTTGTTTTGATGAACTAAAGATTGGTCAGGAGTATATTCCTTTTACCATTCCAGAAACTATTTTTAAACAGATCTGAAAAATGAACAATTCTTGGTATGTTACATACCTTGTATTTTGCAAACAAGAATGCTTGAAATCACAGTTCTTATCTAATATGGAACAGCCAAATTTAAGAATTTCTCAGAAAACATGAGCTAAAGTCCCTAAAATTAAGGAGAGCAATTTTCCAGCCTTCCTGGGCTGAGATCTAGACTTGCCTCAGTCAGTTCCCAAGCAGCTTTCCAGAAATTCAATATAATACAGCCCAGAAAAGAACAGGTCATGGAAAGAAAAAAAATACAGAAGAGACTGCATTGTAACACAAGAGAGCAAAAGGAAGGATCATCTACAGCCTGCTTTCACTTCTTGACTCGCCTCTGAAGGAGTGCAGAGCAGGCTGTGCTCTGGCTCTGCATGCAGAGGCACAAAGGAAAGGTGCAGAGAGGGAAGACAGGCTGCTGGGATTGCCAGGTACCTCCACGTTACCATTTCTTGCTCCTCTGAGCCTTATTGGAGCCTGAAACATCACATCATCTTGCAAGTGTTGATCACATCAGCAGTTCTGCAAAATGTTCTTGCACCTTCTCAGTCTTCAGCACGGTGGGCTGCTGACACACAGGCCTGAGGGTACTTCTGAGAAACCTCAAAAGGTAATGAGACATGTTGCCTTTTTGGCAACAGGCTCCAGATAAGGCATGTGCATTTTCACTGGGAGACGTGCAAGGTGCAGATCTCTTGACAAGCTTCAGAGCTGCAGGAATGGGGAACTTAGCATGGAAGCTAAGAGCTAAATTGATTCATTCCGGGGAAGATCTCAGACTCCAAATCTCAGGCAAACTTATTTTAACAAGTTTTTGAAAATGTCAGCAACATTTCTGGGGGTCTCAAGCTCAAAGCAGAAATGTGTAGAGCATAAGATACCCTGTAAGTCACATGTGTATCCAGGTGGGCACTGAATCACAAGCAATTTAGTATGGGCTTTTAAAAGGGAGAAAGTAAATAATTTCTCTCAGAAGCCCATAGCCCCAAAAGAGTGATTCGAGCATTAAACACCGAGCAGAGGAGAAAGCCATTTCAGTGGAGGGAAAAAGGACATAAAATGTATCAGCTCAAAATGGTTGCACCAAATCTGATCAGAGTACCAACCATGTTACATGCTGGCCCTGGATATGGCCAGTTTGGGGGCATCTTCCCTGTGTCTCCATGCTCAGCTGGGTGGTGCGGTGCTGCAGCATGCCTGATTGCTCGGGAATCCCAGCACTTCCCGCACTCGTTCCTTCTTTCAAGTACCAATGAAGTTGTTTGGCTGGATCCTTTATGAAAGTTAAAATTGGTTTATCATTTTCTTTTCGCTTCTCACACCTTATCTAGTTTCTACATTCTTCCCACTTCAGTAGTCAAAGTGATTGAAAGCTGAAAACTGAGCAGATCTGTCCCTGCAGCAACTTTCCTCGCGTTTCTCATTTACGTTTTATCAAACGGGCTCTTTGTCTTTGCAGTCCCCTGATGTTGCCTCTGTTACACGGTGATATTCTTCAGGTCATGGGGGTTAAAAGGGGGCTAAAAAGGAGATCATATTGGACTTGCTTTACACAGACATGTAGCATTAGACCCAACGCCCAATAGAGGAAAGATATACTACTCCTATTTGATGAGCAGCAGGCCAATAAATTCATTAATCATCATTTTATGCCTCATCAAACACTACCCAAGTTCCTCCATGGGAGTTATACAAATTAGCCACTGAAAAGGCAGTAATTTTAGTTTAGCTAGGTAAGTGCTTTTTGATTGCCTTCCTGAACAATGCTTCCCTTGACAAGCTAATAAATCAGCCCTTTCTGAATCAGAAGTGCAGCAAGTGCGAACAATAACTCCACATAGTTTCTCCGCTGATTTCAGCTGGAAGGCCTAAGAGGATGATCTGGGATCAAAGTCTCTTACTTTATTGCAGAGCAAAAGCTTTCTTTATGAAGAAGAGCTACAGAGAAATGAGGGAAGGGGGATTTTTTTAATCAATTAATGAGAGAAAGTCTTGAAACAAAAAGGAGGCCTAAGTCTCGGATTGCAGGGACGCTGGGAGGCCGGCAGGGCAGCCCGGGCAGGAGCCAGCCCTGCCGCAGGTGAGGCTGGAGGCATAAATCGAGGGGCTGCTCCTGTGGAGAGTTACAGATTACCAGGGCGAGTCAGAATACAGACTGTATTTAATCTGCGACCAATTGATTCCTTGAGTGTTTCAGGTATTTGTAGTGTAGGTTTGGATTTGTTGGGTGGCTTTACAGTGGGAAGCCTTGAGGCTGTACCGTCTTATCTTTTTTTCAAATTGCTGCCTTTGACGGTATCATTTTTTTTAACTTGGCCGTAAATCATTTCACTAATCAGCTGTCACCAGCCAACATGCATACATTGGCATTCAGCCGGAGAATTTGTTTTGGAAGGCCTTTAGCAACAAAAACTATGTTTGTATCAATAACCGTCTGTTAATGTCTCATGCATACGGATGTAGAACACGGGGAGGAACAAGGGGAGACGGCAGTAACGGAGAACAATTTTGGTGGAGGGAAGAGGGGAAGAGCATTAATTGCCACGCAGGGCACAGCCTCCCCCCGCCCGCCGAGGCTTGGGCGAGGAGCTACATGCGGTACCTGCGGCCCCGCCGAGCCGGGCTGCGCGGGGCCGGGGCGCGGAGCCCCCCGCCGGTCCGCCGCGGCGGAGTTCGATGCTTCCCTCTCCCCGAGTCTAGACCTGAGGTATTTTAAGTACAGTGTGTCTCTTCTCCTCTTCATTAACTTTCCCTCCACACATCACTGCATGCCTCTGAAAATAACTTGGCAAACTGGGAGCCGTTTATCTCTTTTATCTTGGGACCTGATCCAATTAAATAAGTGCACATTTACATTTGCATCCATCAGCCATGAGCGTGGAGAGGTCTGTGGTTAGCTTTAGGCAAATAAGAGCCAATTTCGGGGCAAAAGAGGTATCAGGACGATGCCGCTCCCTTCCCGTCGCGGACGCAGGGGCGAGCCGAGCCAGGACGGGCTCGGGGCAGGATGCGGCCCCAGCCGGCCCTTGCCGGGCTGCCCGCGCAGCACCGCCACGGCAAAAAGAGCTGGTTATTGCACAAGTGCCTGCATCAACCCGAGCCGGGCTCCCGGCACGCTGCGAGTTCACACATGCTCTAATTATAACAGATGAGTAACGCCGTGCGGAGGACATTTATTTTCTGGTAGTTGGAGGTGAAGGGATCCTCGGCTGAGGAGGCTGGAAGCGCCCGGCGGGGTGCGATCCTGGGGCGTCGCTGAGCACCCCCGCACCAGCCTCCCGTGTTCGGCCCCGCCGAGGTGAACCCGCAGAGATTTCCCTGACACAAAAGTGCAGGAGGAGGCGAGAGGGGCTCGGGCAGCCCCGCCCGCCACGGGCGCCCCTCGCCCGCAGACTGGCCATGAAAATAGCGCGGGTTGCTCTCGTTGAGTACCGGGTATTTAGCGAACGCGGCCGCCCCCCAAAAGAGGGGGGGGGTTGGCGGGATGCAGGTGACCCGGCGGGCCGCGGCCGCACCTCCTGCGCGGCTCTCCGCGCCTTTGCGACCCCTGTTGCCCCCTGCCCCTTGCGGGGCCCGGCGCAGTCCTCCCGGGGGACTCCGCGGCCGCGCAGGGAAACGCTTCTGCCTTCGGGAGAAAAGCAGAAGTGCCCATGTTGGGGGAGGTCCGTGTCCCTCGCGTCAGCGTTAGGTGGTCCCGTGGAGGTATCGCCGAGGGTACTGGGTGCACCGAGGGAAGCCTAGGAGGCCGGGGCTCCAGCCGCAGCCTCG
Source organism: Haemorhous mexicanus (assembly GCF_027477595.1). NCBI lineage: Eukaryota > Metazoa > Chordata > Aves > Passeriformes > Fringillidae > Haemorhous > Haemorhous mexicanus. The sequence goes on along the minus strand of NC_082352.1, from coordinate 12,747,008 downwards.
GAGCAGGGGCAGGGACTGGGAACGGCGCTTTGGGACTGCCGGGGGCGGAGGAGGCGCCTGCGGAGCGCTCTCGGGCAAGAAAAGGCAGAGCCTGCGCAGGAGCCGCTGCCGCGGCCGCCCCGTCGGGCAGGGCCGGCACCTCGGCCAGGCGCGGCCCGTTCGTCCCTCCCGGTCCCGGACGAGCCCTTTCCCTGGCAGAGAAAGGTTCCCGGTTTGAGTCGGGCCGCGCCGCCGGGCGACCGCTTCCGCGCCCGCGGAGGCGCGGTGGAGGAATGCGGGGACAATGCGCCATCTGTCACCGCCGGGTCGCGCCGCGGCCGGGAGCGCCGCCGAGGGCGCTGATTTATGCTGAATGCGCCTTAGAAGATCTCGATGTAGACTTTGTCTTTCTCTGTCAGAGCCAAGTAAAAAGAAACAGCTGGCCTGAATTTTTAGCACCCATAATTAATTAAGAGCTTCATTCCTGGGATTTGATGATTCAATAAAGCAAGACCCTTATTCCCCTATGTGATTCCAGTGAATATCTACTCCACTCCAATCCTTTTGGGTCCCAAGATAGGGCAGATTAACACTCTTTTTCTGTGGGAGAGAAGGGAAAAAATGCCTCAAGATTGCATCTGAGGCGCACACAAAAGGTAAATTCAAAACTGCCACTTGTTCTCTGCAAAGGCTCCTTATTCTCCGCCATTGATGTATTTGTGCCAGGTTTTAAAGAAACCAGAGGGGGGATGAGGAATTAACATATTGCTCATTTGGAAAAACAGCCGGTTCTGGTTTTGGTAACACTTGTTCCCTTGCCAGCCACAGATGTCCTTACTAATAATCGTGGCAGGTCACAGAAAGAGGGGAGCGGGAGGGGGATGGTGGGGGGGGCGGGCGGACTCCCCGGCACTCCCGTGCGGCTCCAAGCCTGCCCCGAACCAGGCTGCTGCTGCTGGGGCGGGCGGAACACGGCAGCCGGGCGCACCGCACCTCGGCTGGGGAGTACCAGCGGCTGCGCACCGGCGCTGGGCGCCGGCCGGACCGGGCCGTGGGGACGAATTTTCCTTTGTTTTCTTTCGTTTTTGTTTTTGTTTTTTCCTAAACTCGTCTCAGTTTTGGGTTGAAATTCCTGTACTTTTCCCTTCTGTAAACTCCTGTGATATTTTTTATTCGTCTCTAAACTTGCTGACCGTATGGTTTCCCGTGTTTTCTTGGCGGAGGGGCTTTCACGTAGTTCCTAGGCACGGCAAGAGAAGATGCTGTTCAGAACCTCTTGCCGGGGCGGGGGAGGTGTGTGGGGGGAGGTCCAATAAGCCAATTAGGCGCGACCGCGCCGTCCCGGCCGCCGCGGAGGCTCCGCGCCGAGCGGGAGCCCCGTAGGTTAATCGTGACAATTGGAAAGGCAACACTCGCGGGGAGAGCAGCGGGGGGGATGTAAACACGGTCCGGGGTGTTGAGGGTCTAAATTAGGATTTGTTTTGTTTTTAAGCGTGAAGGAGGAAGCAGCAGGGCTGCGCCAGGCTCCCCGCCTCTCTCGCCCTCCGTCCTCGCGATTGAGAATCGGGGCTGGAGGTACAGGGGGCTCCCTGCCGGAGCTCGGGGGCTGCGCTGGACCGCACCCCCACCTCTGTCTCTTTGCTTCCAGGACTGAGAGAATTTTGCCGTGGATAGGATGGATGGGACCAATGGCTGCAGCCCTGGGCTCGCAATCCACCTGGGGTCGGTCCCGTCATCCCGGGCGCCCTGAGGTGTCGGTAGGCCCATCGGAACGAGCATGGCTGACCTCGGGACACTTGCCCGGGTTTCTCCGGGGAAGCCTCATCCTTCCCTGGGGTTAGGGCGCTTGGCTGGGACGGGCGAGAAGGGGAACGTCGCCCCGGCTCCCCGAGGCGAGCTGCCGCTTGCCGCCGGCAGCTCCCGCGTGTCTCCTCTAGGGTCCCGGATCCTCGGTCCGCGGACGGGACCTGGGGACTGAGCTGTTCCTGCGGCCCCACGCGTGGGCCCTGCCAGGCCAGCCACGCCAACACGCTTGTCGGCCGCGCTGGAGGGTTTTGGGGGGATGTTGGACTGTCACTTGCGGGAGAGGGCGGCCCCTCTGCCACCTGCGCCGCTCCACCCGCGCCGTCCAGGCGGGCGTAGGGGTCGCGGCGCCCCCGCCCCATCAAGGGCCGTGCCGTGGGGCCCGGGACGGAAAGGAGAGGGAGTGGGCACAGAAAGGGGCCAGCGGTTCCTTCCGGGAGCGGAGCTGCGCCCAGCGGAGCTTGGGCCGTTCCCACCTGCACCCCTGGGCAAGCACCTGCTGCCAGGCAAGCTGATGAAAGCCCAGGCTGGAGGAGCCCACCGCCAGCCCCGCTCTTCCCCCTCACCTGCCCAAAAAGCGCTTCGCAGCGGCAGCGAAGCCCTCGAGCCCCAAAGCCCCGCGGGGCAGCCCGCAGGCCGGGAGGGCTCCGCTCCTAGAGGGAGAGTTGCTCTCGGCTGCTCCCGAGTAACCGACGGCAGCTCTCACTGGCAGCAGGCGTTATTTTTATTTTAAGATATCCTCACGTCTTTTTTATTTTTTTAAACAAGAAATTAAGATGCCAGAGGTAAAAAAGGCGAACGCTGCCTCCTCCCCCCTTCTCTGTTACGGGAAGGAAACTGGTAAATTCGTGCTTATGCTTAAGAATGGCTCTACAGTATATCTCCCGTGGCAGGGGAAAAGGGTGATGAATAAAATTGTTATATGAAATCGTTTGGGTTGCAATAATAGTTATGGTTTAAAATAGGCGACAGGCTGCAACCTAAAGGAAACGGTTAATTCCCTTAGGAATTTATACATCAAACGAAAACCGTATTGGGATCGCTAATAGACCTATTCAGAATAGCCCTAAGTATAAGGAGAAAGGCTTTTGAACGAGCGAAGCTCCTAAGCTGCTTTGCAAAATAGCTTTTTCAAAGATCGGAAGATCAGCTGTGGAAAGGTAGCACGACAATTAAAAAAAAAATTCCATAGCTAGATGAATAATTGAAACCTATTTATTTGGAGGTTAGTCGTTCCTCTGCGGAACCTGTTGTCTCGGGAGCGCGGTCCTGAGGGGCTTTGTCGCTCCCTCTAGCACAGGGCGCCAGGGAGTTTCCCCGAGTTCCGCCGGAGGCGATCTCCGCCGGGGACGGGGCCGGCACAGCCCGGGCGAGAGGCGACCCGCGGCGCTTTGCCTCCAGCCCCACACATCGGGGCTGATTCTCCTCGGGCCAGGGCCACCCTGCCCCTCGCCGCCAGAACTTTATCCCGTTTTAAACAAGGCAGGTGAGTCCAGTAAAGCTCACTGCTGCGCGAAAAATACGCCTTCCTGCAGGTCTCACTGACTGGAAATTAAATATTCAACAGAGGAATTCGAGCGTTTTTTAAAAAAATCATTTATCATTAATAGAATGACAAAATAGTATACTATCGTCCCAGGAGTATTTGGTTCTTTTCACGTTCAGTTGAAACAATTTTGATTTTAAACCACATTATCTACAAAAAATCGTATAACCAATCGAACATAGACTGCATCTTTAAAACTCAAAATACAAACTACTATTTAAATTCCCGTAAAATGTAAATAAGCATGAATAAACCTGTTACAGCTAATAAATGGCTCTGACAAAATTGAGGAGATTACAAAATAATTATTTGGCTCGTAAGGAAAAAAAAATCCAAGCAAACGGAGGGGTGTCTCAGCACCAGCCCCAGAGGTCCCAGTCCTATTCCCATCACATCAGCAGTGTCGATGTCAGCGTACAGCTGACACCCCCAAATCCACACTGAACAAGGAGGGACCCGTGCCCGAAGCCGGGTGCTGGAGCAGTCCTCGCCGTTATTTCTTTGCTGGGGACCCGGGCTGCTCGGGCAGCCCCACGAGCGGGAGCTGACTTTTGGTTGGAGGTTCCCCTCCGGGGAACCCCTAATCAGTTCGGGGACCCCCTTCCCCCTGCCTCGGGCAGTGGAAAGGCAGAACGGCGCGGAGGGGGCTCGGGGCGCTCTCTGTCCCCTCACCCAAGGGACTTCTGGTGGCCGGGATCGCCCCGGCGGCGCGGCCCCTGTCCCACATCGGCCGCGGCTCTGCGGCCTTAGCGCGGAGCGGAGCGCGGCCCCGCGGGACTCCCGCACGGCCGAGCGGGAGCCAAAGCCGGGCCGAGTGTGACACCTACCTGCCAGCGCCGGGAGCACCGCGCCCGCGGCCGGCCCTGCGCGGGGCTGCGCGCCCGTGGGCCCCGCCGGGACCGCCCCAGACCGCGGGCCGGGCACAGCGGGGCTGCGCGCCGGGGCCGGGCAGCGGGGCAAGGGAAAGGGGCCGCGGGGGCCCCCGCCGCACCGAGCGCCTTCGCCCGGGCAGCCGGCGGCCCCGGCTGCCGCCGCAGCACCGCTGCTGCAGCGACGCGGGCTAAATCTGGCAGAAAATCGAACTCATTAGCAAAGTTCACCAGCTGATTGCTTTGCATAAAACACGACACTGATTGGAAGTAATTAGGTTAAAAGATGGGACTGCGTTTCGATTTGGTGTTTCTAACAAGTGCTTTTGTGCGTGGCCTGATTTAAGCCTTCACCTCTGGGAACAGTCCCTCCCGCACCCGGCCCCGTCCCGCTGCCGCCGCCGCTCGCCTCTCCCGGGCCCGCGGGCGGCTCTCGCCTCCGGAGCCCCCCGACCTCTTAAAAATTTCCTGCCACTTCCAAAAAGGCTTCAGGTACTACTGAGAGGTCCTAAATGGAGCCCCGCGTCTCTTTTAAGACATGCTTTTATTTTTCCGCAGCTATGCACATATCTGCCCGTTGCAAAAAGAGAGTGGTTTTGATTCTGTTAAAAATCTCTTTTAATTAAATATTTGCATTTTACAAAGGCGGCTGCAGGTTTGGGTTTTTTTTTTAATCTAATACGTATAACCTATTTCCTTGTTTTGTCTCGTTTTTGCATTATAGTTTAACTCACACCCAAGGAAAAAAAACAATAGGCATAAAAAATTAAATTAAACTTGTATATATATATTTTAAAACTATGAAACAATTCGGAAAAAGACACAGAAATGTATATATTTATATTACTAAAACAACATTAATGCCTGTACAGTTGTCTTGATTTCATAATTTACTTCAAAGATACTGTATTATCAATTTAAATACAAAAAAGCTACATTAAATATACAGAATAAGATTTAATACAAATCTTTCTTCTTTGTGTGTGTGAGAGAGAGCGTGTCACTCGTTTGCTTTTCACTTGCTTAAGACATTTCTGGGCGGTTTCCACCAGCCATTTCAAATAGACTCTATAAACTTTTGAAGAGGGGCTGGGAGGGAGGGGGGAGCTGGTCTTTTTCTGTTTGTTTTGTTTTTCTTTTGGTACTGGAAAAATAACTGCCAAAGCAATTTATTATTTCTCTCAAATAAATTAAAAAAAGGGGGGGGGGAAAAAGGAACAAAACCACAGTCCCAGGAGGGGATAGGGAGGAGAAGCCGATATTAAATGTTGGACATACCTTTCTTCAGTTCGTAAGGTGAGTCTTTGCAAAGGTCTACTTGGGACTGGCTCCTGATCATTTTAGTGTCTTTAGCCAGGCTCTCGGCTCTGCTGAGGACAGTCTGATTTAATCCATTGAAGTGGGCGCCGGGGGCGGCGGCGGCGGGGCCGCCGGCGGGGTGCCCGTGCAGGGCCCCGAAGGAGCCGTAGTTCGTGTAGCCGGGGTAGAAGGGCGCCGTGTAGTAGAGCGGCCGGGGCAGGACCGCCCCGTTGGGGAAGGGGCACTGCGCGGCGGGCGAGCGCGGCCGCGGCGGCGAGCGGGACGGGCCGCTGCCGCCCAGCACGGCGGGGCCGGGGGGCGCCGCCTCGCCGCCGGCCTCCTTCGCCTTGTCCGCCGAGGTGGCGATCTCGGCCAGCGACCAGAGCTTGGGCTTGGCGAGGGCCGCCTGCTGCGGCGAATGGATGACAGAGGCGCCGGTGGCTGCGGGCAGCAGCGGGTGCAGGTCGGCGGCGTGCGGGGGCCCGGCGGCGGCGGAGGGCGGGCGGTACGGCGGGGGCTCCTCGCCGCCCGCCGGCGGGGGCCCGCGGCCCGCCGGACACGGTCCCAGCGGGGAAGCGCCGGGCGCCTTGTGGGGGACGGGCGGCCCGTCGAGCCGCTCCTCCGCTAGCTCTTTGCAATCCGAGTCGCTGAGGCCGCTCTCGGCCTCCCGGGGGCCGGGGGACTCCTGGAGGCGCTCGCAGCCCGGCGCTGCCTTGGGGTCCACCGCTCCTGGTAGGGGGAGAAAGGACAGGGGTGGGGGGGGCAGCTCTCGGTCTCGCCCTGCGCCCCCAAACCCGCCCACCCACTTCGCCGCCCACCCTTCGGTCCCCGCCGTGGCCAGGCCCGCTCTGCTGCCCGCCGGCTTCCCCCGCCCCGGCTGCACGCTCGGGGGAACAGGCCGCCCCGCCACCGCCGCACCGGGGCAGCCCCGAGGGCGCGGCCGCGGTGACCCGGCCGAGCCAGCTGTCCTACCTGTGTCCGGAGTCCCGGGGTCCCCCTTTTCCTCCAGTTTCTGGGGCTCGTCCTCGTCGTTTTTCTCCAGGTCGATGTTCTCCTCTTCCTCCTCGTCCTCGCTGCGGTTTCGTGGGGTCCAGGTCATTTTGTTCTCCTTCTTGAGCCGTCTCCGCGCGTTGGCGAACCAGGTGGAGACCTGGGTGAGGGTCATTTTGGTGATGATGGCCAGCATGATCTTCTCGCCCTTGGTGGGGTAGGGGTTTTTCCGGTGCTCGTTGAGCCAGGCCTTGAGGGTGGCCGTGGCGTCCCGCGTCGCGTTCTTGCGGTACGCGGGGTCCCCGTAGGGGTAGGAGCCGAGCGGCGCCGCGTACGGGTGGTACCCCAGGGAACCGGCCATGCCCGGCGTGTGGTCGTAGGGCGAGCCCTGGGGAGAGAGGGGAGAGCGGCCCGGCGGGGCGAGGTCAGCGGCCGCGGGGCGGCAATGACAGGGCAAAGGCAACACCAGGGCCTGCCTGCAGCCCCTGCCCGCGCCCCACCGCCTCTCCCCCGGCGCCGGGCCCTGCCCGGCTTGTCCCCCGGTTCTTTCCCGGGAGGAAGGGCCCTGGGGGCTCTCCGGGGCCAGTAGTCTCCGACCCCAGGAGACCACCGGCTGCTTGCAGCAATCCAGCGGTTCTCCCCCAAATGCAGGAGCGGGAGAGCAAGTGGGCAGCGCGGCGTGGGGGCGGACAGCGGCAGGGGGACCGGAGCCTTCCCCCGCGCGCTGCGATCGCGGCAGACAACCTGCCGGGCCTAGGCGGCCGGGCGGGCTGGGCCGCTCCTCCCTGCTCAGGGACGGGAGGAGGAAAAAATAAAAGGAAGAAGAAAAGAGAGAAGAGAAGAACATAAAAGAGAAACAAAAAAAAAAAAAAAAAGGGGGGGGGGAAGGGGCAAAAATAAAAAAGCAAAATAAAAGAAAATTATGCAGAAAAAGGAAAGAAGGAACTGTAAAACTCTGCCTTAAACACAGAGGAGAAGCTGAGCAAAAGTCGCCGGTTTTTGGGGGAAACTGAGGGGCGTTGGCTTGGCCGCAGCTCTGCGGTGTGGATGTCCCGCACTCGGACTGGCCCCGCGGTGCCCCGCGGGCGCGCACGGCGGCGCAGTGCCCTACCTTCCCCTTCCCCGCGCAGCCCCGCGGAGCAGCTCGCGGCCATGGGATTAGAGCTCTGCAATATTTAAGCCTAATTATCGCCGGGCAGGGGAAAGTTGCCTGGATTTATCACCCGGATTTCTAGCATCGCCGACCCGTCCTGAATTAATTCTCTTTTCAATCACAACAAGGTAATTGTTGCAGAACTATGATAGGTGTTTTTTATACTTTTTTTTTTTCTTAAGGGAATGAAACCGGTCCCCGCCTGCCCTGGTCTTGCTCACCCGGGCCGTGCCGGCGGCTCCCCCCGCGCCCGGCCCTGCCCGCCGCTGCCGCCAGCAACAGTGTGAGGCAGGGCACGGCGGCGATGCGGGAAAGTTGGGCGGCGAGGCGGGAGACGCGCTCCCTTTTGTCCCTGAGATCTCAAAAATAAAATGGGAACAAAAAGCAGGCCCGGGAGGGGGGGACAGGCACCCACGGGATGCCGTCGTGCCCGGCGCGGTGTCGGCTGCCCGCGGCTGCTCTTACCACGTAGGAAGTGAAGGCGGCGGCGGCGGCGGCGGCCGGGTCGGTGCCGTACTGGAGGTGGGAGTTGTAACCCGGGGAAGGGGCGGTAAAGGCGGTAGATCCGGCATAAGGGGAAAAAGCGGAGCCCGAAGAAGATCTCCCAAGTTCATCGGTCCTGGGTCCGGAGATCACGCTGGTGCTGTACGCCGGGCAGGAATAGAGAGCCAAGGACGCTGACGGCTGGTACAAGTAACCCTGAGGATACGACATGGCCAGGCGCGCACATATACCCGGGAGCCCAAGGCGCCGGGAGGGAGCCGCCGCGCTGCCGGGTTGGGGCGGCTGCGGCCGGGGCTTCGCGGGCGCCTCTCCGCCCTCGCCAGCTGGGCAGAGGCGGCACCTTGCTCTGCGCTGGGGCTGCTGCTCCGCTTTCGCCTGCAGCCGGGCACCGCTTCCTCCTTTTTCTCCCCCCCTTGCTTTCCCTTCTTTCCCTCCCCCCCTCCTCTCTTTCTCTTTCTCTCCCCCTTGCACTGGGGGGCTTTTTTTTCCCCCTTCCTCCTCGCTCTCGCTTTCCGAAGGGTCCTGCCAAGATGCTAAGTTGGAAATTGCAGCTCCTGACGCCTTCAGCACGGCCCGGCGAGGCTCCTCCTTCGCGGGGTGTTGTCAGTGGAAGGACTGGCAGGACCCCGCTGGGCTGCCGCGGCCGGGCCCAACCAGCGGGAGGGCTCCGCGCTTCCCTGGCCCTCCCCAGCACTCAGAGGCTCAAGTGCGCCGGCTCCTGGATTGCAGTCACCTCCGAGCCATTTAAGATCAGCTCCAACTTTCTGCATGTGCTAAATACCGTGCGGAGCCGCGTTGCGCCGGAATGCAAGCCAATCAGTATATGAAAAAAAAAATAGATCTTTAATAAGATTTATTAGCCGCCCGGCTCCCCCTCTTCACAGCCACCCCTCCTCGTGCTCTCTGCCCCTGCCCCTCCCTCTGCTAAATCATTGGAGGTGGGATATACGGCGGTCTGCTGGTGTTGTTAGTTTTGATTTTCTTAACAAAAAAGGAGGTTTTCGTCGGGGAAGAGCCACAGCCCTGTGCCTGGGCTGCTCGGCAGGTCACTCCCGCGGGCAGGGGCCACTCCGCCACCGGACCTGTTGCGGCGGCTGTGCGGGCGGAGCGGCGGCGGGGTCCGGCCAGGAGAGGGGATCAGCTTCGCTGAGGGCTCGGATTTAGTCTTTCCCAGCGCCGGCCGTAGGAGAAGGGCGATCCGGAGGGGAGCGGAGGGGGCTGAGATGGGTCGGCAGACACCGCTGAGAGCGAGGGTTTGCCCGCGGATCTAAGGAACACACCGGGTATCCTCCCCCCGCCCTCGGCTCAGTGAAGGGTCGAGGCGAAAGCAGATTAAAACCATATGAACCGGGATAAATCCCTGCCGATCAGAAGATGTAATCTCCTGTGATTCCACCAGATATATTTCTCAATAGAAACATATCCCGATTTATTCCCTCCTCGCATATTTTTTCCCTTGCGGTTGAGGAAAGGAGCTGCTCCAGCGGCCGCGGACCCTTGGCCATCGGGATCCGCTGTGCCTTTCTCGGTCGAGGGAGGGGGAGAATAGCGTAAGATTTATATTTTCAGAATTTTTTTTTTTTTGTAATTTTTGCATTTCCCGACCCTAATGCTCTCGCCGCGCTCACCCGCGGGACGTACGCGGAGACGCGAGGAGCAGGGGTGTGCTTTAAAACGGGCAGGCCGGGGCAGGAGCTCCCCTTGTCGCCGTGGAGGCGACACCGACGCCGCCCCGCTTTCTCCGTCCCTCCCTCCCTCTCCGGGGCTCCGTCCCGGCGGCAGCATCCACAGCCCCCCGCCGGGCGCAGGCTGGGACTTGCCGAGCGGCTGCGCTGCAGGGCTGGGGCTGGGCGGGAAGGGCGCGCTGTCCCCGCTGCCTTCGGGGGGACGCGGCAGGACCGAGGCCGGTGGGGCGGCCGCTGCTCGCCGTACAGCAGAGTCACCCCCGTACCCTGCCCTGCACTACAGTACCCATCAGGCCGCGGCCCCGCCAGGCCCGCCCCCGGCCGTCCCGGCGCATGACTGGCTGTTCCCCCGCCGGCGGCGGGCGCTCCTCTGCTTCCACGGGCCCGCGGAGCTGTCCCTCAGCGCGGGGTGTGGAGGGGCGGTGGCAGCACGGGCGCGGTTGCGGCGGAGTCCGGAGGCGGCGCTGACAGAACGGCGCGCGGAGGCGCTGCGGGCCGCGGCTGCCGCCCCAGGCCCGGAGCAGCCCGGCTGCCCGAGCCCGGCCCGGCCCGGAGCAGCCCGGCCGTGCTGAGCGCGGCCCGGCCCGGCCCGAGGTGAGGGAGCGGGGCCCGCGGGGCCGCTCTGGCGCTCGGTGGCGGCGCTGCCCCGCCGCGGGGCGCCCCCTGACGGGCGGCGCGGTTCGGCCCCGGCCCCGCGCTGGTCCCGGCAGCGCCGGGCGGGACTGGCGGGGCCGCACCGGCCTCGGCTCCTCCTCGGCTGCTGCCGAGCCGCGCTCGGTCTGGCCGTTCCCACCTCTGTCCTCTTGCGTTTCCCTCGCCCCCCGCTTTGTTTTCTAAATTTAATTTTTTTCATGTGCCGAATTTCGTCTCTTTAAACTCCGTGTGGTTCTGCCCCGGTAAACGGGACGGGTCCGTCCCCGGCTCGCACGCTCCCTTACATGCTCAATCCACACAGGTGTGCACTTTCATCAGTTTTCGACTGCACGGTGTCACCGGTATTTGTCCCCGGCTTCATTATAGCGATCGCTTGGAGCATTGCATTTCTTTCTCCACTCGAAAGCTCTTCTGTCATAATCCTCTGACAATCCCCCTTGTTCGGGGAGTGAGATATCATCTGGTCAAGTTTTATACATTTAACATTCATTTTATATGTGAGTAGAATAACTAACTGCTTTTCCGTGCTCCTTTCTTTGTAGGAAGCAACAGAAGTTTTAACCATCTTCCCATGGCATCTGACTTTTTTGAAGAGGAGGTAAGGTTAACGTCATGTAAAATTACCCTCTTTATTTCTGATGTTCCACTAATCTTTCTTCTGTAGGCATACATTTTGGAAACTGTGGTGAGTTCATGCATACTTTCATGCCTTGCAAACATAATACCAGAGCTGATTAATAAACGGTAGTGATAGGACTCTTATGCCGTCAGGATTGTAAGTGCCTATCAAGCTGACATTCTCACTACATTATGCCACTATTATATTCTTTGCAGTTTTAAAAGAACTGTAGATAATTATTCAAGATATTGAAACATTTAGTTTATAGTTCTATTGCTGTGGTTGTCACCTTCACTTTATATCAAATTTGAGACTCATTTCTTAAGGATGTCTCTATTTTCTGCTTTATTTGCACATTGATAGCTTTACTGAATGACTAGTCACAGCAACTTTTTCCTCTGATAGCAGCATATTAAAATGTGAAAGCTAAGACTAATCTGCTTTGCAGGACTTTTCAACCACTTGATGGAAGGGAAATAAGAAGTTTGTTTCAAGACTCTTATGTTGTTCATCAGTGCTGTTAACAAACGTGGGGCTTGAGGATACATTTGCTGCTTCTCTGCATTTTTGCTGAAGATATGTGCATTTGAAGGTATGGATGAGTTCTTGGTATTAGAAATTTGTGTATTTTGCAGCTGCCAATGAAACTCTAACAGTGCAGGTTGATATTAAAATTCTGCACTTCATATATTTTTCTCATAATTTTTTGGAAGATAAATTGTTAATGCAATAGAAAAAATGCTTGCCCTTAAAATCTTATTTAACAGTGGGAAAGATTTACAGTCTGGTTGTGCACTGTTCAGGCTATTTAAATTTAGGCATGTGAATTTAGATTCAGCTTCTATAAATAAATAAATAATTTAAATCTCTATTTTTATAGCCTTCAGTCTGTTCGATTGGTCCTGCAAAGCTATTAAAAGGGTCATTGGTTAGTTTAGTAGTTGGACTCCAGTAGGGTTTTTGGTGTGAGAGGAACTTGGATTTGAGATGACTGCACAAAATGTGACCCAAAATATAGCAACATTTGGATTTGCATATTTGTTTTTTCTACACTGGTTTCTTTTGCGTGATTTCATTTAGATTGTGCAAAGGGGGTACAGCATAAAATGGCTTAATAAATCAGGGCATGAATGTACAGTAAGGATCAGCTGAGAATATTTTCTTTCTGGGAGAAACAAATGGAAAGAGGCAGAATTATCCTAAAAGTAACAGTATAGTTTAAAAGTACAGCTCTTGGTAGGCTCTAACTGTAAGTGGTTTGATTCCAGGTGGCTTATAGTGAATGGAGTTAAACTTGGCTTTCTTGGATATGATACACCTAAATTTAATTAATTTAATAGCTACTTTCTGTTGAAACTTTAAAATCTAACGATCCTGTTTTTATTGCAGTCTTTAAAGATCTAATCGTTCTTCTGTGTGTCTGAGATGTAAAACTTAGTGCAAGGAGAGGCAACAGATTGGTTCCGTCATACGATTCTGTTGGGTTTTTTTGAGAGTACTTAAAAGATTATGATGGATAATGCTGTCTTGCCAAAGAATGCCGACACAGGTGTTCATCATTATCTTAATTAAGATCCTGAGAAAATGTCATCTTTCGGCATGAATTATGAAGGGAGATGCATTAGGAGATCATTTCAACTTTTTTTTTCTTTTTTTTTTTTTTTCTTTTTACAGGGGTAGATGAGAAGGAGGCTGTTTTCTCAAAACCTTTTTGATATTTCTTTATCAGAATTCCTGACCTTAGACGCTGAATTTGTTTCTCCAGTTCAGTTTGGGACAGTATTACCAAGAGATCTGTATGTGGTGCTAAAGGGAATCTTCCTAAAGAAAAAGAAAAAAAAAAAAAAAAAAAAAAAAAAAAAAAAGTAATTCCCCTACAAGATACCCTGTTTCATTTAAAGCTGTTCTATGAAAAAAACCCCTGTGAAACTCAGATGGTAGTGGAAATTGCTGCTGGAAACATCTGATAAGAGATGTTTCATACCGTATATTTTAAAGTATTAACAACTCATAAGAGAAAAATAAATACATGTGAATATTCATTCTTTTAATTAGGCATGAAGAGAAAATTTTCTTTCCCATCTTTGCACAACCATAGAAGTAAAACTAATTAATGTGCAAAGAGGAGGGAGGAGCCTGTGTCTTTCTATGTTAAATCAATACATAATTAGCTGGGCAAGAGGTAAAAAAATGCATGTAAAATATTGGCTGTAAAACTTAGGGGTCCTTTCCTGCAGACACTGCTGCTGCTTCCTTCAGGTGCAGTGCTGGGAGTTCCAGGTCAGGCAGTGCAGTGGAAGTGCTGCTGTTTTGTGGCTCTTAGCCTGGGTAAAGGAGGAGCTCTCTGAGCAAGACACCCTCAGCTGCTCTGTTGTTTTTTCCTGCACTTCCTTTGCCTGAGATGCTCCTTGTTCACACTCTCTGTGGTCTGAAAGCAAGCTGTAAACTTGTGAACACCTAGAATTACTCTTCTGTGCCTAGCATTTGGGTATTATTTAGCTTAGAGTTTTGTTTTTCTCTCCAAGTCTTTCTATTTTAAATCACTTCTTGTCTGCTAAAAGAAGTGTGATTATCAGTTCTAGTCTTATTTATTTTTAAAAATTGCTACAGCAGTCTTTTTAGTGTGCGGAGTAAAATACAGAAGTGCAGCTGACAAGTCTTTCAAGCACCTAGTTATTGTACTGAGCATCTAACTCCACAGATCTTGACAGTATCATGGGAGAACCTGAAACTGCTTTTCAGTTTCCTTGAAGTTTCCTGTAATTAACTTAAATGGCATTATTTGCTTGAATTTGTTGGCACAGTATGGACTAAGTTAAGAATGTCTTTAGGGTTTATTTTACTTACAGTTCCATGGACATATGCAGAAAATAGACTCTGAGAGAAGAATGGAAAACTGCTTTCTTTCTTGTCTAAATCAAGTTTTTCACTTAAAGCAAGCCACATCTACTGTTAGTTGGCTCTTATAGAAGATGAGGAGCAGCTCAGTAGAAAGGATGGCTGTGGCTCCCTGTGCTGTTTTATGGGATGTACACGAGCCCATAGCTTCCCTCTTGATGGCAAATTCCCTTTTGCCTGCAGGTGCTGCAGCGTGGTGGGAGCTCCTGCAGCTGGAAACTGGCCTTCAGTGTGGGTGTTAGAGATGAGTGTCTTAATAGCAGTGTTGTGTTCCAAAGATTTTGTGCTTTATCTGCTTTACTTACATATATTTGCAGTCCTTATGACTGGTGTTTGCAAGAGCTCAGCAGTACCTCTCTGAGGAGAAACATAAAGCCAGGTAGCCTTTCTGGCCTTACACCCAAGGAATTGTTTTTAACAGTTCATAATTTCTGGGATTTTATTAGAGCTTTTTGGTCTGTATTTCTTAATGTGGGTAGTGCAGCTATAGATGATTCTTAAAGCTGTTTTTTTGCAGATTAAAGTGAATGTATTTGTAGAACCAGCATATTTTTTTTCTTTTTTATTATTAAATCATTGCTTGAGGAGAAAAACAAACCAGTTGGACCTTTCAAGGTGAATATGGATCCCCATAACAGAGTTTACTGTACTAATAAACATGTGACTGATTACTCTCTTACTCTTCCTGAAGGAGAGGCACCATTCTAAGCAATTTCTTTTTTCCCAACAGAGCAAAACCAAGCTTTTTCTTCTTGTAAGCACATATTTTTCATAGTATTTTTTAGCATTTCTAGTGCAGATGAAGAACACAGCATTTACCTCTGAAATATTCTCTGCTGACATCTACAGAAATTTTCATGCCCTTCAGATTTAATTTTGTGTAAAATAATGCATGGTATAATATGTAGGTCCTGTGTTTTCAATTAAGCTGTATTAGGTAACTGTGCTCTTCTTTCATATCCCATAGCAAAGTATCAATATCCAGATGGCAGTGTGCTGGGATAAAAGATAGCTACAGGCTTGGCTGCTACTGTAAAGCCAAGAACAAACATTTTAGCCTGTGTGATAAATAAAACCCAGGTTGAGACTCTCAGTGTATTGGAGTTGCACTAAATAATTCTACAGTGCTGTTTATTACTGGTTTCATTGGATAATATGCAGCTGTAAAACCTGCTTGAAGCTTTTATTAAGAATACTCTGTCATTATAAAAAGCTGCCTACGACTTCTTTATGATATTGGCAGTGTGAGAATTGCTTTGTTTGTGCTGACTTTTTCTGGCTTTTATCTAGGAAGGACCTTGCTGTCTCCCAGCTCCTGTGGGCATTAGGTTTCATGAATGTCTTGGGATGAGGACAGCTCTGTAGAGCCTGAGTTTCAAAAGTAATTTTAAAGGTATTTTTTTCTTTATGCTTTTTCTTAAGTTTATTTCAGTATTTCATTTATTGCTTCAGTTAAAGTTCAGCTGATATTCCTTGTAATGTACACTGTGCTGCTGTGTCCCTAAGTAAAACTTAAGCTGAGGTCATCCAGGTAATCCATTCTTTGGGAGGAGGCTGCAGAAGGGTGGAGAGACTTTTAGGTTGGCTGAGAAGGGATTGGAAAACTTAATAGCAGGCAAGGGGCTAGGCCTGGGTTTGTTTTCTCCTTGCATTCCTGACACATCCTATGATTTGTTCATGTAACCTTGGCCTCAGTTTACCTAACAGGAGCTCTGCTTGTCTCAGAAATGTTCAGATGTAAATTGGTGTCCATGCTCATGTAATTGTTAGACTGTTGTGCTTTTGAGCAAGTGATTAATGCTGTCACTGTTTCATTAGCAAAATGCCATTAAACTGCCCTGTTCCTCAGCTCTTGGACTTCCATAGGCACCTGTTTGTGGTGCACCTCTTGGAACATGCAGGATTGAACACCATCCAGTGGGATGTGCACTAACATAGTGTCTGTGGGATTTAACAAACCTACAGGATCAAGGATTTAACAAACCTACAGGTGGAGAAACCCTTGCATTGCTCAGTCTGTAATCCTTGTTTGTCAGAGAAACATGCTGTCTGAATTAGTGACAAATACTGTATTTTTGTTCTAGCCCCCATTCTCCATATATCCCCTTTTTTGTTTTTTCCCTTTCTAGATTGCACCCAAGAGAGAAGCAGTGAGATGCACAGTGGGGAGAATGAACCCAGCAGTCCATCCTGTCCTGTACCTCCCTGAATATGGGAAGAGACCTAGTACAAAGCCAGAATGCAGCTGGGCTTGCACTCTTTTTAACCATATTAAGTCCTGTTGAGAGTTAATGGTAAGTAATCTGCTATGAGTAAGATATGATTCATTAAGCAAAGCATTAGAGCAGGGGCACTTCCCTTTGTGGTGCTGGGTTCAGTCACTTAAAAAATGCAGAATTAATGTTTCCAGATACATCAACTTTATTCCCATTTCTCTTGAGAGAATTGCACGGTCCATGTAATAAGTTTGTTGTTTTCTTTCTGCTTTTGTTCTCTCCAGATGAGCTCAGTTAGATGGTGTCAGCAGTGCTGAAGAAGGGAAGGACAGAATTGGAAGACAGGAGCTATTTCAAAGCAGGATTCTTCATCTTTCTGTAATTCCCAAACATGAAGACTTTATAAACTTCATTAGGTAGAGTATTGCTAATACTGTCATGTCAGTAATGTTGTATGATGTAATATGGCATTGCTATATTGTTTAGTGATCATGTGGAGCTGCATTAAATAAATGAACAAATGCCAGTGGCTTAAATGAACATTATGAGTGAGAGCAGTAAATGGAGAAGGTGGGTGCTAGAGGAAATGCTTGCAGCTTCTTTAAAGCCAGCTTCTTTCTTTTTTCAGCTCTTTCCATAACCAGTAGTGCTTTTGTTTCTTGATGAAGATGGAAAAAAACCACTCCATCTTTTCATTCAAGAGATTGAATCTAGTTCAACTTCTTAACCAGAAAGACTTCACAGTCCTACTAGCTTTTAAAGCATCTTAATGCTTTGTCCAGCAGGAAATTGCACTCACAGTGCTGACCTATTAACATCTGTAGTGCAGCAGCATGTGCTGCTCTTGCTCCTCAGGGCTTGTGAAATGTCTGCTGTGGCACAGCCCTCTGTGACCTCTTGCATTGAAGGATGGAATTTGTGAGTCCTCTTCTGTCTGGAGCTTGTGGGAGCTCCCTCCTGAGCTAAATAGTTCTGAAATACTGCAAAAAAAGATCTGACAGTGTTGTCTGGGAGATGTGACTGACTTAATTATTATTAACATTTATTAAGTGCCTTACAATGGAGTGGAAGAGCCATTGCCTTCTTTTTCACAAATAGGAGAACTGGCATGTAAGGAAGAATGAATCTCTTCTATCTTCTGCAGTTCTTGACCCACCTAATTAGGTGATTGTCACAAGAAATGAGAAGCTGGCTCAGGGGAATGGCACTGGGGGAAGCTGCCGACACGTTCTGCGCGCGCCGCGCTTCCCCTCGCACAATGGCTTAGCCTGGGGAGCAGGGCTTCTCTCCCTCTGTGTCCCTGGGCCAGGGAGGAGATCTGAGGGGGCTGAGGAGCCTGGGGCTGTCTGTTGGATAGCTTCATTATAGATCTCATCCAGGGAAAAAGTGGGGAACTGCAACTCATTTCTAGGAGCTACTCTGGTTTTTAGCAATTGCTCACCCACTGCCTCCTCCCGCTTCCTTTCACTGTGGAGTGGCCTTTCCCCACAATAAGCTGATTTTCTTCATGGCTGATATTTACACCTAGTTAGCTCTAAGGCACTAACTGCGTCTTCTGGTCTTAAGACTTCAGTTTCTTTTTTTTTTTTTTTTTTTTAATAATTTATTTTGCTGAGAAAGGGAATCTGTCCAGCTGCTGCAAACAATAGTGGTTTTGATGTATATCAATAAAGAGTTAGAGATGTATGTTTTCCAAGTAGAAGATAAAGAGACTTAAAGCCTGCTTTAAAGGAAGGCAAACCTTGGAGAGGTTTACTTAGATGTACAATATGCCCTATTCTTTGATTTTTAAAAACAGTATTAAGGGATTTTTTTCAAGAAAAGAGAAAATGATTTCATCTTTTTGGTTGCATTTTTTTCTTAGTCTCACAGTTGTAAGATAAATATTCAGAATTAGGAGTTGCTAAGGTTAATGTGATTAAAATGAGTATGTGATAACGGGCTCTGCACATTAAAGATTAAGAGCTCAAATTATAGACTCCAGAGGGAAACACTCCATGAGCATTTGTAAATTTTGTTTGTGCAAAAAATGCAGGCTTAGGCCTGTGGTTGCAGTTGCACAACAGTTTTATCCTGTTTTATCTGCAGAGAATTCTGTTAAACACTGTAGTATTGGGGTGAAAATGTAGTGTGGTGGAGGGACAAATTAGGAAATAATTTTGGTCTAAGCATTAGTGTTACTCTATAAAAATAGATTAGTTTTACGCAATTTATTCACATTTACAAAGGTCAGTTTATAGCATTCTGAGTGCAGTAGTTAATTCTTTATGTATAAATTGATCCTTTATGCAGATGTAATTCCACATACAACATCTTTGAATGCAAGTTAAAAATGTATTAGCAATTAATTTATGTAGGTTATGACTTACTTTTGCATATACTTTGCAGTGGTTCCTACCCAAAAGTTGAGTCAGTGTGTGCTTAATGAAAATTAGATGTGAAATGTAATATGTAGAGGACAAAGAAGCATTGAAATCCTTATTGCTCTTAAAAAGACAAAGGTACCTCAGATAATTCTCCCTTCTTAATCTCTTAAGAATTTGATGCATAATTCTGTTATGAGCAATTTGAAGTGAATAAAATATTTTGAGAAGTAGTATTAGTACCAGGTATTATTTCTCACCTTTAATGAAGCATAGTTTGGTTTTAAAATTTAAAATGCTTTGCATTTTGAGAGGCTCATTTATAGGCAGCCTTCCACTGAGAAGGAAAAGCACCTTGAACATTTGTGGAGGGGCAAGCCGTGTTGTTATATCTTTGAAATTTGCTAATGTTGCAACCATTGAAATAAAGTGTTTGTTTACATAACAACAGTGGCATTTCTCCTCCTCTTCCTTGTGGTTTTGTCCAACTAGATGTTATGAGTGGCAGTTGCAGTGACTGCTAAGTGTTTAAATGATGACACCATTATGTGAGGTGATTTTGAAATGAGAGATTCCAGCCAAGAATTACATCTGCTCTCATCTCCTTCAAATCATACTCTCTGGCTGTGCGGATTATGATTGATTTGTTTGTGACAGATTGCAGGAAACAGTCATTGATTTTTCAATATTTTACCTTAAAATTATTTACAGTTGTAACCAAGGGGAGGTATTTCCATGGGCTGTCAGCCCCTGAAAGACTGGGATAATATTCCCTGCTCCCTGACAAGACAAATTACCCGTAATGAGTGCAGTAGCTGAAGGGTATACTTTTATTTTAAAATATGTCAATAACCCAGTGACTAAACGAATATTGATTCAGCATAATGAAGCCTGAGTAATGTGAAAATGAGCTCTTCAAGGAGCATGGTAAAGACTTTCTTTTTAGCTTGTAGCAAGAAGCTTTTCATTCTTTACTGTTAGGTAGTTGAAATGTGCAGTCTTAAACAAGTCATCCTTAAACACTGGTAGTATGTGAAGTAATGTAACAAAAGAACTTCAGGGTTTTTTCTGTTTATTTCTTCTTTCTTTTTCTCCGAGTTCTTTTTTCTTCAATATGTTTCAGTAGATCAAATGCATAATGAGGAAAATACAAGTTATCCAGGGCAGAGATAGAATTACTATAGGTGTAAATATCTTTTGCAGTAATATTCTTCAGCTAGCCTAATGGCATTTTTAATGTGGAATCTCAATATGGGCATGGGAATATATCTAAATAAACTGTAGATTTAATTTCATATTATTGACTTCTTGACATACTGATGTGTGTTCTGTGTGATCAGTCTAATATTCTTGTCTTTCAGCAGTTTAGAATGGCTGGTTTATGAGCACCTAGATATACTGTGGTATAAAACTTAGTTACCATAATGCACATTTTTCTTTCCATAACGTATAACACTGCATGTTTCTTACCACATGAGAATTCTCAAGCAGTAATTCATTTAAATTACAGTAATTTATGCAGTGCCATAGGTGTGGTGTGGAAAAGCATCTAATAGATTAATATGAATGTACTCAGTTGTTCAGGGTAAGGATTAAAGAGCAGGTTGAGGTACAATTTTTTTAAACATTAGAAGTATTGAACACTAAAAAGATCCCCACCCTATCATGTGAAAGGATCAATTGGTCATTTGTATTCAAGAGCATCGTGCAACATGGGGAAGGCTCTGCAGAAGCACTGGGTATAAATAGCCGTGTAATCCAGACATAGACAAAAAGATATTTTCTTAGGCTGTTTGTGTGTAATGTGTCAATTATGAAATAATGTCATAGCCAGAAGCATTTAGTGAGCATGTTTGGGCATGAAGACGACTTTTCTTATTTTCTGAGGACTAACTTCAATTGCATCCAACTAGCTTGTGAAAATCTTCAGTAGGATGTTTTCCTATCAGCACACAGGTGATTTTTTTCCAAATGTCATTCCTTTAGCACAGCTAGAAACTATTTCAGGAGGCACTTGAGAACCTGTGGCATTGAGAGTTAAATGGCAACCCTGGAATGTGAGATACGTTCCTGTTTTTAATTTGCTAGTTTTCAGAAAAAAAGTATGATGTACGTTTGAGTGGGTTACAACTAAATAATTGCAGTTTTGAGAGGATTTGTGCATAGCACCTGGTATTTCCAAAATATTGGAGAATATTATTAATAAACTGAAATATATAGCTGTGACAACAGGAGAATTTGGAGCTCTTGTAAATGTTACAAGAGATCTACAAATGTTACAGTTTTGAACCTTAACTTCCTGCTCATATCATTTTACACACCTCAGGTTCTCTGCCTGTTCTTTGTTTCTGTGCCTTTTTGTTTCTTTGGCCAACAGCAGGAGATGGAAGGGGAGGATTCTTGTTCAGTAGCTTTCCCACAGTAGCGAGGAAGAGGGAGGCTGTTCAGGGCTGGGTGCCAGCTCTGCTGTAGACTGAAGGGCAAATAAATGTTTGTTTTAACAACATCTCCTTTTCCTGGATAACACTGCATGAGCTCATGGTACCAAACTGAGTAACAGCAGATCTCTGCTTGCAAGCCATTGGCATTTTTCACTTGTGAGACAGGCAACACCTCTGGCTTTGCTGCCTTTCCCAAAGATGAGTTTATTTATTGAATATCTGACATTCCAGCTCAGGCCTGAACCCTGTGCTTGGCACTAAAAGCAAATGGTGCATTTTTGGCTTTTTGTTTTAATTTGTGGGTGATACTGGAGATGTCTGATGATGGTGCCTTGGAAGCTCTGCAGTTTATTCATACATCTTTCTATGTTAGAACTGTGACAATTGTTAGTCCACTTTCAGGTGGACTATGGAGGAGAAAATAAAAACCTCAGACAAAAAAAAATCCTAAATAATTAATTGGTTAAAAGTTCTTGTGGCATTTGGGATCTCCCAGGAACAGAACATAAGCCCAATTGCTGTTCAATCAAGTAAAAGTAGAAAACACTATGAAATTAGGATCATGGGTAGAGAACAGAGTAATTTCATTTGTGTCAGAGATGAGGCTATTGGTCAGTCATGAAGGGCTCCTGTTTAGGGGCTGTATGTCCCTCAGCACTCAGCAACTTGCAAATTTTGACCCATTTCAGTTAATTTCACAGGGAACACAATGCATCAGTAGGTTCTTGTAGTGGCTGGTTTTGTGTAACAATTCAGATCTTGATTCCGTTATGAATAAAGTAGCAACCAAAACCAATGGTGGATTTATAAAGTTCTTTTCCTGTTTACTCAGCCTCTGTGTTATCTACCTGCTCTATAGATCAACCAACTAAAACAAGTTTAGTTTAAAGTGAGAGAGGAGAGCATGTTGATGTAGGTGATGGAAATTGTGCTTGCTGGCTAAGCCTTCTCTATGCTGCCTCCTTCCCATTGCCAAATTAATTATTTGAAATCTAAGAACTAAGATGTGATGGAATCCAAATCAGAGCAGTCTACGAGTAGGCAGACAGCACTATGCAGAATTTGCTCATCTAAACGTCATGATTACTTGAAACCAATTCTTTGTGCCTTGCACTTTGAAGGCGTTTTTGTTTAAATTTGCAGACAAATTACTGCTTTCCCAAAAGCAATTCCTTATATGCAAATATTCTGTTCTTTTGGAATGATCATTTTATGTACTAAAAGCTGTCAGTGGTGCAGATAGTATCACAGTCTTTGGTGTGTTGGCATATGGTTTATGGTGAACTGTAAGACTGAGATAACCCTATAAAAATATGTGAGGGATCCAAGATGCTGTGAGAGTCTTGCTTAACTGCAATGGTTAAAAAGGCATGGCTGACTTAATGCATGAGTGTTGAAATCTGTGTCTGGAATTATGGAGACAAGTTGAGAAGCATGAACAGAATTGATTGTTGATTATTTTCCTTTATAAGAGCTGGGAAAAGATGGATTGTGCTTTTCTGTGGTCTTTAAAAGCCCACGTAGTCCTTTTTTTTTTTTTTTTTTTTTGTTTTTTTGTTTTCTTTTGTTAACTTATCTTTTAATATGAAGTGTCATTCCCAAAATGAAGTAGTGTCCTTGGGCTGGTGGCAACAGCTGGAGTTGGAGAATTCATAAATAATTCAGAGAGGGATAAAGGGTAGGGGAATTTTTTTGTCATTTGAATCTTTATTATGTGCACACATTTCATTTTAGATACGGCATCATTTGAATTCATTCAGTATGATGATTGCACTGACCTGTCATATTTATTTTGATGTCCCTTCGAAGGACCATATGCTCTGTCCTCAGCATGAAAATGATGCAAGTTGCAAACTGAAAGGCAGCTCTGTTCCTGTAGGGATGAAGCCCTCACTTCCCGTTGTCACGTCAGTGGATGTACAGCTGCACTGCAGCAGAGAAGGTGGAGTTGTTATGTCAGTGCAGTGACTAAGTGGCAGTGTAGCCTAGCAAAAGGTGGAAAAAAGGGCAAAACCCATTTGCATCAAGGTACTGTGTGGCATTGAAAACTCAGCTGTCACTGAGGGCCAGTTGGTGTGAGGAACCTGGCATGTGGAAGGTGGAAAGGATTAAAGCCAGCTAGAAATCTGCCAAGGTGGAGGTGTGCCATGGTAGCTTTAATGTGGGAATACAATTAATTACTCTGTATGTTGGAAGTGGGGTTGCCATGCACACAACCTCCTGGGGTTGCACGGGACTCAGTCTGGGTATGCAAGGCTCAGAGCTTTCTTCTTTGCCCAGTCCATGTCTTCCTTTCCTAATCCATGTCCTCCTTTCCTCTTGACGCTGCTTGCTTAGTCAGAAAAAATCTTGGGTAATGTTTTTTGGGAGGGAACAGGGGAAGAAAATATGCAGTTTTAATTTGCCTACTTACTAATTCTGCTGTAACCATTGCATCTGGTCCTTCATTTATTTTGTTGGTGTGTTCCTGTGGATGAGTGGTGCATTTTCCAGAAGTTACAGGCTCAAGTTCCACCATGTCCCATAAGTAATGAGCTGCATGATAATGAGTAATGTCTGGTCCCTATTGGCTAAAGCACTGGCTGGTATTAGCAATTCAGACTTGGCGGATAACAGGGCTCTGTTACCAGGACTTTGTTACTGTTACCTTTGTATGTGATATTAACTGCAGGATTGCAACCACCTCGATATTTTCATGGTGTAAGGTGTAACAGGGAGCAGTGATTTGTATGAAGTACATGGTCCACTGTGCCCATGCCAGGGGCAGAAGGAAGCCAATTAAGTGCAGGTTAGTGAAATACAGTAACTGGAACCTGGGAATGAAAATAACTGTATGCAAAATTGTTTCTTTTCTAGATCCTGCTATCAATGACTGAGCCTCCCTGAAATCTTCTTATCAGTTACTGCCAAGATGAGAAGGATAACAGGAAGGAGGAGTGCTTAAGTGGATTAATGACAGTTAATTTCTTCTATTTATCAAATGACAGGTTGTTTTTTCCTCAAAACTTGATTGTCATGACAAGATGCTTTTGGAAGTCATTTTTGTAAAATAAAACTGACAATTTTTAGGCTACAAGGAGCTATTGTATCTTTCTATTGGATGTTGTTATTATGGAAAAATGCTGGAAAGTCTTTATTTTTGATGTGATTTAACTTGCATACTTCATTCATTTATTTTAGTATCTGTTGAATGCCATGTGAAAAGTTTCTTGCCAGAATTCTTTTATTCAATTGAATAGTTATTGTTATAATGCTCAATTTATTAATGCCTAAATTACTGTTGCCCTAGCCTCCTACAAAAATGTTTCTTTTTAGTAATTCTTAAACAAATAAGGAATGAATGAGGTTTTGTCCCCTTTGTGTTTTGATCAGCATATTTTCCCTTTCAGTGAAAGTGTCTTCATTTTTTGGAATGTCTGAACGCAAAAAAAGGTGTTTTGGTTTTGGGGGTTTTTCTCCCAACAGCACATGTCTTTTGTGCAATGATTTTTTAATATGTACACTGCCAAGATACAATTACTGGAAGGAGAGAGAGAAGCTGTTGGGAATGTCATGTTATGCCAAATTAAGAATTATTAGCTCTTACTTTCTGTGCAGTCTCTTCGACTAGAACTCGACCTATTGCGTCTGGCGTATACTTTGACTCTAGTGGAACTAATGTGTCCTTGGAGTAGCATTTCAGAGTAACTTCAGATTCATGCTTTTTTCACAAGTCTGCTTTAAACTGCTGGGATTAACTTCAGAGAAGGCGAGAGATACAAGCTCCTTTGTCAGCAGCTGTGCTGGTTGAAGAAGGAGGCTTCATGCACACTTGCTTGCTCATTCTCTCCCTGCTAGGGAAGCAGACTGAACTGTTTCCCTGAGCACATGCAGGCTGACTTCAGCCAAAGTGAATCGTGTTATCAGGTATTAGTTATCAGTGCCCTGGGTCACTCTGATGAAAGGACAGGGCATGCACAGACCAGCTGTGCAGACGTCATGTCTGGGAAGGGTGCTGTGTTGACAAGAGTTGCTGAGGGCTGGCCCTGCTGTGTCGCCTTTTCAGCAGGTGCAGTTACATCTCTCAGATGTGGTAAAAATTGGATGTGTTAGAAAGCTATGCAGATCTGTCATGCATAATATTCACATTCCATGGGCATCCTGGATAATGCAGAATAAACCTGAGCTCTTTGACTTACTCCTTGTGTGTGCCAGTATGAGGGGAGAGAACCAGTGTGTGTGTACATGCCAGACACTTATTTCAGGAAAATGTATCTGGTCAAGGTGTGGGAATGGTACAAGGGTTTGCATTATCTAGAGAGCACACTTTTTACTTTACTCATCAAAGAGACTGCCTCAGCCAGCACATGCCTGAGGAGAGCTGCTTTTGACACATCAGCTGCCTTGAGAAGAGGAGGGAGAACAGCTCCAGCAGGAGTGGCTGCTGTTCAGAAGATGCTGGAGTCTGGTGAGGCATCCAAGCTCTTGCTATTGCTTGGGCCAAAATTAGAATAGTATGGATAATCTTTAGTACTCAAAGACAGAGTGAGTAAAAGCAGTGCTCTGAACAGCACCTTCCACACTGACCCTTCTTGTGCAAAGGCTGTGGAGTTTAGGTGCCTTCCTAGAGCCAGCCTGGGCGTACAAAGAAGAGAAACCTGAGAGCAGCAGCACTGCTTGTATCTCCTCTTGGGGCACTGCCAGCTGAAAAGAACACAGCCACAGAAAGGACTGAGTCTCCAGCTCAGGTTGTGTGTTGTCCCTTATCTTTTATTTGTCCTTAAGGTAAAAGATGAGGAATATGCAGTGGCCATACTGTACATATGGAAGGGAAGAAAATAAAGTGCCAGGTGTGTGAGGAAGGGGCAGGTGTGGGTCCAGGTGTGAGAGCTGTGCCGTGTTCCAGCAGCCCAGAGCTGAGCCATGGCTGAGCTCTCAGTGCTGGGTTCAGGAGTGATGTCACATGTCTCACCTGACCATGAGCTAAGTGCAAATAACCTCCACAGCTCTCCGAGACAGCCCATAATCCATATCACTCTTTTTATCTTAAAATGGATTGTTGCAGTACCGAGATTGAAATGTTTAATGAAATGCTTGTGATTGCTTAGGTATCTATTTATCTGCCTAAGTGGAAATACACAGGTAAACCAGTACTGCAAAATAACGTCTTACATTTAACACTGACATGGATATAAAGCTGATGAGTAAAATTTTACATCCAAGCACTTAAAACCATCAAATACTATAGCTAAATTGCCATACTGCTTATGTAGTGCTAAAAAGACAACAAAATCAAACTTCAGGGAAGGCAGATTTTCTTATAAATATTCCAAATAATAGGTTGGTTTCAAGTAGACTTCCTGGCTCTTTGGTGATTGCTGAATTTGGTCTGAATCTATCAGGAACCCCAATCATAATGGTGTGTTTATTATTATAAACACATGACTTCTATTTAAGTTATCCACAAATATGTTGGACAAAACATAGTTTACCTTCTTAACTGGTACTATATGGTTACTTTCTAACTCCTTTAATTTCAGTTCTAACTTGATTGAATTAAAGGTGCATTCCTGACAATAATCTTTACATCTGTAATGGAACACTTGATTTTGTATGACTGTTTGCATACTCCAGACATAACACAACATTTTTATAGCAATATGTGTTGACAATACACAGAGATAAAAATCAGTTTATGACAAACTAAGGAGCAAACTTTCAATAAGACCAATGAATCAGTAGAAATTATTAGAAAGGGAATATTAGATTTTCTGTCTTTTGAATGAGGATGAAATATTTTTATAGAGGTATATGCTTGAACAAGTGGCTGGGAGTGGTCAAGGAATTCCTCACAGGCTTCTGTGGCTTTTGCAACACCTGAGGTCAGACTGGGTCATCTTAGACATCCTTCTGGCTTGGAAGGGAGTGAGAAGTCTCAGTGTAGCAAATATCCTCATAGAATAGCAGCTTCCACTGAAAAGTTACTCAAAGGTAATTAAGCTTATCTTCAAAAAAGGATTGGGAGGGGCATTGGGAATGTTCCTGTCTCCTAGTGCCATGCCTTTTTCAAAGATCCTCTTTCACCTGACAGCTTGCTCCTGTGGGGTGTTTCATTGGCTGAGGTGGGTTTCTCTGGTTCATCCATCCTTGTCCCACCTACATTAATAACAGCACATGAACATCTTTTTCAGGTCAAGTGTCTTCTACAGTGTCTACTTCTACAAAGTGTAATGTTGCCTTTCTGCTAGAAATAATTATTCAGTTGAAAATAATCTGACAACATCCTGCTGTGGATAAATTAGGTTAGCTCTCTACTAAGATTAGTTAGCTGGCATCCATTCACTAACATATTACAAGAAAATGATTGCAAGTTGATTGTGTCCAGTTATCTGCCTTTTTTTCTGTTTAATAGGCTTTTTGTTGCCATGCTGTCACCAAACGTGTGCAAGTCATACTATTCCCAGTGCCCTGCAGCCTGGGGAGATGGTGTTTGCTGTCCCGTACCATGGAAAGACTTTTGGGCAGAAGTGTTTGGAGAAGGGGAGAGGTTGTGACCTTGTAGATTTCTGAATCTTGTGCACCTTTGGTTTTGGCCCACAGGGATGTGTTCTGCTCTATGGCAATCAATACATTACCACCAAAGTTGAAATTCCAGGTATAATTAGCTCATGTGTTTAAATAGGTGTTGTTATTTTTCAGCTTGTATATACAAGCCTGTTTTCATGCAGAAGTCCATATTTTACTTGGGAAGAATGCTGTGCAAATCAGAAAAAGCAGAAAAAGTATTTTAAGTTATGTGCTAGTGTTTAAGAATTTAGAAATAACTGTGAGATCTTGTAGGTACCCAGTTTGTGGTGACTGGGATGGGGCTGGCCCAGCCTCATCCCCAACGAGCTACAGCTGTGAGGAGCAGGTGAGCAGCATTGTCACAATGAGCCATGGAGTGCCCAGGGGCACTGACCAACCACCAAAGGGAACACAGGGCACACAGGTGCAGTGCATTAGCAGTGAGGGGCACACAGGTGCAGTGCATTAGCAGTGAGGGGCACACAGGTGCAGTGCATCAACACTGAGGGGCACACAGGTGCAGTGAATTAACACTGAGGGTGTAAAAAGTTGGGCTAAAGAGCAAGAAGGACAAAAGTTTGCAGCCTGCTGAAGTGGCTTGGTATTACTCTGTATGGGCAGATACCTGAAGCCTTCTGATGTGGTAAAGTGTTACTGTGTTTGGGGGAGTGCTTAAAGCCTTATGTAATTGTATGGTGATGCTCTGTGCATTGTGGCTGTCTCGACTGTGCCCTGTATTGTGACAAGATCTTTATTTCTTTGTTTACAATTGATTAGGGCTAGAGTTTTAAAAGCTTAGTGCTGACTCAAAGTGCTTTGCAGTCAGTCACTAAGAAATATGGGCTTGGCCCAATTCACGTTTATATCCTTCAGTATATCCATTATTGTTAGATGCTGAGTGGTTATTGTACATAGATGACTGGTTTTTTTAGGTATTTTACATTTTTATGTGTTCAGAAAAATACTTTGTTTAAGTAGCTGCTGGGTGAATGGAGTAATTAAAGAATTGTACTGATTTTATTGAAGCTGACATATGCTGCACGTTCCTTAAAACTCAGTATGTGAGCAGAATGTTTCCAGGATTTATTGAAGGCAGGCATCTAGAGATAGTGGGGAGCTTTTAATAGTTGTAAAGATAACTTCCAAGTTTTATGCTGTTATATAAACCTGTCTTTAAGAAGAGAGCTGTTATTGCAATACATTGCTCATGTTCTTTGTATTTTGTCTGTGTGTATGTTTTCTGTATGTACTTGTACACCTACAAACAAATGCTTGACCTGGACACTTTAATTTGACAGTGATTTTATATTCTATTTACTATTTATTTTGGGGAAAAAAAGTGTTTTAATGCTGACTGAGAATCTCATTTTCTTGGTAAGAAAAGTAATTTTCAGTATATTGTGGGGAGTTTTAATTAATTTTTTTTTAAAACTGGAATATATCCCTGCTTAGTTTGAGTTACAGTTCTTACTGTGAGAGTGTTGTGGTAGCAAGCAAGAAATCTTACTCAGCATAAACTGAGGCTGGGTTTCATTTTGACTAGTTTGATGAGTGCGATGTTCCACGTGTGATACTTTTGCAAGTTGTGAAAAAATAGACTTGTTTATCTATCATCTGTATTTCATATGATTTCAGAGTAGCATGTTGTCATTACTATTGAATTACTTGGCTAAAACTAGCAAACTTTTGCCTGTATATTTTGTAATGTTTAGACCTTAAGCATTTTTCAAGCAATATGTTTGACTTACTATTGTTGCCCACTGTAAAATAAAATACAATATTAAAATACATGCTGAAAGAACATTCTTCATCAGCTATGAATAAACATGTGGAAAAGATATTTTCAAAATTTCAGAGTTTTTTGCTAAGCTGTTCCCAGTTGAGTCCCCATCTTTAGTGTGGGACTTGGGTGAGAGGTTTCCCTTACCAGGATACATGAGGTGCTGCTGAGTGTCACTGTTCCAAACTTCTAGGGCTGTGTAAATGGAAAATACACTTCATAATTTTAGCATTAGTTAGTTTTAAGCCTGCTTGTTTGCATGAGCAGGCTAGGTATTTTTAAGTGTCTTTTTAGTCCAGAAAACTCTTTTTATGGACAAGTCTTTTTATACTGGGTGCTGGAAATTGAAGACAAAAACATTTCTAAACTACTCGTGCGTTTTAAGACTGTGAGTCAATTCCCATGTGTTAAAGTGTAAACTACTAACTAATCCGTGGGAGTTTATGCAGCAGAAAGTCATTTAATTAACACTTTTAATTTCAGCTATGAAAGAAGGTGAAAATGAGGTCTGGAGAATGGAGAGAGGCTTTGTTTTTCATTGCTGAAGTCTCCCTGCACTGTAAGTCTACTGATGCCCGTGGTGCGTAGACCATCTCCTGCCTGCTAATTAGGCCTCTCCAGTGTGCTCTCTAGAAATGTGCTGGAGAAGTTTTTTTCAAAAAACCCCCACGCCATCATAAATAAGGGAACGGTACAGTATGTAACTATTATACCCCACTCATTTGGCAGGCTATAATTTAATAGAACAACAATGATCAGACCAGTATATCAGTTAATTTTCAAAACATTTTATTCCACGCAAATTAGCTCAGGTCCTGGAGGGCAAAATGACAAGAGGTTACTCGTACACTATGTATTTAATTAATTGAAAAATGCTCAAACTGCTTTTACAGTTGTTATTAAAAAGTAGAATCAGTGTTGCCAGTGCTCAACCATAATTAGAACCCCGGGGAATTAAATATTTAGCATTAGTAATGTAACAGCACTTAGGACACAAATTTCTATTTTTGTAATGAAAGCAATACAGTGTAAGTGCAAATGGCTGAAACGACAGCTGTGACAAGCAAACCAGCCTGGGATATTTCAATAAGACACCTCGTTGGACAGCAAGTCTTACTGCATTACTCGTTTGTAAGAGTCTAAATCCCAACAGCCAGGCATTACACCCAGTATTTAGGTTTCTAATTGCTCTCAGGATGAATGGTGGGGCAAATGTCAGCCTGTGGGGTGGGAAGCACAGAGTGTTTTCCCAAATTCCACGGCAGAGGTGGGTGCCTGTGGCCGTGCGGGCAGGGCCGGGGCACGTCCCAGGGCAGCCGAGGGGGGAAACCAGCCCTTGTTTGTTTTAAGTTTAATTACATTTTAAGCATAAGTGCTTTCAGTGATACAACATGAAAAGTCAGATATTGGGCTCTAATGAGCTGTAGTGGTAGATGGCTGGAGACCCTGAGGGATTCATTCACTAAATTAACTGAATAACAGTACTTGGTTTGGGCACGGTAGGATGGCTGAGCTGTGCTTAAAATCTCCCTTTCAGAGCTGTCTCTCATTCCTGTTTTTGTTCTAAACACTGTAGTGACTTCCACAGCCGCCTGCTACAACTGCTCAGCTTGTCACAAGTATTATGTTACCAACTAATAAGTAATAAAGCACATTCAGCTTCATTTATCTTCTTTTTTGCTGGGCCTTTTTCCCCTGCAATGGCAGGGAAGGAGGAAAGCTTGAAGGCACTTGTGTATCTTCTAAATAAGAAAAAAAAGCTGTACTTGGGCACAGCATGCTTTGGCCTCCTTAAAGCACTGATTTGTTTCTCAGAAATAGGACAATTGGGCAGAGGAATGGACTATTTGTTTTTGAAGGTGTTTTTGTTCCAGTTGGCACCTGCTGGCCGGACAGAGCTGGTGTTGGAGCTGAGCATGCAACAGGGACGTGCTGTGTGGATGGCACTGGCCCAGGACAGCCTGTTTCTTGGGAGCAGCAAGCAGGGACTGCTCAGTGCCACTTCCAGCACCAGCAGCAATGCCCCAGCTGCTGCGTTCCTGCTTTGCAAGCGCTTTTTCCTACTGCAGGTCATTCTGTAGAGAATCGGGAGCTTCAGTGTTGTTTGTTTCCTGAGTAAATGAAAGATTCCAGGAAAATCAGCTTTTTTTCTAACAGGTTTCTGAATTTGGGGCCCAGAATATAGGAAGGAGCATTTTTTGAGTACACTGAAACCTTGTGGAGCATCTCTGAGCTTCCCTGGGTGCTTCCATCCCACCTACTTTGATCCAGCTCCCTGAGCTTCTTCCCAGAGACTTGCAATTAGAAACCCTTCCTGCTCTGTAATTTGTGTGATGCGCAGAATTAAGGTACCCAAGGGTTTGATGTAATTGTGAATTAACTGCTGTGTGTAAATAATCCTCACCAGCTCTTACTTTCAGAAATAAAATTGTGGCATTTTCCCACTCTCCTTCCCTTTGATGCAATTAGGAGGCCTGGGAATAGAGCTGGGGTCTTGCCAGCAGGACGAGCTGCACCTGGACTGAGCTTTGTCCTGGCATCTGAAAGCTGTGCTGAGCCTCTCCTGTGGATGAGCCAACAGCTGCACTGACATGACAGTAGCACCACTGCTGGCTGTCTTGTCAGTGATCTGGGGTCTAAGAAGTCTCTATTCTGGCCTGGGATGAGATTTTTATTTATTTAAAGTGTGTGTCTACAGAGCTGTTCTTTCCTAAGGTTTTTGAGGCTTGGGTCGTGTCTGTCATTGGCAGGATCAGTTCCTGTAAGTCCTGCAGCAGTTGGTCTGTCTCTCCCTGAGGATGGGGAGGGAGGGGGGCTGTGGGCTTCAGTTGCCTGGAGATTGGCAGCTGGAAAGGCGTGTCTCCCTTCTGCTTCATTTTTGTTCTTCAGAATCTCTTCTTCCAGTCTCTGTACCCCCTGTGCCCAGTGCTGTAAAACACACAGAGGCAGACTCAGACTTTTGCTGGTTTCTCATCCTTTGAGGATAAAATTTCCTATTTGGCTCCAAAGTGCACCAGCATTGCCTCTTCAGAGGCATGTTACAAGTTACTCCATCACCAGCTTCTACCTTAAAAAATAGACTAAAACTACAAACTTTAGAGAAGGTTTGTTCTGCCAAAGGCCATTAAAATTACCTCTAAGGCTCTCCATAGCCTTGGCTGCTGCCTGGTGAGTATGACTGTGCTCTGAGCTCTCTGGCAGGCAGGAAGATAGATCACAGGCAGAGACAAAACAAAACTTTTCCTTGGGACCTGCTTCCAGTCCAGCCTTGGTTGTTCTGACAGCCCCTGATGCCTAAGGCAGGGTTTAGTTTTAGCACATTTCATTACATTTCACCAATTAAGATAATTTTTTCAGGAAATAAGTGTTCAAAGAATGTTTTTTGATATGAACTCAGGCTAATGCCTTCTTTAAAGCAGCTGCAGTGGTGTTGGTAGTGGTAAGTGTGATGTGGGTCATAGCCATGTTTTTTGGAAACACCTAACTGACCAAACATCCAGCATTGTACTGATGGAGGTTTCTGTTGTTTAAACAAGTGAACCTCGTGTAAAAAAATCAGATTTACCTGCAAAAGTATCTGGGCACTGCTGGAAGTTTTCCTGCAGCCCTGACTGAATGACTCTCCAGTGGCTTGTTGGTTTTACCCAGGTAATGGATTAGCTCTCTGTTGATGTTATGCTAGGAGGAAGCAAATGAGCTGAAAGTAGAGTACAGCTGTGTACAGGAGTCCTGCTCCTTACATTGCTACTTCTGCTCTTCTTTCAGCTATTGTCTAACATGAAAATGAAGTAGCTGGATAAGAGAGTTTTTCTCTTTCTAACTGTATTTTGAGGCAGGGTTAACTTCTTTTCTCTGTCCCTTTTAGATATTGCCTCTTATTTAATGGCTTAAACTTCTAAAACTACTCTTAGAAAAAAAAATCTGCTTTGCCTTTTGTGACTTGTTGCTCATATCCCCTGTTGTATTTGTATTACTGAAATTATATTTTGTAAACATATCCCTGCAGTATTTTAGCTCTCTGATTCTCTCTTAAGGCTTTCATTGTGTGTCTGTTGTTGTTGACTTTGTTTTTTTTTTTTGGGGGGGGGTGGGAAGGTTTCTTGTTGCTGTTGTTTGGGTGGTTTTGTTTGGTAGTTTTTTTTCTGTTGCTCCTTTTCTTTTTAATAATCCCATCCTCAGGTAGTTGCTAGAGGTATTAGAGCCACCCTGCCACTGTAATGTGATGCTTCAAGTCATCCTCAAGCTTTGTGCAGTGTTTAGGACCCAGTCCTGAGGCTGCTGCTGGGTCTCCTGCTAAAACCCATGAGCCTGCCAGTACTGCAGGGTTGGGAGCTGCCAGCAGTGACCCTACCAGTGCTGTGGCAGTGGCAGCTCATCTAACAGTGCTTGCAGGCTGGGATCTGAGGGCTTTGCTACTGTTTTGTCAAAATATAGAAACTAGTCCCTGAAATAATCCAAAAACTTACAGGCAACTGCTCCCAAAGCTCTGAAATTGGGTTCCTGCTGCGTTGTGCTGCTGACCGGCGTGTTCCCAGATGGCTGGAAAAGTTAAACTCCTGTTCCTGACCTGGGCCGTGTTAAATGAGCACGGGGCAGGTTTTGGGTCTCCCTTGTGGGGGTGGAAGCAGAGTTCTGAGGCTCTCAGTGTTACACTCCCATTTGTGTGCGTGACGGTGAAATGAATTGGTTAATGAGTGCCTAAGCATCTGTTCAGCCTCTGGTAGATGCTTTGCCAAGGTTCAAGTTCCCTGAGGAGGATTAGCCACCTGGTCTGGTTTTCCTGATATAGTGACAAAGGGGACACCCACCTTTCATTTTACTGCTGAGGATGGCCAAATGCACAGGGTCCCCGGGAGGTCTGAGAGTTTGATGTCTTTTTGTAATTTAACAATTACTTTTATAATTGTTACAATTTAGGTTACAGCAGAGCCTGCAATCACTGTGTGCTTTTGTAGGAAGAGTGACATGTACTCACCCAGTGTGTCTCAGTCTTGCCAAATAGACTTATTTATTTCCCTTTTTCTCAAATGGCACACAGCTCTTTTCACACAATTATCTCTTGCTGTATAATATATATAATCAATATACACCACAGGGCAACAAGAAGTGGTGA
Source organism: Haemorhous mexicanus (assembly GCF_027477595.1). Lineage (NCBI taxonomy): Eukaryota > Metazoa > Chordata > Aves > Passeriformes > Fringillidae > Haemorhous > Haemorhous mexicanus. The sequence continues at coordinate 12,712,550 of NC_082352.1, read as the reverse complement.
TAAAAAGCTGTTTAAATAGGAAAATGAGCATTTCATAGCCTGAACTTACAATTAAGCTTTCCAAAGTGTCTAGATTTTGCTGCATGGACAGCATTATGACTTGATGAAAGGCCTGCACTAAAAAGCTTAAATTTATGTGTGCTAGTATTGCTTTACGATGAGCTTGATTTAGTGGGGGTTTGACCCATCAGACACAATACAGCAGAGGAACTCAGTATTCTTGACAGACAGAAACGTTACACATTTGTTGCTGAACTTTGAAAAAGCTGAAATCATGTAACCAGCCTGGATTAAGGCAGTGAAATGGGTGAAATCTTGGCAAACTTCAAGGTGTTCTTGGCTGGATGTTTGCATCTGGGTTACCTGCTGAAGCCATGCAGAATCACTCTCTGATGCTGGTTTCTTTTGGGGAGGGGGGGCAAAGGAAGGAGGTGTAGGGTTTTGTTAACCTGTGGTTTGGGTAGGTATAAACCCTGCAGTGAGCTCCATGGCAAGGAGAGGCTGGAGCAGTTGGGTACGTGTGCTGAGCTCTCTGGAGGAGAAGAGTCTGAATTTTGACGAGGTACCTCCAGTTGAGCTGCATTTATGACTGTGCTGCTGCAGGACCCTGTGCCCCAGGCACAGCCTGTGGGCAGGCAGATCTGCCCCATGCTGGGGATGGTGCAGGTGCCACCATGGGGAGGAATGGCTCAGGCAGGACAGTGCTGCAAGAGGAGCTGCACCTCCTTGCCCTGGGCCTCTGTGCAGACACCATGGATGCAGCCTGTTGTCAGGAAGGTGAGAAAGAATGGGGAGGAGCTTCAGAGCTCTGTCTGCTGGATTTGGCAGTGGTTTAGGTGCCTGTGGGGGAAAGGAGACAATACGACCACTTGGGCTGATCATCCAGCCAAGTGTTCAGCTTTAAGCAGTTCACGAGTAATCCTGGAATGGTTTGGGTTGGAAGAAATCTCAAAGACCATCCTGTTCTGCCATGGGCAGGGACTCCTTCCACTAGGTCAGGTTGCTGAAAGACCCATCCAACCTGGCCTGGAACACTTCCAGGGATGGGGCAGCCACAGCTTCTCTGGGCAATCTGTGCCAGGGCCTCACCACCCCCATGGTAATTTTTCCTAATATCTAATCTCAACATTTTCTTCATATCTGATTAACCCTGCCCTCTGTCAGTTTGAAGCCATTCCTTCTTGTCCCATCACTCCATGCCCTTGAAGTCCCTCTCCACCTTTCTTGGAGCCCCTTTAGGTGTTGGAAGGTGCTGTAAGGTTTTCCCCATATCTGTCTCTGCTCCAGTCTGAGAAGCCACAGCTCTCTCACAGGTGTGCTCCAGCCCTCTGATCATCCTCAGGGCCTTCATCTGGACTCACTCCAACAAGTCCATGTCCTTCCTATGCTGTGGGTCTCAAAGCTGGGCACAGTGCTTCAGGCGGGGTCTCAGGAGAACATGTAGTGGGGAAGAGTCACCTCCCTTGGGAATTTGCTGCACTTAGGTGTCCCCAGTGCCACTAAGAGTGCTGCTGCAACCTGCTGGCTTTGGACAGCCTGTGTGTGAAGGACATATTTACAGCCTGTGTTTGCCAAGCCTGATGGTTTCCCTTCCCAGACTGACTGAAGTTATTTGTAGTCACAGGTTCTGGTCCCACATTTTATTTGGCTTTTTGTAGTCAGTATTGTTTAGCCAGAAAAAAAGGAGATATTTTTCTAGCAGCACAAGGGAGATCTACCAGCTGGGCTGGACACCAACAGCACGGGATGCTCTACAATTCTTAGCTTGAGTTTCTGAACTTATTTGTCATTTAACAATTTTTTTAATGTAAAATAATGATTGAATAGGTAATCTGTGGAATATGACCAAGAACAACATGGCAGAAACTCATTCTAAGTCTCACAGCTGGTCTTTTTGCACTGTTTGCTTACAGTCCCCAAACAAGACTTACCTCTGCAGGAGCTTGCCCATGGGAGTGCAGGCAATCCATGCTTCTCCAGCAAAGGCTTGCCTTGGTCCTTGTGGCCTGGGAATAAAAGATGGAGGAAAACAATGCACAGGGACTGTTTTTAAATTCAAACTAACAACCACGTAGCATCATGTCAACTGCTTTGCCTTCTTTTCCTTTCCAGGGAAAACTTTTGTTGGAAAAAGAATCTGAGAAATTCTTTCAGGTTTCTAAAACCCTGTAAAAGACCAAACATCTGAAGCCCCAACCTTTCAGCTGGGTGTAACAGGACCCACACTGCCTGGTGGGGTTTAGTGCTGCAGCTGGGTCACTGACATTCTGGAGATCAGTTTACCAAGGCTGGTTTTGGCAGATCATACCAATCTCCCAGTATGTCTTTTACATATTGCAAAACCATTCATTTGATATTCACCAGCATCAGCTCAAGCCCACTTTGTGAGTAGTTCTGAATTTCTGCATGTGTTTTAAATATATTGGGTTTGCCAGCAGTGAGAATAAGCAGCACTGGGGTTTTATTCCTTCTGATTTTGAGACTTTGCATGCTGGTTTGCTTGCTCTAGCAGATCACAAGTAGATTTCTGAGTTTGCAAACTGAAATGTAAGTCTAAACTGGCCTTTCTGAGGTAATGGATAATTTAATGAAACTGGATGAACGAAAGCATTTTTAATTAAATATGGCAAGAATAGTAAATAAAACTTATGTAAAATAATCTCACTTGGCTGTGTGCATGCAGTCACAGAGGCAGTTAACAGATGATCTTTTTCACTTGAAAAAGATTATGTGGATTTCTTGTACTTCTTTAGTCAGTTCTGTTACTGACCAATTTGTCCCACCTCTGGTGTGTGAGCCCCACCTGCTCCTGGTAGGGGCTGGGGGGGGTGTGCTGGGCAAGCTCACAGGATCCTTCTTAGCTGCTCTGTCTCCCATCCACTGGCTGTGCCTTTTCATCTTTGTGAGTGTACAAAAGGAAAAAAATCCTATTTTGTTAAAGGCTGAGCTTGTCTGCTGGAAAAATGCCCATTTGCAGGTGAGAAATTGTCTGTCTCAGGACAAGGGAACTGATTGTTTGGCCCTGTCTGACTCTAAGCACTCTGAGCAATCTGGGCTCTGCCACTTCCTCTGGGAGATTACCTTGCTTAATACATCAGAGTACCAGGAAGTTGGTTTCTTGCCCTGGGTATTCAATTTAAAATTTTCTTTAATTTAATCTCATTACTGAAACTGGCGAGAAAAACAAAATATTTTTCAGAGCAGGAGTTTGCTGGTTTCTCAGAATGCTCTCAGCAACCTGAAACCCTTCGTGTCTCCAAGGGAATTGTTTGCAGGTGACAGCCAGGCTGGAAAGGTTCTGATGGACCCTCTTCCCTTTCCCTACAGGCTCCTCATCCGTTTGGCCTTCAGGAGTCCTGTCTGGTTTCTGCAGGGTGTTATAACACGTATGACACATTTACATGTAATTACTTTGACCTTTCTAAGCCTGGTAAAACTTTGTCATGGAAGAAAGCAGTAGAAATGTGAATATTTCTAAAATATCAGTAATTAGGGGGAGATGGGAAATGTATGTGTGAGAGGTTCTGTCTCCAACACCTGGTGACTCGAGCACCAGCCCCTGTGTGACTGGGGTGGAGATGAGGAATGGCCTCACCCCCAGGCTGGTGACTTGGAGACAGAATACATGAGTTCTGCTGTGCCTTACACAGATTTATTTGGTGACCCTGTACAAATCACTTAACCTCCTTCTGCCCACAGTCCCTACAAGAAGGATGGTGTTTCCCTATCTCACACAAGCACTGGACACTTAATTCATTAGTGCTTATAAAGCGTTCTCAGCCCTTTAGAGGGAAATGCTGTGTGCCCATGAAGGCTTAATGTTGATTCATGTGCAGATTCTGAGGTCAGGCCTTGGCTCCCCAGCCCCAGGATAAAGACTGTGGCTGATGAGTTCATTTTTAGCATGAACCTAAATCTTCTCTGTGCAATTCCAGGACTTGCATAAAAGAAATTCCCAAAGAATATTGAAAAAAAATATTGAAATGTTTCTATTTTATGATTAATTTTGTATGTTTACTTTAAAAATATCTCTAAAGGCTTTTCAATGCTTTTTGAAAGTGCCTTGACCCCTCTGCTGAGCCCTGTGCTGATTTTGAAGAGAGTCAAGTGAGATGCTGAGAAAAGAAGTATTTTTTTCAATCCGTGCTTTTTCTTTTGTTTTCTTGCTAAATTTAGAATTGTTCAGAGATTAAAAAAAAGCATCATAGCTATTCAGATAAATGTTATCATATTCAGCATTGTGGGACATGTCATTTTCCATTGGCATCATGTCATAGGCCAGTGTAATATGTCAGAAGTATTTTATTGCACTGGCTTCACCATGTAAATGAGACGAGACGGGCTGCAAATCAAATTTACTATACCTGCCTTTAACATATACAAAACAAGCTAACAGCATGGATCTGGCTAGTACACAGTGTGGCTGCAGCAGCAGAGATCTGGGCTCAAGTGTTGCTACAGGTTGTGAGGGACAGGCAGTGTGTTAGCTCTTCCTGTGAGCCTTGCAATATCATTTATTATCTACAATTAGAATTGTGTTTCAGTTCAAAGATAGGTGCTGAAACAGGCAGCATGATGCAGATTTGGACAAGACAGGGCAGAGGTAGAAGTGCATTTGATAACAGTCCCTTGCTGCCTTTTGCTTTTTTAGGGCAGTGACTTCTCCCCATCAGCCACACCAAGTGTGGCAGACCTGCTCACTTCCCATCTCTTGGCTTCAGTCCATGTTTCTAGGAGGAACTCCTCGTGTCTACCAGTAATGCCTTGGAAGAGAATAGGCTTCAGCCATTATCAGATTAATTTGAAACCTTGAAAGTAAAAATGAAGAGCTGTTAGCTTCCAGTGGAAATCAATATCTGTTCACTGGAAGTCGAGGTACACAGGGAAAAGTGCCCTCTGCTTCAGACACTGAATTGCTGCTCCTTCCTGTGGTGGGCTTGGGTAGCTCCATGTAAAGACATCATTCAGTCATACTTATTTGGAAGACTTGCTGTTGAGGAATAGCAATGAAGCCAAAATAATTACCACAATTAAATATATTAGCATTTATTTCAACAACCCAGTTTAATCTTAATTTACAGTAAAGCTTGGTATCTAATTATGTAATTAAGTAATTTGGTAATTGTAGGTTGAAATAAGTTTGTAATGGAAATGCTACAACCTTCTTTGGGTGGTTGAGGTTGCTATTACATTTCTTTTGGGGTGGAAAAGGAGAGGCACGTTACTTGTGCAAGGGTGAAATACACAGATTATTCTCTATAGAAATGCAATACACAGATTATTCTCTATAGAAATCAGAGCTTAAGCCAGAGAGAACTGTAGAAAAAATATTATCTATACCTTTAAAACATTAATTTCTAAACATTGAGGTATGATTCTTTAAAATAAGAAAAATCTGTCCTGAAATATAAGATAATTTGGGACTCTTGTGTTTGCAGCATTCAGATGAGGAAAAATTCCACAGAACAACACTGAGGAAGCTTAGATTGGCTGGAAAGGGAAAAGGTGGAGGAGGGAGAGAGGGAAGGGGTCAAGAGGAAGGTGATTACATGGTCACCAGGAAAATATGCTCTCAGGGTACAGATTTTGCTGTCCTGGCACAACTGCAGAAGAAGGGGAGGATGTTCTTGCAGGAGGTGACTGCACAGCCTTCCTTAAACTTGGCCTTGGGCTCCCATTGGAATGCAATCCCATGGGTATGGAAATCTCACAGTGGTGCTCCTGTCTTCAACCCAAAATCTAAGGCAGTGATGCTATGAGCATGTGGATGAAAGAGACACATGATTTATTTGCTGCTTGCTTCAAGAGGGACTATTTCAGCCTCCAGTTAACAAGGACTGCTGGTGGCTGCCTGGCTGCAGTGAGCTCCCCTCCATCTCCCACAGTTAATGTTTGTGGCTGATGATCTTAGCAGTTTGTCATTGCAGGAAAGCTTTGAAAAGTCCTTTTTCCCCCCTTAAAACAATAGATAGTATCAGACTTTTGTTGTAGTGCCATTCTACCTTTGCTATATTTTCACAAGCATGTGTCCATGCAAACTGTAAGTTGGTAAAGTTCTCTCAGCATTTCAGCAGGTTGTTGTTTCTGTAGTCAATTACATGGGAATTGTCCACCTTCCCTTTGTGATGCTCCTCGGTAAAGAAACTCACAGTTATGTGTTTCTAAAGGGTTTCCTTTTGTTTAAAACCACTTTTTTATTCTTTTAAATTATCAGAATACATTCTCTCTTTCTCTGAGTTTCTTATACCATAATTTGAATAATTGGCAATATCTTCTGAGTACCTTGTTACTAATTTTGCACTGCTGCTCTAATCCAAATATAAAGGATAATTTTAAACTGGGATATAATTCACAAGATATTACCTACAAGTGGGGAAGGGACCTTCATTAAAAGAACATTATTCTTATCATTCCCAACCATAACCTGAAGATCAACCACATTTGTTTGCTAGGCAGAAAAACACCTATTTTTTTTTGTCAGGAAACAACATAGTGAGCACTGTGTTTCCAGAATGCTCTAGGCCCTATGGGGATGTGGGAGGGTTGATCTGGATCTGATTGGGTCCAGACCAGGATTCTGGATATCTGGAGGAAACTAGAAAACACACAAAGTCTGCCTGGATGGAAATTTCTTGTGAAGGAAAATGAAGAACATCCAGGGAACCCCACATGTCAGGAAGTTGCTCACTGAGCTGCAAATGGTGTTTTCAGTCATAACATGAAGGGTGTTTGATGGCTTCAGAAGGGTTTTGAGATTTGCCAGTGGTTTGCCTTCCAGAGCAATGTGGGTATTGGGCTGTGCCTTTAGTTGTGCATTATTTGTCACTGTCCTGAGCAAATCCAGCCCAGTGTAGGTGTGGGACTGGAGCATGGGGAGCAGGACAATGGGAGAGTCTGTTTGCTCTCCCTGCTTTACCAGGGTTTAAGTGCTGGGCATGGCTGGCAAACCCACAGCAGAGGAAGGTGCTCAGACCCACTCCTGTCAGGGGAGGGAGGGTGTGGGTGTGTGCCCCAGCTGGGCTCTCAGCTGTGGGACACTGCAGGGAGGGGCAGGCAAAGGAGGGCAGAGCTCGCCTGGGCTGGGACAGAGGTGTGTGAGACAGGAGGGAAGGAGAGGTGCCTGTGGCAAGGCTCTGAAGTTCAACACAGGGCTGTGGTGAAAGGGGAAACAGGGCGTGTTTGATTCCCTTGAGAAAATGCTTTTATTTTTTTAATGTTGCTTTTGTTTGACAAGTCAGGTCGTGTATGTGATACTCAGGTGTAAGAAGCTTGCGTGCTTGTGTTGATCTTGGAAGGATCAGACCTGTAAAAGTGGAGGCAAACTACATCTTAACTGGAAAAATGGAGTCCTGTTTTCATTTTTGCCCAGTGTCTCCACTGTTTCCCCCCTTCCCTAAATAAGTGTATTCTCCTTATTCCTGTTTCTTTCCACTGTGCACAGTCAGACACTGGGGTTTAGAATATCTGTTTAAAAGCAAAAGTGGTTATAGTTTATTTATTTTTGGGAAGCATTGGTGTGTTGGGTAATAGAAAGCATAAATAGAAATGTCCAGGCCTGCACCACTTCTTCTTTATCCTGGTATTTCCAACAATTGGGAAATAACTATTTTGGGAGGTATAAGGGAATGAAAACCCCTTCAGCTGCTCCCCGGGCCACAGTCTCACCCAGGTGCTGTCTGCATCATCCCATTCAGACAGGGTTCCTTAGTCATTTGGAGTGCAAAGGGAGCCAGGCTTCATCTCTTGTAATTACTTTGGGTATTAGAACAAGGCTTTTTTCCCAGCAGCCGGTCAGCACTGGGGAAAACAGGTCCCCAGGGAAGTGGTCACAGCACCAGCCTGACAGAGTTCAAGAGAAGTTTGTACAGTGCTCTCAGGCTCATGGTGTGGCTCTAGGGGATGGTCCTGTGCAGGGCTGGAGTTGGGCTCAATGATCCTTGTGGGACCCTTCCCACTCAGCATACTCTGTGATGCTGTAATTTGTGGGTGGACTCCCTTCTATTAATAGCTTTTGCTCAACCACTTTTCCTTCAACATTAATGCTTTTAATATGATGTCATTTTTTTCTGTGAAGCAGCCACGTGGCAGCAGTGGAACTTGGAAACACCCCCTGTCCTGGGGCAAGCGTGAGGATCTGTCCCCCTGGCTGCCTTGCTGGGGAAGCAGAGCAGCTGCAGGTGAGGATCTGTGCAGTGCAGAAGCCAAGGGCAAGGCCAGGTGCTTGGTTTTAAAGTGAGGTGCTGTTGTTTCTTGTCAGGCTACTGGATGGTTAGTCAGGAATGAGAACGAGCTCCCAACACAGTCTCCTGGAGACAGTGACATGGAAACACTGGCAGCAATCTGTTATGGGTGAGGCCCTGGGAATGGTGTGAATAGCAGTTCAAGAAGATGTTCAATGCAAAATTTAATCAGCTTAGATGGATTTGTTACTGGAGGTAGCAGGAAAGGATAGGTCCTTGCAAAGTTTTATTTGTTCTTGGGTGTGAGTGGGTATTAAACTTCCAAGATCCTCCTTTTTGTTTGACTTCAGCTTGAATGTTTGGTTCCACTTGTCTTTGAGTAACTAGAGTGTTTGGAAGCTTAGGGTGGATAGAGAGAGAGAGACTACAGCTGGTAATAATAGTAGAGCCTTTTATGCTGTCAATTTAACAGTTGTAAAACAATTAGGGAGAATTATGTTAATAGCAGGCTTTGTTCACACTTTCCTTGCCCAATTTTCCTCTTTTTTTTTTTGTGAGGTGCCTTTCCTACCATGCTCTGAGAGCCCATAAATAGTAGAGCTCTGTGTGTTTGTATTGTGCATGGCCAGTGTGATCCATTAAACCATGGCTGGATGTAGATCTTCTAAAATTTTCACAAATCAATTTTCCAGTGCTTTGGCTATTGCATTTTAATGTGGCTGCTCCTAAACAAACAAAATCATGTTTTCAGGAAGCTAAGACAGGATAAGAAGTGATTTGTATGGGAAATGGTGGCTGATTTGCTCGGGCTGCTGCAGCTGTTTCCTCCTGTGGTAGGAACAAAACCCCTTCAAATCAATCAGATCCATGTTGGCTGAGCCCTGCTACCCACACAGAGGGGCAGCCCAGCCCTTCCCTGCTCTGCTGGGAAAGCAGTTGTGCCAAGGCAGCCTGACCCATGCTGAGATGCTGCTTTGTCTTGCTCAGCTCCTCCCAGTTCTAGGCTGTGGATTAGTACTGAGACTAATCTGGATGATGTCTCTCTTGCAGATAATGCAGCCCTTGTGAAGGGCATCTCTTGCTGCTCTCCCATAGCATGTCATAGCATGGTTTGCCTTCACTTCTCTCCCTTCCCACACCCAAGGCTCCTCCAGCCTTGGCACCTTCTTCCCTCCAGCCTCACCTGTGCTCAAGACTCTTCCTGGTATTGATGACACAGGAAGGGCTTAGTGCCATACAAGATCTGAAATGAAGGAAGTAAATGCTTTTCTGTCTTTTCCAGTCAGAAATCAGAATGATTATGCTGAAATAAAGAGCATCATATATTATGTTTTTTCACCTGGGTCCCAATGGAGGAAATAGATATGAAAGTCTTCACGCTTAATTCTTCCCTCCCCCCAAAATAACATGTACATGTAGATGATCCTTTAAGAAAGGCTTCCCAAACTCCATTTACCTTGACAGCTGTCACTTGGCACTTGTAGCTGTCATGGCAGAGTGTAGTTTTTCATGAATTACCAGCACTGATGTTTTTTTCTCTTTATCTGCCCTCAGCCCATCAGCCGGGCTGTTCATAACAGCTTCTGGCACCCGGCTGGGGACACGGGTGCCACTGCATCGCAGCTCCCCGCCTCCCCGGGCAGCCCTGTTTACTGATGTGCCTTTTCCTGTAAACATTACAGGCAGGACTCGTGGAAGGGATGTGTGGGAATGGAATGGCTTCACCTTGTAACAGTTAGCTGGGGTGGCAGCTCTGCCTCGGCTGATAATCCCTGAGTCCTCGTGCTCCCGTTACTTCGCTAAATAACATGAAGACATCCCGCTCTGAAGGCTTGTGTATGATAGTTAATTAGACAACATTTAATTTGGCTTAACATTTGTGTCAGTTTTGTGGAAGTGAGCCACCATAATTAGGGAATACAGATCAGATTTCTGTCAGACTTATAACCTCTCACTCTAATTTAATGCTCGCTCCTCCGGTGCCATGTCACACCGGGTGTGCAGGATTACCCCTCCCCACCCCATCTTTTCTGCTTGACTAGTAAGAAAGTTGCCCATTTAACACAACTGACAGCAAATGGGATTGTTCATGGAGATGTAAGGGCAGGAACTGAGCTGGACCTCTTTCTGAGAAGTTGAGCTGGTCCTGCAATTTGTCTGTTGGTTTTCTGAAACTGTTGGAAGTGTTTGGGCAACTGCAGCATTCTCAGGAAATACTGAATGGAGTATCTGAGTTCCTGCTCCATTCCTGGGTCAAGATATGGTGTAATTGCAAGTGGTACCATGAAAATATGTAGTAGTAACTCAGTGGTATCCGGTGTTCAGATTTTAATCAACACAGCTGCTCTCTGCCCAGTAACCTTGATGCTGGGCAGTGCAGATAAAGGACTGAACATAGATACCTTGTGAATTTACTGTTATGGAGGGTTACTTCTTATGTTGTGGTGGTGCTCCTTCAGGATGAGTTTTACATGGATTTGAGGCCGTACTGTGGTTTCCAAAGACCTGGACTTTCCCCAAATGCAGATATCAATTTTGGTGTCTGAGTGAGCAGGGATCACTGGGGGTGTAAATGGCTGGTGTAAATCTGCTACACAGATTTATTAAGTGAAACTCTAGACTTATATGTGGTCATTTTTGTCTTATCTGTAAATCCTTGAGACCATGCTTTGCATGGAAATCAACATTATGTCATTTTAGTCACAGAACATTTCCCTTTTGTAGTAAATTATGTCATGTGTCATTTGGAAAGTGATACTCTGACTTTTTTTTTTTTCTTTGGGGGAAGTAATGTCAAGTTATGTTTAGTCAGAGACAAAAGTAAAAAGTATTAGAATAATAATTGTAAATGACATAATTTGTCTTTCCAATTCTATATTACATAGCATATGTCTGTGGATAGCTTTTCAAAGGATGGGGTTGGTGTATTCTCACATGTCCAGCAATAAATGCTTGCAGGCTGAAGAGATGTGTGCTGAATGCTCTAGGTGAGAATCCTCACAATGCTGAAACTTGCTATTTAGTGGGAGCTGGAATATCACACATGTGGGAAAGGAAGGAGTCCAACAACACTGCCCCAAGCTTAAATTACTTGGATGTGCAATGTGTTGTATTTTGTGTATAAACACATTGCTAATAAGAGGAGTTTTACTGTGGTGCCAATACCACTCTGGCATCCCTCCTGGAGAGCTGTACTCAGCTCTCTGATGGGTTCCAGGGCTGCAGAGCTCAGAGGGCTGCTGGGAGCAGCAGCCTGCACCAGGTGTTTGGTGTTTGGAAGAAAACCTCACAGTGCTCTGACTAGGGAGTGTAGTCTGAGTGTTGTGGTAGCAGTGAGTGCATTCAAAAAAACCTCTTCCTCCTGCTGAGACTTGCTTGTTTATTTGATGCAGAATGTATGCAGGTGTCTTTTTGTGTGCATGAGGGATTTCTCTGTGAAACAGAAGAATGTTGCTGTGATAATTTTTGTTTTGCAGAATCCTTCCCTGAGAAAGATACTCTACAGGCTTTAAAATGTTGGAGTCTCTCTATATCACACATGCTTAGGATCCCTTATGTATCAAATACAGCTCATGGCAAAGCTAAAGGAGTCAGTGTCCTATTGAAAGGGCCCTCATGTCTTGTCTTTTCTTTGTTCAGCAGGGAACCAAGTTTGTCATGGTGAGCCACCAGACCTCTGAGGAGGCTCAGGTAACCTCTCAGGTGTGCAGGGCCCCAGCAAAGGGGCCCTGGCAGCCTTTGGAGCAGGCACTGAGCCTTCAGTCAGCACTGATGTTCCAGAGGATGAGGAGGGTGCTGCTCAGGTGCTAGACTGTGCATCTTTGGATTTCCTGCCTCATGGAGGAACAGAAGAAGCTTGGCATGAAGATGAAAAGGTGACAACAGCAGCAGCATGCCAAAGGTTCTGATCACACAGGTGGATGAGGTGGGTGATAGACAATACTTCATATAAAATTCTTTTTTTGTTTTACCTAGTTTGTGTTCTTGGCTGTGATCAGAAATACAGCTTGTTGTTTCTAATTAATTCTTTAATTTTCTTTTATTTGTATTTTGAATTTAGCAGAATTCTATTTCATGTTGGAAATGTTCTCCATCTAACCCCAAATGCATTAAAAAGGCTATTTGTTTAATCAGCAGGATTTTTTAATCTTATTATATGCTGCTCAAAAATGAATATTTCTTTGTATTGTACAGTACACATTTACATAAATTAGTGTTATCCTTGGTTATTTTGCAACCCATAATTTATACGCTTTTTAGTTTTATCATAAAATAAAATCTTGGCTCTAGTATTATGGGAACATTTTTAGCATCAGAGCAAATTACCTTGGGAGGAACTATTACACAGTCAGTGAACTATCCTACTTGAGTTTAAAAAAAAAAAGAAGATGAACTAAAATGTGTATTGACTGCTCAGCTTTCACCAGCCTTTCATTTTTGCAGGCTTTTGAAAACTGTAAATTCATGAAAATTCTAATAAAATTCGTCTGGAGCATAAAATATTTGCAATGTGCTTGGTTATTTGAAAAAGATCCAAGATTTATGGCTTCATTTTATTATTTTTAAGTGTTAAGATGTTTCTTCCTCTTAGCAGGTTTCTTTGTTAATATATTGTTTTTACAGAGGGTTCATTTTGAATATTGCATTCAGAAATGTTGACAAAATATTTGTCAAGGATTTCTTTGAAATAATTTTACAAGTACCTAAACTTGCAAGGTACTCCTAAATGGATCTCTTGTCTCTGGGACAATGAAGGCCCAGAACCCAAATGAATTGAATAAACTCTCCATTTCATCGCTATAAACTTGAAATATAAAAATGCCATGAAAATATTTGCTATAACTCCTTTGGGATAACTTTTGTTTCTCTGTAATATTTGGATATCTTGGCTGTTATTGTCCAGCCCTCTGTACCTTGTGGGGGTAGCTAAAATCCTCATCTAGTACTGCTTTTGCTCCTTGTGTGTGCTGATAGCTGCAGGTTAGGATCAGGGTGTGTGGAGCCGTGTACATGTGAGACAGAGGATCCTGGCTCCAACAAACACCCTGATTAAACAGGAGTCAACTACTGATACACACAGTTGAAAATAATTTGGTGGTTTTTTTTATGTGGCCTCTAGCAGTATTTAAAGACTGCGAAGGTCCCTGATATCTTATCATTTTGACTCCTGTTATTGTTGAACTCTGTGGTTATACATATTTCAGCATCTTCTTTTCATGTCTCCCTACATCTTTATAACTGTTGGGCAAGTCAGTACGTGAGATGGCTCCTTTTATGTGTGCTAGATGTTGTAGATCCTCCAAGGGAGGGAGTAATTAAATTACTGTTTCAAAGGAGTCCTCCACCACACTAATAACTTATCTGTAAGCTTATTAAAGTAGTTGTTTGTACTCTAAAATGACTAAACTGTTGTATAATCTCAAAATTACAATAAATCATAATTCCTCCTGGATGGTGGCAGCTATGACGTCTGGATATGCAAAACTGCTGATGTCTGACAGTTTTAAATACCCCACTTGCATGTACCTGGAGGAGGGCACAGGAAAATATGGACAATTCCTGCTGTTGTGCATTCTCTCCATTCACACTGTGGCTCTCTGAGCTCCTGGTGTTGGGCCATCAGCTGGTGCTTCAGCAGCAGCCTCAGCTAAGGCTGGATGGAGGCAAACAGCAGCAACAGCTGCATGGAAGGTTTTGTTAGCTTCTGAAATCAAAGATAAAAGCTCCTTGTTCCGCTTGTACTGCAAAGATGGAGTGTATTTTCTATTTTCACTCCCCCCACCACCACTTACTTGGGCACGAAGGAGGGAGAAGGACTGGCCTGGGGTCAACTTCTGCTGCCTCGGTGCATTCTGCCAGGCACTGTAAATCCTTAATGAAAATGAGTCCACACAAGTCTTTAGAGACCTGACTGCTATGATAAAAGGCAGGCAAATATCTGTGTGTGTTTGGACAGAGGACTCAGCCTTTTCCAGACTTTTCCCTGCTTCTAGGGACGAGACCCGTGTAGTGAGGGAGAAGAGGAGAAGGGAATACAAGTTTCAATCCTGCAGCATAAATACATGTGTGCCTGATAAAATTCTTCCTGCTAATGGACTTCAGCCTTCCTTTTTCATACTGTTGGATCAATGAAATGCTCCTAAAATAAGCTCCAATGTCTGTTTTTTATTACAGCCTTAAGGAATAGTTTAATTTTGCCTTAGAAATGCATCTGATATGGCCATTTGCTCCTGGGATCTGTAAGAAGATTTTTGCCTTCCCTTCAACAAATGAATGCTGGTGATCTTTGGTGACCAGCAGTTGTGTGTACACTGTGTGCATGTCCTAGAGGACTCAGAAACAGGGTAACTGGCCCAGGCAGAATCAAGCATTTCTAGTAAAATGAAAGGTTTTAAAATAGTCTTAATTGCACCTTCTGCTAATGAGTCTATGCATTGGGAAAAAAGAAATTCTCCAGGTTAAAAGTTTTATGAACAACTGCTTAGAGTGACCTTAGCCTTGGAAAGAACATGTTTTGGAATGAAAGGAGAAATTTTTTAATATATGAATATCCTATCCAGATTGAATTTAAGGCATAGGAAATGGACTAAAATGTACCTCCACAGCTCTCCCCTGCTACTGGATGTGTATGCACTGAGGGACACTAGCACCTGAAGGAATGAAGGAACATGACTGAAAAAATAGGGTGACTTTTTGCCCCTTTAACAGAGTATATGGAACACCTTTTCCCCTTGCTTACTGTGTTATCACTTCTTCAGGGCTGTGTCTGAACTCTTGTGGGCCAGATGTGCCAACCCTACTGAGCTCCAGTTTGCACTTGTTCTCTATCCCAAAGCAGTAGGGTCACTGCAGGAACACAATAGTGTTGGTTTGGGAAAAAGGCAAAGGCATCATAAGTCATAAGTGAGAATCAGGAGCTCCTTCTTCACTTGCTGTTTTACTTAGAGCCACAACATTTCTTTTGGGATTGACTTCTTCTAAGGGAATGTAGAAAGTGTGGTGCTGAGTGCTCCTGGGTTCCTGGAGACTTTAACTCCCCTAAACTGCCCTGCAGGTGCTGCCATAGCTCAGAGTGGGGAAGACCAAGGGCTGTGAAATCATCCAGCACATTCCACATGCTGGCAAATAGCATAAAAATTCTATGTTGGGGAATACCTTTTTGGTATGCAAGGTATCACTCCCAGGCTGCATTCCTAGGAGAATAGCTTTCCATCTGTATAAGATTTCACCATCAGCACTGACACTTTGGTTTATTAAAATTAGCCATTTTGCGTCGTATTGAAGTGGTATAATGAATTAAAAATTAATAGTTCTGTTTGAAAAATGTTCCCATACTTCAGTGACGTGAAATGGAGCCTCATGAAACTGATTTCTGATTCTCTGATTTTATTTCAGTTAAGTATATTTATCTTGCTGATGGATGTGGTATGGATTACCATACCATATTTTAAAATGCCCCAACAACATATCAGCAGATATGTAAAAAAGTGAGTTAATAACATAAATGTCTACTATCACGCTGCTTTGTAAAACCATTCTTAATTTAATCCATACACTAAATGTGCTTTCCAGTTACAAAAATTCATTATAAGCATCAGGCAGAAGTGAAACCGTGATACAGAATTGTGACTGATGTAAAACAGACACACAAAATGAGTAGCATTAGGATGCTTACTTTGAAGTTTGTTAAAACTAGTAAAGTGATAGCCACTTTAAGTGAAACCTGCTGTTACAGATATCTACTGGATTTTGGGAACATTTCACTTTTGAACTTATTCCTTGCAGTCTGCTTCAGTCTTTAATATGTTGTAGTTGCCTTTTTTTTTTTTTTTTTTCCCCTTAATGTAGCAGGGAAAAGTAAAATAGCTGATCTACTCAGATACTTAACTATCTTTGCTTACAGAGAGCTGAGTATATTTGGTATCTGGGAAAAGAACATTTTTTTCAAATACCAATGAGACATTACCATGCTATAACAAGTGCAAATTTCAAAAAAATAACGGGGCACTCCTGTTGAGTACCCATTGCCAAATGGGAATCATGGCAAAAATAGTGAGTCATTTGAGAATGACAAAGTAGAAGAGAGAAGTTAGATTGGTCACTCCAAATAAGGTTTCAGCATCTGGTCAATGTTGGTGATAATTTGAGTGTAGGGATTGATTGCAGACTTTGTAAACCTTTCCAGTTGAATGGACAGGTGGAAGGAGGCTGATGTCTCCTCTGGTCTGTGTCCTGAGAATGGACAAAGTTCTGGCACAGGACAAAGGTCCTGAGCATAGTGGAGAGGCCACAAAGAAACAGGTCAGCCTCTCAGTATCTAATATTTATCCAGATAATAATAACCATACATGTATTTATGTTGCATAAAGATGTATTTCTAGCTGAGTTGTAACAATGATGCATGAAGTTGGACTGTGATTAAGCAGAGTGCTCCTTGGACACTGGCACAGTGTTTTAGAGATTATATATATATATATATATATATATATATATATATATATATATATATATATATATATATATATAGCACTAATGTGGCCACCTGAAATGGACTGACAGTGCTCATTTTTGGAGGGATTGAAGTGGGCCATGTTCTATGCAATATGTTTATCTCTCAGAAAATATATCCTTACTGACCATGAGTCAGTTTGCATGTAAAGTGATAAAGTGATGATGATTTTGCTCACAAGAAAGACCGTTTTAATCATGTGTGTTATTTGAGGCACATGTGTGAGTGTGTTAATTATGCATGTTCTGACTCATGATAAATAACGTTTCTCCCATCATTTCTCCCAACCAGAGTTGTTTAGGGTTTTTCCTAGAATGGATTTTTTAATGTTGATTTAATAAGCTAAAGTAACTCTCTTTGTATAAACCCCCTGACTTCTGGGAATACCCAGTGGATGGAGCATCTTCTGTTTGCTAATAAAGCAATGTCTGAGATTTGCAGTTCTGTGAGTGTTTGGATGTTGCAGGAACTGGAACCTCCTGTTGCAGCTGATACACAGAAGCACCTTGGTGGTCTCTGGTGTGGGTTCTTACCATGACAACTTACCATAGGCTAGCCATGATTTATAGATATTTCTGTGGTGTTGCAGATAAAAATGAGAAAACAAAGGCAATATGAGATGCTGAGATGAGTACTACACAAATAAATTAACATCCCCTGTACTGGGGTTAGCTGGACTCTGTAGGGATGCTCTGTGACACAGAGGGTCAGAGTCTGCAAAGCTCCTGCTTTGCTCCCTGTAAGGAAGCACTTAAATAAACAGGGGGGAAATGTCAAACCTTGCAACCAGAACTACATCTGTACATACCCACTGTGCTGTCGTAGAGGTAACAAGGAATTAAAGTATAAATTCCACTTAATTGTCCAAGGAATGTCTCATAAATTGGGTGTGTCCACTCTTGCCCAAGGGAAGGTTTAAACACATCCTTGTGTCTTTGTCAGGTATTGGTTTCCTCTTGCTGAGAGTTTTTAGTAACTCCTGTGATTTTTCTCTTGTATCTTGCAGTCAAGAGGGAAGTTTGTAGAAAACCAATGCCATATAATCTACCAGGCCATTCTGTGTGTATTTCTGAAATACTTATAATTAGCCATGTTCAGATAACCTGAGAAATGTAATTTGCAAAGTTAATTATTTTAGAAGGAAATTTAGAGACAGTGTCTAACTCATTGTGTCAGAAGATAAAGAGAACTAATTTCTTGCCATATATAATTTTGTTGATTGCAGTAAGCTGTGTGGATGCAATTATCTCCTGTGTGGTGTTTGTGTGGGCTCTCTTCTACCATATAACCCTGCATACAGTGATCTGGTCCAGTGAATCTGGGAGAGATGACTTGGGAATAAGCTAAATCTGACTTGGTGATGCAGCTTGAATTTCTTTTTGTGTAGTGATGTTTACTTTTTAAGGACAGTTGGCTGGAAGGAAATGGGCAAATTGCAGCTGACAGAGTGGAAGAGAGTTTGCTGTGCTCTGACTGACGTGGGATTTGATCCCTTTCTGCCAAGAACAGCACCCCGTTTGGTTTGCTTTAGATCACACATTTCTTTTCAGAACCCGTTGTCAGAAAGCTGCTGAAAGCTCCTTTCTCAGGAAGAGTGTATGACAAGGAGCGTGGTAGCAGGGACAAAGGCAGCTATCCATTTTCCTGCCACTCTCTTGGGATGCCTGACTTAAAATTGTGCATCATTTCCCACATGACAAGGGAGATTTGGGCTGAACCAGCTTTAGCTGCTTTGCCTTGGAAAAAAACAAGTTTGGGGATGAATTTGGCTTCATCTATTGTCCCAAAGCCTTGGTTTGAATAAATGCAATCACTGATGGTACAGAGACAGGCTGAGACACAGAACTGCTCCAGCTGTGGCTGTCCTGGACAGGATTCCCTTGCTGTCTTGATCATTTGCAGTTCCTTTGTGTGAACATGGGGGTTCAGGACATTTCCATTCTGTTGTGTGAAGTAGCTTAGTTAATATTTCCTTTAACTGATCAACTTTTACATATTCATTCTGCTTGTATTGTTCTTCATGGCTTCCTGGTAACATTTCTTTCTCTGTAGTTTGAAAAATAGTAATGCACAGTATTTTTCCTAGATACCTTTCCACCCTGAGCATCATTTACTGAACTGCCATAACACAATGGATGGTCAAAATGGAAAAGGATGGTTTTTTCTACTGAAGTCTCCCTTTACCTAGGCACAATTAGTTTTCTTCCTAGAGACCTCATTGCACTCTTTCAGTTCGTGTTTGTCTGTCCAAGATTTCCATAGATGGTTGGAATGCTGCTGTCTTTGTCCATCCACTTCTTTTGTAGTTTTCATTGTTGTTTGCAGTTAAATAAAAGTTAAAAAATAAAATAGTTGTAGCTTTAGGGTTTGACAGTTTGTTGAACAACTTCTTTGTTTTCAAAAGGTCGTTCAATGATGAAGAGAAAATGGACTCTGCATCCTGAAAGGATTATTTTCTTAGGGAAATGCAACAATTATGTCCTCAGAAGATGGGAATCAGACTTCTACTTTGTTGCCAAAGTAGAGGTGCTGTAGATGGAGGCCTTGGCTCCAAGGCTCCAGTACAGCCAGTTGAAGTGAAATGCACATTTCTCATTTCTTTTTTTTAAACTTTGGTGTTCATTTCTAGGCTAGTGGTTTTTTTTTTTTTTTTTTTTTTTTAGTAAAAACAACTCTTTTTTTTGCTGGTTCCTTGTCCTAAAAATGTGGTTTCTGTTTTTCCTTTTCTCTGCTGTCCAGACCACGTTCTTGGTTTGGGGAAGCAGATCGATCTGGCAGCATGATATATTCTGACTAATTTTTCTGGCATCTCTATGATCATGATTCCCTAATGCTATCCTTGACTTGTCATCAGTGACAGAAAGGAAACTTGTTCTTCAAAGTGTTCTACATGCAAAAAATATATTTTTGTCTTTTTTAAAAATCTCTAAAGCTCTTTTTAGGCTCTTAAAATGATTTGACTCCATGCAAGGCTGTATATAAGAGACCTTCCCTCTTGCTTATCTCTTCTTCAGCATTTCTCACAAGTGTTGTTTGGGATTTTGATCCTAAAAAGATTAGACTGGATTAATATTTTGTTTTCTTTTCAACTGTGTAAATATTGAGCAGCAAAAATGAAACAAAATCCCCATTTCTATTAAAATACAGCAGGACTTAATAGAATCTTAGAAAATAACCTTAAGATTTCTCTTTTTTTCTGCAAAAGGTTAACTAAACATGGCCCCAGTTCTGCAAAGGATTACTCTTGTTTAATTTTACATACTGTGCATTGACTTTCAATGGCACTCTGCATAAAATACCCTCACTCAGCCTTCTGAGATCATGGTCTGAATGACCATACAGCATGATGCTCCATATTCCACTAAACTCAGAGCAGTTTTGCCAGAGAGTTTCCTCTCAGGCCTCTGGTTGTGTGGATCTCTGTCACTTTCAAATCCTTCTCTTTTTTGGTGGTCAGCTGATGACACTGCCTTTATGCTTCACCTGCAGGAAAGCTGACACCTCCTTCTCCATCACTCAGTTTTTAACAGATGTTATCCTTTTTGGCTAAAATCAGCAACTCTCTCCCAGGATCATTGAATGTGGCTCAAATGTTAGGAATGTGGAGGATGGAAATCTATAGAAAGAAGTATTAAAGATGGAGGAACTTTTCCTCATTCAATTAGAAAGAAAAGTGGAATATTAAGTAAGCATTGAAGAGCGTCACTTTTTAAGTTGCTTTGCTGCTTTTTCATAGATAAGAGTAACTCCAAGGATGCTCTAATTCTAGATCATAAGGACAGATTGATCCCCAGATACACTCATGTTTGATCTATCTGGAAAAAGCCCCACAAGTGCTACTGGACTGTTGGCAGAGGTGACTTCCCTGTATCTTTGGTCTCACTCAAAGTGTTGTTTTGAATTAATGTTGCTTTGACAATTGAGAAGCTCTTTTTCAAATTTCAATGCTAAAGTCATAAACAGTTAACTAATTGGTGCTTCAGTGTAATTCAGAAAGTGAACTCATTTCTGAATGTGTTCTCCTTCCCTTGTTTGGGGACATTCTGATAATGTAATTTTTTTCCAGCTTTTTTTACATCTGGCCCCTTAATTTTGGCAAATCTGTTTTCTGCAGCCCTAATATCTCCCTTCTTTTTTCATAAAATTTTTCCCCTTTGACAGATTGCAGCATTTTTCTTTGCCAGCTGGTCAATGGCTGCTACATTTTCATTTGCTTTTTTTGTTATTTTTTAAGAAATAAGCATTCTTTAAGGTTGCTGTCAGTAATGAGCAAGGCTTTTACTGATGTAGTGATGGGTGAGAAGTGTTGAATGGGACCATATTTAAAACTTACTTAATGTTGCACTGATTGACATGGACTCTTTTCTTTTTTTTTTTTTTTCTTTTATTTTTCCAAGTGGAACTTGGGTTCCAGTGTTTTTCTCTATTTAGAAAAAGATGTAAAAATTATCTGCTTCCTTGTTTTATGTGCTGTGTATGTAATACAAGGTAGTTTTCATTAAGGAATATCAGAGAATCATAGAATGGCTTGAGTTGGACAGGACCTCAAAAATCATCTATTTATGAAAAAGCACCAGAGGGCTTAATGTGAAGAGAACAACTTTATAAAGACATATTGTACTATAAATTCTCATTTCTGTCTTGATCCAAATTAATTTTCAAGTGTAGACAAGCCCTTGGAGCTGCTTGCTAAACTCTGTTTATAAAGTATCTATGGCATCTGGAAGAAAATAACACACTTGGAGACAGGCAATGTTTTCCAAAGCAGCCTAACTACATATTTTTTCTACTTTGACTTTTACAAAAAAATTCTCCTGTCTTTGTGCCTGCCTGGACAATACTTTAGAAAGAGTGAAATGACAGTGACACATCCAAAATGAAAAGCCTTTCCATTATCACTGCAACACTGAAGACTCTCTACTGCCCCCCAAATATTCTCTGAGTTTATAGAGGCTTACAGACTCAAAATAAATACATTTAATTCTGATCCAGCAGTGCATGTTTGAACCCTGGTTTATGAAATCAGTCAGAGCGAGTAGCGGTACCTGATGGCAGTGACAGAGGCACTTTGAACAGCTGACAGAGATCATTATGAAAAAGCTACAAGAAAAACATGGATTCAAAGCCTCAAAATCATTTATAATGTAAGCCTCAGTTTGCTTTCCCCACAGTGCAACTCAGAATAAATTTGATTACAGGCAGAATGGCTGGAGAGGGCTCTTACACAACTTTGTAATACCAGGCACAATCAAGCTTCTAATAGCCTAAGGGATGGCTGTGTTTGAAAGCTAATTTGGATTAATGCAGGGTCTGAATTTAAAGTAGGCCTAGGTATTTCTGAATAACTGTATTCTTATTGCAGAATAAAAGTGTCCACACGTGAAGTTATTCAGAAACAGCTATTTTGGCATAATCTATTTGTATCCGAGCCTGAAATCTCTGCCTGTAGGCTGCTAATGGAGAAACAAAGAATAGTATCAGCTAATAGGATCTCTCACAAAATCTCTTCCTTCCAAAACCTGAAAAAAAACTTCCCAAAATGTAACACTTTAATTTAACTGTGCAGATCTTGATTTTATTTTTTTCCTGAAACAGAAAGTCTTTTTAATTAAGAACAGGATTAGCCCAGGCGGCTTAAATGATAACTTCAATGTGCTCATCATTTTGTCAGCCTTGATTAAAAACAAGTCTTTCATTTTTGAGGCTTGTATGCAATATTGACTTCTGAGCATCTTTGGATTTGGAGTAAAAAAAGCATGGCAGTCTAGTTAAGACAGAGAAAGGGGTGATGGTGTTCTACTGGAACTGGGCAAAGATTTTGCAGCGAAGCCCTGGAAGAAGCTTGGCCATCTCCTTGCCTTTGCATTTTCTGCCAGCACATGAATCCTCAGACAGAGGGAATTTGCTTTGGATTTGCAGGTTGGGTTTCAGCACTCTCTGCAAAGTGTCAGAGTATAATGTGTGTGTGAGGGGCTTCCAGACCTGCCCTTGTGGGTGTGATTTTTGGAAGTGCTGAGTTGCTTCCTTTTGATATAGGTTGCAAGAGACTGGTGTGTGAGGCTGGTTGCTGTCATCACTGCTGGAGGTAATGTCTGCAGGGCAGTGTTCATTGCCACTGCCACAGCATTGGCAGGATGGAACTTGTGATTCATTTTCAGGATGTTTGCTCTTTCTCTTTGCATGCAGCGTTTAAAATTTGAAATTGGGCTGATGTACTCCCGCTGAACTAAGGTAGGCCAGCATGACAGAAGATCAACCTCCAAATTTGCAGAAATGTTTGATACAGCATTTGTAGATAGAAAAGTAATGAGATATTTTCTGTTTGGGGTTTTTTTTGCCTTTTTGTTTTTTTAAACATAGAAATCAAGCCACATCCATTTAAAAATATAGTCACTACGTACTAGTAGGTTTCAGAATTTGCAGGATAACCAGTGTATTTCCATTCAGAATAAACAGCAGTAGGAGTTAGCAGGCACACTGGGGTACTGCTGGTGTAACGAGCTGTTACACTGCCCATGGTGCAGCTTGGTTTGATGGAAGTATCTTCCTGAGCTCCCAAATATGCCCTGAAATGTGCTTGGCCATGTGTTGCACAGGCAGTCAGTGATGCAGCCATGTGGAGCCTCCTTGAAATCACACCACCTCTGGAAGGAGTTCGTGGCCTGCTGCATCCTCTGCCTCACAGCGTCCGACTCTGGGATGTGTTTGGATTGGGACTGGGAATCACACCCAGGGCTTGGTTGTGTCTTGCAGCTATAACACCTGCTTTTCAGCTGTGCCAGCTGCTGCATGTGCCAGATTTATTACCCACGTATTTTCTTTTTCCTTTTTTGGCAAATAAATATAGATGTTCTTCGTAAGTTGCCAATGAATGAATTATTTTGTATAGGTCTCTGCTATTATCTCCAACCCTAAAAAATTTGCTTTTATATCCTGACAAACATTAAGGTGGTATCACTGTTACCTTGAAGACCTAATTTTGAAGACTTACTTTGCTAAAATAGTGGCAAAAAACTCATTAGAATGGACAGAATAATTTCAAAAGCACACGTAGTCAGCACGGTTGTATTTGTGGTACCTGAAAGTTACAGTGCTCTGAAATGCAGAGAGCAAGGCAGGGCTGTGCAGCACACAATTCCCTGAATGTATCTGTGAACTGACTCTGTAAGTGGAAATAAGGTTCTTTGCCAGCTTGAAGTTTTAATTGTTTCCCTTTTTAAGATTCCATCTACGATTAGATTAGGTTGTTTATCATGGGTAGGGTATGATGGTTATTTTTGCTTTACCAAAAGCCAATTACATAGGTTGGTTCCAGTCCCTTGCTGAATAGCTTTTTCTTTGGGCATTAATTTTAATGTTTAAATAGCAAGTGCATTTTCTTATGGCTGCATAAAGATATGTATAAGTAGAAGGCTACTTTAGTTGGGAAGATCCAATGCTCAGTGAAGCCTTTCGCATATATAGAATACTGAATATCTAAACCATTATTTAGCATCAGAATCAGTTATGGTTGTCTGACTGATGGACAATCTTTTCCTGACCCAGTCTCTTTGCAAGTGACCTATACTGTCTAGACAGTTGCATATTATTTATACATTCATTTCAGATTTATAGTTCTTTTAAGTAAAGTTGAGGATGTTAGTTTGCCAGTGACTCCATATCCATATCAGTACTTGAAACAGGCTGCAGCAAACCCAGGTGCTTAAAACTAGCACCACAGGCCCTTTCCATTGCTGCCCATTGTTTGCTAGTTTGCCCTTCATCACTCCTCCTCCTTACCTCCCCCCAACCCAAAAAAAAAAAAAAAAAAAGGAATAAAAAAAAAGAAAAAGGACCTGCTAATTTCAAAGAGCAGAGATCAATTCTGGTTGATCCTGTTGGGTGATTGGGGAATCACTAAAACAGGATTTACATCCAGTTTTCAAGTCTGAAAAGCCAGGGCTGGAATAAAAGAACTGCTCTGCAGAGCTTTTTCCTGAAGGTGGGTGGAAGGGAAGTCACATGAACCCAGCTCTGGATGTGTCATGTGGGAGAGACCATTCCACCTGCAAGAGCCCTCCTTAATGTATGATTTGCTTTTGAAAATCATGTTCTTGACTCTTTGAGGGGTGAGGC
This sequence comes from Haemorhous mexicanus, assembly GCF_027477595.1. Taxonomy (NCBI): domain Eukaryota; kingdom Metazoa; phylum Chordata; class Aves; order Passeriformes; family Fringillidae; genus Haemorhous; species Haemorhous mexicanus. Next base: position 12,687,746 of record NC_082352.1, on the reverse strand, counting down.
AAAAAAGGACATGGGGAAAAAAGGACATGCAGTGCTGCTGGCATTAAATGCAGTTTTTGAGACTTGCTTGCCATGTCCATGCCACTACTGATGGTTTGTGTGTCCTTTCTTTTGAAGATAATGAGATATCATGTCAAATTCACATCTACTTTTAGACTATTCACTCATTTATTAAAATTTTATCAACTGCACTCTCCTAGGCAGCATGATCTTTTTTTTTAGGTGTTCAGAAATAGAAGCACACACATACCCATGAGTGGCAACAGATTATGTCAGAGAAATATACACTGCCTTGTCTTGAGAGCTGGTTGTGCTGGCAAAATTTAGAGCTAGAGGAGCAATAAATCCTCACAACACACACATCCTCTTTTCTCTTGCAAATGGCTGTTTATTTTAGAAAGGGCATAAGGAATCTGAGAATACTTGTCCTCACCATGTTCCCGACATCTTTTCATGCGTGAATAATCACAGGAACAGTTCTAAAGGCATTGTTACCAAATGGCTCTGACAGGCAGGAAGAGGCATGGGAGAGAGGCTCCAAAAGTCACAGCAGAGAGAGGGCATGCCAGAAAGTCCATGTAAATCCAGGAATGTGGGTAGAGTCCAGGGGTGTGTGGGCTCTGGGAAGAAGAAAGGAAGGAGTGTAAGAGAGAAAAAGGAGACTGAGGGCAGTAGATGGACTTAATCTAGAGAATAAAAATGCAGAAATGTATTATTCACCAGCCTCTGGGAATGTGTCAACAACGGTTGAAAATTCATTTTACTGACCATTTTAGAAAGGGTTTTCAAAATTGATCTCTTCCTTTATGCTTGAATTTGGTTGTTTTATATTGCATCATAAAATGAAAGAAATAGTCAAAAAGGAATCAACAGTTACTGCACACAATCCCTTCCAAGTTGGGTTACTCTGGTAGTATCCTACTCAAGTGTATCTGAAGACTTTCTCATACAAATTGCTTGATTGTTATCTCTCCTAGCAGAAAAAATCCCTCTAATTCCTGGTAATTTCACTGAGGAGAATTTTCTTGGCTCTGGTGTTTCTATACTGGTAGATAGTGCAAGGAGGTCATAGACTTTTAAATAAATTTGCAGTCCTGTTGTTCAGAACTAAGGTGATAGATGAGAAGAAGGTAGTCACAATTAGAGATCTGTAAAGTTCATTAGGGCTATTTATGGACTACCTTTTTGCAAATTTTAAAATTACTAAGGTAAGGAAATATCAAATTAACCACTCGTGGAAAAAAGGCTTGGATTTTTTAAATCATAATCCTAAAAAATACACATTTTCTAGGTAGTAGGAGGAAAACGTTTGGACATTTTCCATGCTTGTTACTTGGAGTCCCAGAATCTCTCTGTATAGCTAATACAGTATAAGATTAATTCTCTCACAGCACATTGCCTGGAGTTCAGTGCACATGTTTACTGATGTGTACAGCTCTCAAATAAGTTTAGTGCTTCTTTCACCCACTGTTAGGAAGTATATTTAAAAGAAATTGCCTTTTATAGATTTAAATTACAAAAGTACTGATATCATGCAAAAAGCACTTCAACTCATGCAAGCATACAAATGTGTAAATCTTAGGGAAAAAGATACCCAGGGCTAATATGAATGTAAATAGGATTAGCTGCTTGCATTAGTGTCTGAAATACAATTTTAAATGCTTACTGCCTGGTTATTATTACATATATATATATATATATATGTATGCATATGTGCCTATATATATGTGTGTGTGTGCATGTATTTTTTTCCTCAGAAACATATTTTACTTGAAAAAAATTTTGTTCTAAATAGGAACACTTTTAAAGAGATTACTTAATGACAGCTGTGCTAGTGATGAAATCTAATATGTTATTATATATAGAAGGTATATATTTGTTGTGATATGAAATATTAACACAAAATAAGGACAGATTTCCATCCTTCACTTATCCCCCCAAATGCAGCAGTAATTCTAGATCCAGTATTCTCACTGAATCATGAACAATGACAGCCACCAGATTCTCTATAAGCCTATGAAAAGAACAATTTTCAGTTAATGGTACCACTAAAGCTGCATAAATCAACATAGGAGGCATTTCATTAGAGATTTCAGTCCCCTATGTCATGGCTTCTGCAGCAAAGCAAGTCCTTTAAGCAGCCTAAGTGCTAGTAGAGGGAATTTAGTTTTGTTATTACCTATGTTGAACTGATACAAGCATGGGGGCTATAAGAAGCCTAAAAAAAAATCAGTTATCTGACACACACTTGAACTTGAAGTAGGGTAGATGCCTAAGGAATAGGGCAAATATTGTGTTTCTCAAAATGTTCAATCTTCCTGCTGTTTTTCTGCTTGCTAATAGAAATGGTAATCCTTTTTCCAGCAATAACCATATATACCTGTGAATTGTCCAGTTTAAGTGACAGCTAAAAGAGATAATGTCATTTTCTCTCTTGTGTGTAGTAAATACATTCAAATGATGCCATAATAATTGTTCATGAGCTTGTAGAGAAGAAAGAGTCCTAATTTGCCCTGTCAAAGTGGGCAAACAGTTATCAAATGACACAACATTGCATACCTGGAGTGTGATGTCAGACTGATAATTGCTCAAGCAGAAAAGTTTGTTTTTTCTAAAATATCAGCTTGCTCCAAGTGTGCTGTTGTGTAGAGGGGCCTGTGAAGAATGGTGCTGTGGTTCCTGCTAGGCAAGTGTGTGTTGCTATGGGCTGTGTGTAGAACATGGGAAATCAAAATTCATTATAAAGAGTAAACAATTTGGCAAAAGTTAAACCCCCTGTTTTCAGCTAGATGTGATTCATTTTAATGGTTTTGTTAACTAAAACACTTCAACTTTTTTGTTTGGTGAGAATATTTTTCATTTACAAAGCTGTTTCATTTATGTGTAAACCTCGGGGCCCTGCCCAATGCTCAGCTTCTCAGATCAGTGCAGCATGGAAGGCAGTGGGAGCCACCAGTGACACCAGAGTGGGGTCCCCATGCACAGGCACGTGGGCTCAGCACGTGGCTCTTGCCCTTTGTGGTGGGCTACCAGCTCTGTCTCAGGCTCATTTTTCTGGGTAATGCGCCCCATTGTAAATAGATCAATGGCCAGCATTATGTAACATAAAGGAAGGGAGCTCACTACATCATTTTTTCATAATTACACAAAAATAAAATGAGTGCATAAACAAGACCAGAAAAGAGCTCTGAGTGTTTACAGAAATAAAAATAAATGAGTGTGTTTTTTGAATTAATATTTTCAAATGTTCAGGTTGAATTAATTTGAGTAATATGAATATGTATTGGTAGTGTTAATTCTTTGGGGTTTTGAAAATTCTTACAACCACATAATTAAATGAGTGCCTTTAGAAATACTGATAAAACCCATTGCCATTCAAATATCCATACAAGACAACAGGGGCTGTAAGATGTAGGCTTTAGAGATTAGTTTGGCCATGGGCCAGTATTTATCACAACATTTCCATCTTAGAAGATAAAATTTAATCATTTTTATTTAAATATAAATCAAAATTAATGCAGGTTTAAAAAAAAAAAAAAGAGGGTGTATAACCTAATCACAATATCTTTATTTTAGAGATGCTTTCCTCTATTGTTTCTATTCAAAGGAGCAATTCTGTCTTTGTTGTGCTGCTCTTCCTTCAGCATTTTTTTTCTTCTACAAGGGTGCAAAAGGAAGGGGAGGTTGACCCAAATACAGTCCTATCTCCTAATTTTGCCAAGATCAAAGGCATTTCTAGCGTTTTATGTGCTGCCTGTTGGTGAAGTCTAAAAAAATACAGTGTTTAGGCATGTCTCCACTTCCCAGAGACAAACACAGGCAGCCCAGAATCAGTGCCTGGCTGTGCTCTCTCCCCCCCTGCACACCCTCGTGGTGCTGCAAGGGGAGCACCTGCCTCAAGTGCCCTCACCCTGCTTGGTTCAGAGAGCTCTGCTGAACATAAGTATTGATACTCTCATTCTTTCACTTATGTGGAGAAGATATGTAACAGACTGATAGTTTTGAGACTAATTTTGAAAAAAAAAAAAAAAGCTGTCTGCTTTTGTTGTGGGAGTATGGGCAGCATGCTCAGGAGGCAGAAGGAATTTCTGGAGGACGTGGCTGTATTCATACAGGTGGCTGGATGGAGGGGAGTGCTCCTCTCACATAACAGAAAAGTGCATGGATAATATTTGCAGCAGCCACTGGTGCATATGAAGCTTTCTCAACCACACATGTGTGTTGTACCCTCCTGGAGAAGAGCATGTGGTCAGTTTGCTAGTTTTCCACCACCCCATTGCAGTTCTCCTGGTATCACATTGACTTTTACAGTCCTGGTGTTAGAAATGAGCTGTCCTATCTCTGTTTTGTTTCCTTTGAGTGATAATATGGCTTTGTAGAGCAAAAGCAAATTTTTAAAAAATTTTTTTTGGATTGAGATAGTGAGAAGTAGTAGTAGAGCTAGTTTGTTGAAGAGTAGTAGTAGAGCTAGTTTTTAAAGAGTAGTTAAATCAATTCTGAGCAAAGCCTGGTTGTCCTCACCTCTTGCTCCAAATTACAAAATGCAGTGAGGAAGAACATTTCACAGCACAGGAGGGTTGAGGAAACCTCCAAATAACTTGCAAGGATTGTTCTGGTAATGCTAATTCTGCTAGCAAACAATGTGCAGCTTGTGTAAGGATCAGGGGGAGCACTGCCTTAGGATCCCTGCTTACTCCATACCTCAGATTGAACAAGTGATCACACATGATTTCCTACACAGCAAGCTTTAAAAGCAGCTTTTTGTATTGGGCTTTGATATGAATGTGCATACATGTGGAAAATGTAAAGTGGATAGCTAATTGTATGTTAATATTTTCTGTGGTGGGGGACCCCTCCTGTTGGGTAACAAAAAAACAAAGATGGTCCTGCAGTATCTATCTTTCATCAGCTAAAGATTACTGCTAGAAACTTTCTCTGGGAGAAGGAAATAGAACTGCTCTTTCTTAGTGATATTTCTTTTATAAGGAAGGCAGACTGGTTCTGACTTTTAATGCAAAAGCAAGTTCAGTGCTCTCCAGTGCTCAACCTCATATTGTAATAACATACTAGCATCTGGAAAATGTGAACTGCATGGGATTTTTGTAGTCAGAGTTTTCTTCTGTAGAGCTTTTCTGTCTGCTAATCTTCAGGCTATTATCCAGGTCATCTAGTGGAAAAAGATGAATTATTTAAAAAAATATTGTTAGACTCCTTAATACTGGTATTTTATATATAAAATATAATACTGGTATGTATTTATATATTATATATATAAAATACTGGCATTATACATATATAATTATATATATATCAAGTGTATAATGTTTATGCATAGGTACACTCACAAAGTTAGTTAGAATCTTAAACATTGTTTACATATCTCAGCACCACCTGCTCAAATGACTGGATAATTCATACCTTCCACTCTCTCCTGTTCCTTCAGTAAATAGGACCCAATTCAAAGTGGAACTGAAGGTGGATCCATTTCTTCAGCCTCAATGAATTTCAGTGCTTGTTTAGCAGCAGCTCTTGAATGCTCAGAGGTGGTTGCTGAGCTCAGGATTCTTCACCTAAGGCTATGTTGGTATTAGTTGTTCTAACCCGTTAGCTATTCAGAGTAAGTGGGGCACTTCATTAGCTCCAGTTAAAGACAAAACAAAAATGTTTGTTTAAACTGGCAGATCTTAAAGCTGTGTTTCTTTCACACCATTTAGATTTCCCACAAGTTTTCCCCTTGGGCTTATCTTCAAAAAACAACATTTTTTCAGGTGCTCTACAAACTCCAAGTAGCTTGCTGCAGCCCCCTCCTCACCCTTAACCCACAGGGTGTGCTCACATTGTGCCCAAAGCACCATTACTACATGGCATCTATTTCTCACACTTCCTGGGGGCAGCATCCCACTGTTCAAGTACATTTCACTCACCATCAAGTGAGGTTGATTTCCAGTTAAATACTGATATCAGTATAAACCAGGAACTCAGAATGGCACTTTGTATGTATTTTTACTGAATTTTGGCCATTGTGCTCTCCCTGTTGTTGAACAGAAAGTGACCCTTGTGAAAACAGCAAGCAAGAAGGGTCAGACCAGGAAAGCTTCTTTTTGGTGATGTTTATCCATGACATCCCTGTTTGAGCTGTATTTGTAGGTACCTCACCTTGGCACAGAGATGTTTGATTCTTTATACATATCAAGAATGGCTTTTAGAAAAAGTTGCCTTTTATGAAACATTTTAATGGCCAAATGGTGACTTTGAGGGAGAGCAGAGGACTGAGAAGCTTATCAAGGAAAGCCAGGCAGAAATATTCCATGGAAAGGTTGTCTCTTCTCTAGGACAGGGGTGGGGCTGATAGCTGGTTGGTAACTGAGAAAGTGATGAAACTTGGGGCTGCTCCTGTTTGAAGGTCCCAATGCTGCCAGCAGAAGCTCGCTGAGGAGAAGGGGCTGTGCACTTTGGGGCTGCCTGTAGGTATGAGGACACACAACAAGACAGAAACAAGGCTTGTGTAGCTGGATGGACATGCCTAGTTCAGGGTGTGTGGGATAAAAGTGGTGATTTAGTTTGCTGGTTTTGCTTTTCCCTGATAGACTGACTTCAGCATCCTGAAAACTAAATTCTGGACTATATTCTTTGGTGCCCACTAAAGATTAATCAAGATGCTTGTGTTTCCACATATTGCAAAATAAGGTGCTCCATCAAGGCTGGAAATAGCTGTTTAAACAGCTCCTCCAGCATCTTGCTGGTTGAATCTTAGATAACCATGTTGTGGGATTTTGGAAAAGCCTTTGCCTACCAGGTTAACTGGAGAGTGTAGTTTAAAGGAGAAAATTAGACTCTTAAACTGCTCTGCATGTGGGGAAATAGAGTTGTACAACCAAGCCCTGAGAATATATGAAAAGTCACCAATTCTTCTGTACATGATTTGCATTGAATGTAAGGAATTTGAACACTTTCCTGCCTGTTTCATGCCTCATGCTGAACTGAGGCTCCAGTTCAGTGCCTTGTCCTATGGGGTACACTGGGGGAATTGCAGCATTGTGTACACCATTGATTTCTGCTGAGTTTGAAGCACTCTTCAAGGGTGCTACTTATGCAGTTGCCTGTCAGCAAACAAGGTATCATGTAGGCAGTGGTTCCACACATAGTCCTGGATCTGTTGCTGAAGCTGGGGAAGAGTCACTACAAATGTTCACAGAAGCATCTTGGTTGTGCTTTATTCTTGGAAAACACTGCTGGTTCAAAGGAGCTGCTGTATGGGCAGAGGTGTGAAGAAGATTTATATTGTAAACATTCTTTTGATGACAATTGCTAAATTACTGTTTCTACACCCCATCAAGGTGTGTGTGAAGTCTGTGCACCTGCATGCCTAAGCATGTATGTGCATTTTGTGGATATGTTCCATGTCTAAGGATGTACTGAAATAGTCATGTCTGAAATGCAAAACAGGAAAAGACTGAGGTCTCTCGTTTCTGATCCTTTGGGGGTGCACTATGGTCACATTTAGGTTTTCCTCAGAAGATTTGACTTTTTTCCTTTTTTTTTTTTTTTTTTAAACAAACAAACACCTCCCACCCCCTCAGAAATAAACCAAAACAAAAAATTCTTATCTAATCACATGCTTCCAGGAACTGGGCTTTTAAATTAAACCCCAGCTATCTCCAGATTTGTCCTCAGAACACAGTTGCCAGCAACACCAGGTGGTGTTGTAACAATCAACATTATTATTAAAAAAAAATATTGGCCAGAACATACACAGAAATGTACTGAATGCTAATAAAAAAGTGAATAATAGTTTGAATGCTTTTCAGCTGTTCAATAAGGCAAACAGATGTAGTAATGCATACTTGAGAGCATGCCATGTACTTAATCAGAGAAGTTTAGAGTATCATTCCATCATGGGCAAAAAGAAAGAGACAGAATAATAGGTTCACTTCAAAAGGCAAAACTTTAAGGAGGAGAACAAGGACTTCCCTGAGTTTTGTATCAGACCAAGTCCTGGGAGCTACATTGCACTAGACTGGAGAAGACCTACTGCACCAAGCTAAGCAGTTTCATGAAACAAAGAGTCACCAGATGAGGTTAAATAAAAGATTTTTTAGAAGCTGCCAAACTGTTAAAGGCACATAGTGCTGGAGTATTTGTGCAAGAAAAAAATGCAAAAGTTAATGAAAGATGAGATATGTAATAGAGAGTGCTTTGTAGATTTTCATATGGCATCAACATCTGTGAGGCACCCTGGTTGAAATGTAGTGAGCACAGCTTGGAACTGCTGCAAAGGCCAAAGTTTTGGTGTGAGAAACCATAACTGACTTAGTTTCAGTCAAATGAGAATGCAAAAAAGAAAAAAATCAAAAAGTACCTAAATCCTTGTGTCAAGATGTAGGAGCTACCACTGTTTTGGTAGAGAAGTAAAGTTCAGGGAAAGGATTTGCTGGAATCACAACTATTTGTACAGATAAATATCAGGTAAATAAATACAAGTAAATATCTTCTTGCATGTGTTAATTTTACATGGTCATTGTTATCAGTAGCAGCCCTTCCAGCATTGTCTCAGAGGCCTGGGGTCCCACGTGGGAGGAGTTTGTGGCACTGCACAGAAAGAATTCTGTCTGAAGAGTGGTTGGGTCGGAGCTCTCTCAGGTCCCTTCTGCATTTTGCTTGTCACTCTGTTTCTCACCCTCCCTGGCTTTTTGTTTCCATCCAGAGCTCTTCCTCAGCCAGTCCCACAATCCCTGAGCCTGCCCTGTGTCCCTCCCTCCCTCCTTCCTCTGTGTGCTCCTCTGAGATGGTGTCTGTCACCTGGCTTTGCTCGTTCTGATTTGGTGACTTTTCCTGGCCATGCTTCAAGGGCAGAATTCCCCAGGTTCTGTCCCTCCACGGCTACTGTGAGGCTGGAGTCTGGCTGCTGAGGTTACCAGTGTTATTGCTTCCCTATCCTCTCCCAGCAGTGGGAAGGGATAAGGACAGGGGTAAGGAATAGGCTCCCAAGAGCTTGAAGCCTCTAGTGATACTGCAGGACTACAAAGCAAATTAAATTCATGGTGTACTAAGTCTGGATAAGACTTGGTGCCTCTCAGCAAAGCCTCAGAGTTGTTTGTGGCTGCTTGGTTTCCCTTTTCTTCTCAGAACAATGTGGTGCTGTATGTTCTGATATCAGGAGCAAAGAGTTGTGACAAAAGGACAAACAGCTTGAAATCAGTGGAATGACTAGGGGTAAGTTGATAGATTGTTTGCAATGAGAATGTTGGAGATTGCCCCTAAATGACAGCAGAAATGCAAATGCTGACAGTGCTATCTTCAACTTAAGATTTCATTCCAGGTGTTCTCTCACTCAGATGTGCAATATTTGTAGCAGTGAAGTCCTGTGCACCCTAACCCCATACAGAATTTTCAAAAGACACAGAAGGCAGTAGCATAATTTTTATTACAAGTTTTTACATATGTAGTTGCTTAGAAAAGCTATGTACTTCCTCTGACAGTTAAAGATATACCCAGAAAATGCTCCTGTAGTTCTACCTAAAAGAGAAAAAAATTCTCAGAGTTAATACCAATAAACCACAGATGCTGCCTTTTAACCATCATTATCCTCATTCTCTGGAAAAGGATGAGTTCAGGCTGAAGCATCAGCACTGATTTTCTGCCCTGACTTCAAATTTCTACACATTTTGAATTTGTCATACATTTAGCATTACTTCAATGCATTTCTTCTGTGTGGTTGAATACAAAGAGCAGGAGGTCATGAGAGGCATCACCTTGTTTTATCCAGAGGTCAAAGCTAAGAGAGTGTCAGTTTCCATTTTAGGCTTTTGTGGCATAGTTGACATTATATATACTCTTAGGTATGCAATGCAAATCACATTCCTGCAAGCTAATTATAGGATAAATGTAGCCACTTAACTAGGCAGCAGGCATGTCATCTCAGCATGGAGCTATCATATTATGTACATTTGCTGTCTCCTGTATAATTAACAGGATAAAAATATTACTGCCAGATAGCATAAAAAAAATTAACACTATCTTAATTGTCTTTTCAGCTCAGGTATAGCCTATTACCATTTCAAAAAAGACCTTCCCTAATACACTAGAATTTTAAACTTCATTTGCTGAAGATGCCATTAATCCCTTTTCACACTTTGATCTGCCATTGTGATACCTTTGGACTTTGACTTCTCTGTTTTGCTTTTGAACTCTCCTTAAAAACTATTACTGAGATTTAGTGGCTTAAAATTTGAGGCTGCTCAGGACTCTGTGTTTGATTTTTAAAAACTTAGTGACAGTGCATTGGGGTTTCAGCATGACATAGATGTATGCAGCCTGCAATAGCTTTTGTGTAGGGCGCCTTGCTTCCGAGCTTTGGACATTGCTCCTGTTTAATTCCAATTTTCTGTGCTTCTAATCTCTCACTTTTAATGTCTATCCTACAGCATTCATTGCTGTCTTGTACGTGGCTATGAATGAGTGGAGTCTTAGAAAGTTTAATCCTAATTCTTACTAGAATATGCCTTCACCAGTATTTGTGTAATACTTTGATGAAAAGTGGCTGGTCCCTCTTCCTCCTTGTAAAATTGCTGTAATCTCCCTGTGATCTGAATACCACATCACTGCTGATGTCATCTGCATTCTGTAACTCTCATTTTCTGAAACTTCATTGGGAATCTCAAGACTCTGAATGCTGCTTTTGCCACTTGAAATTAATTATATGACAGCTCACAGTCAGAAAATACTTAGAATACATGTTTATTTTCAGGAGGTTTTGGGAGTAATTAAAGCTGAAAACTTCCATTAATTTCACAAATCGCTCTGGAATTTGGAATTTTTTTGCCACAGCAGCTTTCAAATTGCTCCTAGAAATCACACCTGTGCTACAGACATGTAAAACCCAGTAAAGGCAGAAAAGACTGAGAAAAACATGGCACCATTTAATCTGGCAAAGCTCTCCCAGTTATTTCTGTTGCAGTAGGTCTGTAGGAACCTTAGGTAGATCTTGCATATTTACTTAAATGTTGACATCAGTAATGACACACATGGCTAACAGATTTTCCACATGTTTTCCTCCCTGGATGACATCTTCCTACTCCATCAGGACTCAAAGTCTGATTGTGGAGGCTGTTGATTGATAGCTTAGAGCACATGAGGTTTGGGGAAAACACAAGAATGACAGTTTATATAAATATCCTAATATGACACTTTTTTCTAGGTTTACCCTAACTTTTATTTTTCTCTGACCTAGAAATGATTTTTAGGTGCACGAAAACCCACAGATACTTTAGAAACACAGTTGACTCACTCAGACATCTTGTTAGCATTTTGTACTTAATTGCTTCTTTCTCTGCTTACCCGGGGGGAATTGTACATGCCAAGATGGAGCTCTACTAGATCTAATAGGAGAAAAAAACAAAAGGAAATAATGACTAGTCTTCCAAATCATCCTAAGTGGTCCAGGAGATGAGAGGCAGCACTTTTTCCTGGCAGCAAAACCCCAAAACATGTAACTGGCTCATTGAGTGTCTCTTAGATTTTCAGATTAGGAATGGTATTTTTACAACACTCCATCTTTCTTCATAAAGAGCCCATTTTAAGCACTGTTTAAGCTACTTTTGGAAAAAGTAGCTACTATCTGTGGAAGTCACTTTGAAAGGAATATTGTTACCCCTGAAAGCGTTGCTGCTTTGTGTAAGCCTCTGGAAAAAGGAAGATAGCTTTATGACAGCCTCTTTTTTCTGTGAAGACCAAAGGGCAGCCTAATATTATATGTACGGATGCAGCTTTAATAGCAAATTGCCAAAAGGATACTTTCAAAAATAAGAGACCTTCAAGGAGATGTTTGCATATTTACATATAAATCACAGAGGGATGTATGAATATGCCATGCTGATACCTGTCTTGCTAAAGCTATGGAAGGGAGTAATAGTATTTTTTTCATGCTGAGCTACTTGCACATAGAAGAGATTAGTGAATTTCCAGATATATGGAAGCTCAAAATGATCATATTTTACAGAATATTTTTCTCAGGGCCAAAGGGAAGGGGCAGTCTTGGCTTTCCATCTCCTACAAATGTAGCTATTTTTCATAAAGGGTTATGTGCTGGAATTTTTGCACGTGATTTCCTTTTGTCAATAGAATTGAAACATAACTCAAATTTCGAGTTCAATATTTTATACTTGCACCTCCTAAAATAAATAATAATTTAAAAAACCATTCAGACAGCTACTTTGCCTTATAGAGCCCTTTCAACACTCCTGTCTACAAAATTTTCTGCTGATTTTGGTAATAATGGCAAAACTAATCTCTGGAGACAAAAATTAATAATTCTGTACCTGAACAACCAGCTACTCAGCCTAGAGTAATTTTAAAAAGTGGGACAGTGTCAAGAGCATTTCTCCAGACCATTTACAGTCACTCTGCCTCCTGACTTTCATGCTGCCAAATTGAGAGATTTGGTTCCAGCATTTCCAGGGCTCTCAGACCGGGGCTGTCATGACATTCCCTCACTTCAGGCACATTCTTGCTCTTTCATTTCACTGAATACATTAGAGGGTTTTAAAGGACAGAGCAACGTTAATCATAATAGCCTTAGGTCTGAGACTCCATGCTGTTGGCTGATAAAACCTGCCTGCCTCCTTCCACACCCAGAACATTTATTCACTGGCTTTATCTTCCCCAACATCCTCCTTGATTTATCCTTTTAATCTCTCCAAATCAGTTATAGTTACTATTCTTTTAACTGTGCCAAAGTGTTGGAAAATTCTTTTTGGATTGATGCAGTTCTAGAAAGGTTTTTCCAATCAGCTGTGTGAAGTCTTGTTCTCAGGATTAAAAAAGTGACCTTGCCTGGAACAGGTTAGAAGATTAAACCTCAGCTCTTGGTGCTCCAGGGGGCTAACAGGGGTGTTCAGCTCCTCATTCAGCAGTTCTGAGGAGAGCTCCTCAGCTGAACCCAGAGGTCTGTGGAGCATCTTTTCCTTGGCTGGGCTTGCATGGCAAGGGAGGAGGGAGGTAACAGTGCTGCTCTGAGCAGCTCCCAGCAGCTCTCAGCCACTCACTGGGGTCTGTGCAGATGGCTCTGATGACGTGGCCATGGTTGGACTCTGCCTTGCCAAGAACCAACCCAAGTCCTGGGGAGTTGGGATTTGTTTGCTTGGGGTTCTGCCTTCCAGAGGCTTGTATGACATCTGAGTGTGTTTTCTTAATTCACAGAAAATGTTCCTGGTTTATGGGTAGAGGTTCCCTTGGTGTAGCTTGTTCTCAAAGCACTTCAGAGCTGTGAACTGAAGCTCTGCCCACAGGTGCACTTTGGCTTGGTACCCCAGAACTTCTACAGACAGAAATGATCATTGTTCTGGACATCAGGCATCATGAGATTTCTGTTTTATTCATCTGTGGTTGAACTTTATACACATCAGGCAGAGCCATATGATGAAACAGCAAATTATGCGAAAGCCAAGTGTATTTTCTTCAGGAGGGGTACAGTCCATTTAGTCAGCTGTTTTTACTGCTTGGTCCTGTAATTCAGGCTTCTCCCTGTGTTGTTATAAGAGGTAGCTCTTGCTTCAATGGCAGCAAAACTTGAACAGCAGTATTATTGTGATAATAAATGCATTTTTAGTACCTCTTCAGTTAATTTTACACAATCTGTGAAGTGGTCATTTACATTTTCAAATCTATCCTACATATTTTTGTAAAGGAAGCTAGATAGGCTTAATCCAGCTCTTGTGACCCCAAAAGAAGTGACAAGCTCTGCTTTATTAGTCATGACTATGAGCGTGGTTCTTTCTTATCATGACTTCTAACTGTCTGGTACAATGAAGATTTACAGAAATACATGATCTGCTAATCCTCTGTGTTTAAAGGAAGAGTACAGGGATTATGTGGTCATTTCCTTACTGTCATGACCAGGTATCATGGTGGGGGTTATGACAGTTGATTTTTGGAACATCTTTGGAAACACTGGAAGCTGTTTTAATAGCACCTTAGCTGTGAATTAAGCTGTCATCACTCAGTGATCACTCCTGTCTTATGGCTATTTTCCAGACAGTCTGGTCTGCCTGTAGATAAGAATGCTCAGCTCTTCATTTTGATGAGGGCCGTGTATTAGAAACTGTGATCTGAATTAGTAGGGAAATGGCAAACAGGGAGATGGTTTGAGAACAGAGAATTGCAAAACTCTCACTATTCCAAAAGAAGCTCCCATGTTGATATTTTCCCCAAATGTTTTGTTGCTTTGGCTGTACTGATTTGATAACTCCCTTCTTCCTCAGGTGCCTTCTAAGATACTTATGTAATGTGGGGAACAGACATTTCTAGACTCTGTTGTTTTAAATGCTCACCACTAAATAAGCATATAAGGTTCTGTGATAATTTAAGAAGAATGAAGGCAGTGGCTGCCAACATACAGCTTCCTGGAATCAGAGAAGGCTTTTTGGTTCAGTTTTCTTCTGGGTAACCTCAGGGATTTGATGTCAGCTGTATGAGAACTGATAGCCTCACTTGAAACTGTTTCATCACAGCCATTTCCTTCTGCCTGAAGTTCACATTGCAGATACCTCCTCAATTCTTAGTGTTTCTCCCAGCAGTAGAGCTGCAAACCACTGTGAGTAGCTATTGACTCTAAATTGTTGACTTTGTACCTCTTGGCAAGCCTTTGAGGCATAATGTGGTTAGAAATGAAGCATACTGGTACTAAATGTTGCCCATGTCTTTTAGGATTATTAATATGGCGAGTCCACAAGGACACAGAGGACTTGGGAACTTGCAGGTGGAGGTTGAAGGAAGAGAAAAGAAGCTCCAAAAGACTGAAAAATAGCGAAGTAGTCATAAGAGTTTCTCATCCATCTCAGGATGCATAGAGAGAGGTGGGGTTGAGGCTGTGCCGTCTCCATGAGCACTGGTGATGGGGTGGCACAGCTCAGTCTCACTGCAGCATCAGGAGAGCCCCAGTGGGGGCTGGGACCTGCTGAGGGCTGGGCATGGATCCATCCCCATCAGGGGTGTTGGGGGTCAAGGCTGTTGTGTGTTGGGATCTACTGTGTTCCTCACTTATGGCAGTGGTAACGAGGGGGACGTGTTCCTCAGCTCACCCAACCTAAAAAGGTTTTTGTTGCATGCAGCAACTATATAACTATGTACTATACTAATAGTAACAGACAGGCTGCCTCAAATAGAATTATTAACACTTTTTTGGGGTAGATAGAGAATTGGACAGCACTGGCATGGTTCAGTCTCAGACTCTCTTCTTTGTCTCACTCCACAAAGAATTAAATTGAAATTAATGCTCAGCCCCAATTTAACTTAAACCTTACATGAAAATCAGAAAAAAGTAGGGAAAGGTTGCTTAGTTGTGAAAACTGGACGGGTTTTAGTTTCTTTTGTTTGCCGTGCTTGTTTTTGTTTTGTTGGTTTGGGTGCTTTTTTAATCATGTTAAAATTCAGCAAACTGGTTGTAACAGTGTTTTTGCAAAATACCAAGGCCAGTTGGAGTATGTGGAAGGGGAATTAATTTCCTCTGGCAGAAAGTTATTTTGTTTTTTGTTCAGATACACAAAATAATTGCCATTTATGTTTTGATTCATTGTTGATTCCTAGATATTCACTCTGGAGTAATTCTGATTTGCTCCTTTATAAATGTTACAAGAGTGGGTAATTAAATGTTATTTTGTGACCTTTATGTGCCTTAAGGAAAAAGTCTTGATTGTCTTATCTCATGTCACTTTTGGGCCTTCATAGCCATCTAACTAGAATAAAAAACTGCAACTTGGTGCACTGTATCAGTGCCTGCTCCATTAAATGGAAGGCCTGGCTAAAAATGCTCCATGAAGCCAGATTAGTGCTCAGACTAGTGCTCTATCACCTATACATTATGTCCCTTTCCATACAGATCCCCTTTCACATTTTATTCATTGTTGTGAATAATAACATGGAAGTGCCTATATATCCAATGAACTCCTTCCATCTCCTTCAGCACCAGTTTTGAAGTAGAAGCTGTTTATAAATTTATGTTTAATTTCGTTGTAATTTTTAACAAGCTACTTGCTCCTTCAAAGCTGAATTCTAAAAATGCAAATTCTTCACCTCCACATTTTAGCAAGTAGTTGTGATGGATTTTTCTGTTAACAGACAAGCATAAGAAGCACCTTTGTTTTTGTTGTATCAAGGATGCTTATTCTCAAATTCTTCTTGTTGCTTTTTTGGGATATTGCTGTAAAAAATTACCTTCTGCTAATTGTAGTAACTCTGAATCACAGAAACTGAATGCATATTTCCAGATTTTATATATATATATATGTATTTCCAAAACATGCTTCATGCATAACAAAGATAAGTCAGAGCAAAAAATACATAATGCATGTCTTTCCCATATAGAAGGTGACAGGCTTTCACTGAGACAATCTTGTCTTGGGTGAATTAGACATTTTTAATTGTACACAATAGGCTTCAAATACTAACATCAATTTATTTGTAGGAAAGACACAATTCTTATATCTACAAAAGCCAGTTTACACACTTTGTTCTCTTCATGTATTTGTTTGCAAAAGGTGTCTCAGATTGAGTTGAGCTATAACTTGGCATTACTTTTTCTGGGGTTATGCATATGTTTGCAGGTAATGTGAATCAGGTTGTGTGGATTTCTAGAGCAAAGCAGTTGGAGCTGTGTTCACCAAGTCCACGCTGTACATTTCTGTGAGTTCCTGCTTGTCCTGTGGACTGAGTGCCCACGGGCTGGAGGGCATCAGGGGTGGTGCTGGGAGGAATCTTCTATTTGATTTTAATTAATTTCTGGTAAATTTCATCCCAAAGGGGTCTGTCTGGCTCACACAACTCTGTGATGTGATCCTGCACCCAGACTGCAGGCCAGCTCCTAAAGGACACTGGTGATTTGAGAAGTTTGTAACCATGCATAAAATTCCTGAGGGTACTAAAATTTTACATTGTGTGTTGCTGGTGATACTTTTGAAAAAAGAAATGTGGCTTTTATTCCTGTGTGTGAAAGAGTGACATCATCTGCTGGCAGGACTGAGTGCAACCATCAGGATATTGGTGGAGGCTGCTGAGGGAGCTGCTTTCAGAACAGTTTCCTGCTGTTCATGTAAGTGTTGGCCTCTTGCAGTGATATCACCCCCACTCCTCACCTTCTTTGTCACCGGAGGTTCAGTATGAAGTGTCCTCCAACACATGGTCAGAAGAGATGATTTTGGGGTTAATACGTTCTGAAGGCAAACATCAAAATAGTCATGGAGCTAAGGCTGTTACAGGGAAGGAGTCAGATATGACAGATCCTCAGCTAATTTATGCTAATGTCTATGCATTACCCATAGCAAAGCTATGAGGATTTATTTCAGCTGACTTGGCCCACACATCCAAGCTATTCTTGAATAATGTGGCACTAATAACCAAGGTTTATATCATTATTTTCACATGCATGAGATAGACTTTTAGCTTAAATGCTTGTGAAAAGTGGGCTGCCAGTGCACTTGGTGCACCACTGGTGCTGGTCACTGTGAGCACCCCTGGTGACCCAGGCAGAGCCCACCTCTGCCCTGACTGTACATCCACAGAGCCTGAGGTGTGAAACTGGGGCTCAGATCTCATTACATGGAATGAGATGGGTGGTTGGAAGATGGGTGGACATTAGCTGTGGTTCAAGCTCTGTTTTTTCATTAATGTGAGGTCAGACACTTGCTCAAAATGACTTTCAGAGGATTTTTCTTATATGTGATGACTAAGGCTTGGTGGTAGTTCTGCTTACAGAGCTCTTCAGTCTACAGATATTTCTGTAACTTTAAAAAAAAAAAAATATATGAAGATGGGGACATGACCAAGTTAATCTCTTATTTCTGCTGCTTACTAGAAAAATTATATCCTATTAAGAAGTACAGAATCTGTGCAAGCCTCTCCTAAAACAAGCTTTGCATGTTTCAGGGGTTGAATAAATGAAAGGTTTTTACCCAACCAGCTCTGCTGAGCAGTTTTTGGTTTATCAGTGTGGTGACTTTGTTAGTGAGGAATGTGGGGTAAAATTTATCTCTAAGGATGATACAGAAAGCTGGGCCAGATTTTGGATTTATCAAAGATGATATTTCTTAAGGTGAGCTTAGGAAAGCCTGGTCTTTAAAGTTCACACCTCCAATTATTCCAAGATGAAGCACTGATACAGGGATTAACATGGCATTTAGACTTCAAGTATTTGCAATATGGGCAATTTCTGTCAAAATGCAGATTTAAACCTTGGTAAATCTCTCATCTCACTTCTGTGATGTAATCAAGACTTTAATTTTCAAATTTTTGACATCTTAGTTAGATATATGTGCTCATTATTTTTCCTAGTCATGAAATCCTGAAGGTTGTGGGTTTGTAGGTTTCTTTTCCAGATTTTCACACTCTTCCTAATGAGAAGTCATTAGTGACTAGCTCAATCACATTTTTTAGCTTATTCTCTTAATTGAAATAAAGCCTAAGTAATGAACTGGATAGAGTTTTTGACTTGGCCCAATAGTTTGGCAAACAATCCCAGTACCAGGATTTCTTTACACTTACGGCAATTTATGAAAGGTTTTGCAACTTATTGTTAAACGAAACCACATAAAGTGATTTTGCACCTGAGAGTGCAAAATCATAGCATATCAAAAGCAAAAAAAGAACTGTGATCTAAGTATGTGTTCCATTTAAGCAGCCTTTATGTGGCTAATTTGCAGATACTTCCCTGTATTCCCATTTTTTCCCCTACAGAATTAGGAATGCTTAATGAAATTAAGAGAAGACACAATTAACTTTGTTTTTCATGTTCAGTCTTGAAATTTCATGTCCTCATGGCAGGGATGGCTGTCTGACAGGTATTTAGAGTATGTACCTTCTGCTTGATCTTCTCTAGTCCCTTCCTTTTGCTGCAGTGCAGGTATGTTAAAGTATGGAGAAATCTATGATCTCTAGCTCTTGAGCCTCACATTTTCTTCTAGGAAAATGTATCCAAGGTTAAAATTTCTTTGCAGCTGCCAGTATTCCTTAAATTGCTTCTCTTTCTGTATGATGTGGTTTCCCAGGGACTTGCTTGGGTCTAGGTAGAATAGGTTCAGATCAAGGCTGGGTTTTTTTTTAGCAGAATGTGCAGAAACATAATTTGTGACAGTTTCTGTCTTAAAGATTTATCAGCCCCATTAACTGCTTATGCTCATTGACACAACCATCTCAAGCACTTAGAGACAGGGGATTGCTTGTAAGGTTTGAAGGACTCTGGGTTACTGCATTTGCCTTCCCTTATCACCATCCAACCTTCCTGTGCATAAAGGTTGTTCTGAGCACAGCATAAGCTGAAATGCCCGAGTCCAGCCTCAGGAATGGCTTTAAGCTCATCCACTGCCATGGGTCTGTCTTAGCATACAGCAGTGTCTAACATTCCAGCCTGATTTCAACAGCTTGGTATGGAAAGATATAAATTGTGGTGCTGCTACTACTGAAACATAAGAAATCCTTAAAAATCCTGCAGCCAAATTTTTTTTCTAAGTTATTGCTTTCCTAGGGAGGTGCTTGTGCCCTTGATACATGTCCTTTCTTTCTCTTCTCCATCCTCTTCTCTCTCCCTCTTTTCTCCTTCATCTCTCTTTATTTCTTTGTGATATACATGGAAGATGCTTCAAGGGCATCTGTTATTTGCTTGTGACATCACAAAAGAACTGCATGGTAACTTGCCTGTAACAAGAAGAAAATAGAAATGTAAAGAAAATTTGAGATGGAAGATTGAGAGATGAGTCTATATTTGTACCAATAGTGATAAGAACATCTGGGGTGGGGGGGAGGGGGGGTGGGAAGCTGTTTATGAGTGTTAGTAGTTCTAAAAAAAGTGAGTTCCTCTGGTCCCAGTCCCAATCTGCTGGTTACAGAAATTTGCTTCAGACAAGAACTTCCTTTTTAAGGCCACCATTGCCACATCTGTAAGGATCCCTCAGATATTTTGCATTGTAAGTTCTTATTTCATTCTGAAATCTGCTGACATGCATAGGAATAACTGCCCCAGCATCAATGAGTTTTGAATGAGACCCTTATAGCATCAGTCTCTAAAAATGTGACAACAGCTACCAAGGGGCCCTCTAGGATGTTTTATTCTCTTACCCATGACTTTATATCATGAAAATGAATGTCTTTTCACTGGTCTGCAAGATGGGTTTGTTTCTGAGAGGTTAGTTCTATAATTGCATATGACTATGTTATCTAGAAATATTTGCAAATGGGAATCATCTAAATCCTGAAGATGCTTCCCGTGTCCCCTACAGAAAATCAATGATGAGAAATTAAAGCAGCCTGTGAGATTACCTATCATCCTCTGAATAAAGCTGTGTTGATACTGGTGTCTAACACAGGAGGAACAGGCCCACAGAAACAGGGATTTTAGATAAGCCACCTGCATTACAGAGCCCTGATGTTTAACATAGACCATAACTTCAATTTTTTTCACAATTAGATGGCATCAGCACACTTTTAATGCAGTTGACAATAGCCAGGCATGTAATTAATTTACACTTAAATTTTAATTGTCACTTGCATTTTATTGGTCCCTGTAATAACCCAGTCATGTCATTTTGCCATGCAAAAGATAAGCTCTGATGAGAATAGAAGACTGCAATTATGGGAATGCATACAGATAGAAATGTACTGCTGGTGGTATCTCTGTATGGTCTGCTGGAGTCAATCTCAAAAGTCCAATTAGATCAAGCTTATAAGAATTTCCAGCAACACTTCTACTGACTCACAGACAGACTACACCCTCCCAATCTGACTAAAAGTCAATGCAATTGTGAGTTTTCATGGACTGTCTTTCTCAAATAAATATTTATCTGGGCTGAAATGAACCAAATGACAGCATTTGCAATCTCCACCATTTTAATTTTACCTGTTTTCCTGACTGAATTTTTGCACTGTGCCAGTGGATAGGTTCTGTTTGTGCTTAGATTTTTTACTGGGTGATGAATGCACCAAGCAGATGTTGAAGTGTGCTCTGGGATGTTAAGTGGCATTAAATCTGCTCTGAACACTTTGACATAAATTTGTTTAAAATTAGAATATTTTTAAGAAGTAAAAAAATAATATATTGTATAATATCCTATAATATATACTATAATATTTAAAAAGAAACATATTTTATTGTTAATAGTTTTAATTTTAATATTAGTCTGTGAAAATGTCTGTGAGCAGCACAGGCAACATATCTGAGTATCTCTACCGACAGAGGATGCAAAATGTTTAGCAAAAAGAGACTCAGAAACTTGAATTTTGTCTATGTACATCCATTTTGCAAGAAAAAAACCCAGAAATTGCTGTCGAGCTTTTCTGTGCAGGGTCTCCACCAAAAGGGGAGTCTTATATAGGGATGTTTCCTGTGGACAAAAAGTGAGTCTTTCCTGTATGTTTAAACTTGTTTGCCATGACAAATATTAGAAATTAAACAGAATTTAAGGGGAGTTGCCTCTTCAGTCTGAAACTCTCAGATTATGTTTTGCTTTTCAGTGAAGGAAATGTGTTGGTTTTGTGAAATAACCACATTGAATTCCTCAAATATGTTTTCTCCTTCACTGCTTCACCACAAGTCCATTGTAAGAGATAAAGGAAATTAAAATATATTTGGTACAGGTTTTTATTTTTCCTCTGATCATGACTCATTCAAATTAACATAAAATCTTCAGTTAGGGACAAGTACACAGCTCCCATACCTTTTTCAGTGGTATACCACATTACTATTCCTTTACTGGTGTGGGGGAGAACTCTTCCAGCTCATAACTTAGTTCCTCTCTTTTTTTTTTTTATTTTAACCTGTTCTCGGTGTCTCGTGGGAATAGCAAATTCCAAAATTACTCATGTATCACTTTCTGTTCATCTCTGCTGCTGTGTTTGTTCAATCCTTTGCATACTCTTAAAATACTTCCTTTTCCATCTAATTCCCTACATTTATTTCCATCTTATTATTCTTTATCTAGCCCAAAGCATCCATCCTACTGCACCCCTTCTCTCTGCGTGACTGTGCCTTGCCATTGTACCAGCCCTGGTCTGTATCTGACATTTTCAGATTGCAGTTTATCCTTCCTTTTAAAGATTGCTGCTTGGCAGAGACTACAAAGAGCTCCCCAGGTGTTCTAGGTTCGCTGTGGAAAATGGTTTCACACGGTTGTTGTAGATTCCCATGATGTTGAAGCAGCTGAGTGAATGAATAGGAAACTGAATCTTTCATGGCTGATGGAGCTTTCAGAGCTGCCCTGGCTGCTCTGTCCTGCAGTCCCTGCTAACGTGAGAGCACTTCTCATTGCCTTTGGGGTGATTCATTGTTTCAGACACACCATCCTGCTTCCTTCTGCAGGGCTGCTGAGTAGAAACTTGGGTTTAACCCATGTTAGACCCACAATGGGAATGGTTTTAGGGCTGGACTGGACAAGCATTCCCAGTGTAACGTGTGGATACTCCAGCCTTCTGTGAACCATCCTGTCAGGTCTGGTTTGTGTGCAAATCACAAGCTTTACTTTTGCAAATGGTTCCAATTTTTGTGTGAGTGATCAAAGGTTTGCAGCACAACAGGATCACTTATTCCAGAGATGTGTCTGGATCAAAGGTGAACATTTTTTTGCATGGAATATTCATTTTTAGCTTTGGTTGAACTCTGTACAGTTTAGCTGGGAGCAATGGTCAGGGCTATATTATCATTTAAGAAGTGAATAAGCAGAGAATTGTGGCACATGTCTTAGGAAGACCAAGTGGAAATGGTGCTGAAACAAAAGTGGACATAAAGGAAGCTTGTTCAAAGAGATGATGCAGTAAATGTGATGTCAGACACAGAAATTTTGATAAGTGGGAGAAGGAAAGAGTGCCTGTGTCCAAGACACACAAGCCATAGGGGCCAGGGATCACCTGGGCAGGGCCCTGCCCCTCCATCAGCCCCCTCTGTGTGAGCTCACCACGGTGAGCCAGGGCTGGCTGGAGTGGGCAGGCAGCTCCCCTGGGCAGCTGCAGCAGTGGCCCCTGCCTGGCGTGTGCCAGCCCTTGCTTGACACTGAGTGAATGGGTGCTCTGAGTGAATGTACTGCTCCCTGGACCCTTTAGGGGCTCTCTGTCTCACAGCTGGAAGATCTTTGTGGCCTTCGGTGGACACTGAGGTCTTTGCCCAAGCACTCACTTGGTGGCCTTTCTTTGAGATCTATGGTTCCTCCCTCACATCTCAAGTGACTTGTTTGAATACATGGTTTGAATGTGGAGATTAAAACACAAATTCTGACAGTTTAGTGAGCTGAACCACACCACTTAATTATAATTTTTTTTTTGTCTGCTTGGAGTGGTTAGCCCTGGAGAGCACATTGCTTCACCATGCAGAGTTATTAGCTTACACCGCACTAATTTCTAGTTTGACTTCATGGGATTTTGACATTAGATGGTATCCTTATGTGCTACAGAAAAAGCAGTCTCTGCTTCTTTTCTCAAGCATGTCCTGATCTTGTTGCTGGGCAATCATTAGCTTAAATTTCATTTGCAAATAAATAAATAAATGAAACCTGCCTCTCATTAATAAGAAATTGGTGTGTGTGCAAGTCTGTTCTTTTAAACCCTCATAACTCAGCCAAATAAAAAGAGATTTTTCACTGGACTACCAAAAGGCACATGTCCAGCCTAGAAAGTGCATTTAATAACTTCCCCACTTCTGCTGCCTTTTTTTTTTTTTTACATTGACATTAATCTCCTGTGCACATTTGGAATTTGGAATGGAGTCATTTTCTAGCTGCAGTGCTTCCAATTTTAAATATTCTGTTTCCTTTCAGTTTTTCCAAGCAATTCAAAGATTAGTAACACTGTAAAACATCTAAAAGCATGCTGGAAGTTTCCTGCTGCTTCAAGTGTTGTGTTATGTTATCTTTGGAATAATTTTAAGGTCCCACTGGTGTAGTATAACAAGTTATTATGTCATGGAGCTTATTAGTATGCCTATGGGAAACATTAATTCACACTGACATCATACTACGTTTTTCAATAAATCAGGGGATTTTTTTTTTTAAATTTTGGTTTTAAGAAACAGTGGTTTTGGTTTTTTTAATGAAAAAAAGTGATCTGATTATTTTTCATCCGTGTTGGGACACGAAGGGAACGGCTCGGAGGATGTGCGTCATTATCTCAGCGATGACCTCTGCATTGTTGCAGGGAATGGAAAGAGCAGGGCTTTGGGTGGCTTGAAATCTTTATTTTTCTAGCATGTAGATGTTATTATAAAAGACTTTCTACTCTGTGATTAGCACAGCAGGCTTAAATTGCCTGGGCTCTGGTCATTATTATTTCTGTAATCCCAAAAGTTTATGATATTATTCAGGATCTAAAAAATGACAAAGTAGGCTTAAATTTGGTAAGGATTTTATGTGTGATGCATTTCTTTTGGAGCTGAAAAGTCTGTTTTTGTTGACACAGAGAGCTGAAAAATGACCACAGACCACAAAGGTCCCAAAGCATTGCCAGGGAAAATGTATAAAAAGGGAAATGCCCTTACTGTGCTGTCTGTATGCAATTGATTTTACTCCTGTTTCCCAGATATACTGTTACTTAGAAAAACAAAAACAAACTATTTAAGCTGTTCATTTGCCCATGGATCATGAATTAAGCTAAGAATTGAATATAATTTCTATAGGATAGTTAAATTATTATTATTCTATTAAGATATCTGCATTTTACAGATTTTAATTGACTACCCAGATACATGACTGCAATTGCAGTTGTGTAGTTGGAGAGCAAGAGGCAGAGAGTTTTTTTTATGGGTACCACACAGGCTTCTGCAGCTCCAGAATGACCATAGTTGACTCCTCCTTGGGCTCACGTTGCCTGTGACAGTACAGGCAGTTTTGCTCTTGTCAGGGCATCACAGGGGGCATGCTGGAAATCTGGGCCTCCACACCAGGGGCATTTCAGATGGAATAAATTCACTATAGAGCAATGTTTAGTGTGTGGGATATAATTCTTGGTAAGTGCTGCTCACCACAATCGGATTGTGAAAGCTCTCAGTGTTTCTAAATGTAAGGCCACTGTGACAAGTGGGAGCATGTTCCATGAATATTGTTGATCCATGCTTTAAAAAACACTTTATGGGAAAGGTTTGTGACATATCAACCTTTCCCTGTGGCAGGGCCAAGGGTGTTCCTTCAGATTAGGCAGAACACTGGTGGGGTTAAGAGACTCCAATTTGGGTTTTGGGCTCTTGGATCAAGTGTCTGGATGTGTGGCTGGTGTGAGGTGATGTCTGTTTGCAGTCAACAAGATAGACACACTTAGAAACTCAGCTAATAGTGTGGAAGGTAAATTAAAGTAGTGAAGTCAGGCAAGGTATAGCCCCAATGTTAACTTTTTCTGAAAGAAGTCCCCTCACAGTAGTAAGACTAACCTCACACTCATGTGACAAAGCAAAATCTGAGTGACTGTGTAAAAGGCACTCACATGAAACTGCTGGGTGAAAATTCAATAGGAAGCTGGAAGTATTTAGATTTTTGCAGTAGGTGTTTAAGTCAAAGCACAAAAACCTGTAACTCTCGTGAAGACCCTTCAGAGAGAGCAACATTGCATCCACTGAGGTGTTTTTCTCTTGGTGATGAACTCCAGGCTGGGTGTCATGCACCAATACGTCCCTTGCCTAGGATGACCAACTGTGTTTACTTTCAGTTCTTTTCATTCCAATTAGCACTGAATAAAGTTCAGACATTTTAAGGCATCCAGTGTGATTCTGATCCCTTCCTCTGCTCTGTGAGCTGCTCTGGCTCGAGGGTATTCTATAGTCAATTCTCCTTTCTGGAAGAAGTTTGCACTAAAGCAGTTTCTGTAATCTTTGCTGGCTAAATCTAGGGGGAAAAAAAGTAGTGCTGGATGTCTCTACCAAATTACATTAATTAGAATTACTTTCTCTTAGGTACCTAGTTCCAAATAATTTTCTGTGATTCCTTGTTCTTCTCTCCAAAAAATAAGTGGTTAATATTTTTCCTATTATGATGCCTTTTGATCATTTTCACAAGGATGTGGAAATTTCTGATATCAAAGTTAAGAAAGGCTTAACAAATTAAATAAATCACTTAAAAATGCAGACATTAGCTATAAAAGTGACAAGCATATTATCTTAGTGTAGTTTCTGAGTCATTGGGAGCAGAAAGGCAGTGATTTATATTCTGGGCTTAATTGCTGGTCTTGTCCATAAATGCAAGGGGTGCCAAAAGTCCCACTGCTGTTCCCTGGCAGCAGCTCCAGAGCCATCCCAGCTGAAGGAGCAGAAATACAGAGGGGGAAATCTCCTCCACAGCCCTGCCCTGGCCCAGGGTCTGACCAGGGGAGGAGGCACCCAAAGGCTCCTTCCCACCACCTGAGAAAGGCTTTGATTATGGTGAGCAGGACCTCCTGGGAGGAAAAGGGCAGCATGAAATGGATTAGGGCTGCAAAGGAGCCTAGGAGAGGCACCTTCTATTTTTCTCTTTTTGTGGATTCACTTGGTGCCATTTCCCATTATGCTTCTGTTTTCCATCTGTATGTTTTTCTGGAGGATTTACAGTCTCCTTCTAGAACTCACTTTGTTTTCTTTGGGTGAAGCAGTCTCCAAAACCTCATGAGAGTGCTCAGATGCTGGGGGATGCTGAATGGCCAAATACTGCATCAGGAGAAGGAACAATTATGAATGTTGGGTTATGAATGCAGTGTTTGTGGAAGTGTCTACGACAGCAACAGCAGTAGAAGATAAACAACCAGGGCTAAAATACTAAAGAAAGATGATGAATATACATGTATCTGACAGGAAGATCCATGAAAGTACAAAGCAGCTCAATTTTATGAAAATATAAAGATGCATTTCTTCTTTTACTAACCTAGATCAGGAGAATTATCATGCATTAAAATAAGCAATTTATACCAAAATTTGCCAGTCAGTTTGGAAGCAAGTTAAAACACAAGTCAGCATCAAGCTATGAAGCCTTTTAATGTATGTCAGCCTTACTTTATACTGAAAAATTAACTGGCTATATAATGATTTACATTTTAAAAGTAATTGCAACACTGCACATGAATAAAATGCATCAAATATAGTTTTACTGAGTTTATCTCTTGTAAACAACAATGTAAATAAAAAACAATGTGAATGATACACAGGAAGGTTATTTCTTTCTAAAATAGTTAAAACGAAATATCTGACATCTGATTTGTATCTGTCATTTCTGATACATACTAGAAGCCCAGAGAAACAATGGTCAAAATAAATGGCCAATGTCAGGCCCTAAGTATGGCACACTAAATCTGCACACACAGGTCATAGTGTTCTTTTTTTTTTTTCCTAGGGATATGTCTGTATGTGACAAAGAAGTAAAGATCAAACCCCATAAAATACATCATTTATATGCCACTGTGTTATAGAACAGCATGGACATCCTTAATGAGAACTGCTGCTATAAGAATATTTCCATGAGTATTTTTCAAGCACACTGTGGCAAAAAGGAGCTGTCCTCTGGGAATTAAATAGTAATAAAAATGCTGAGGGGAGGTGGGCAGCAGAGGTTAAGAACAAAAAAAGAACAAACATGGTACTTGAATTTTTCCCCTTCTACCAGTTCATCATCCTTTGCAACAGATTGAGGTACAGAATTTGCAAAACGTATGTGGAGAGCTTTTTACTGCTTATTTTTTTTAATCTCTGAAGTCCAACAGTGATGATGAAGGTAGCTGTGACATTTGCAATTTTCCATGCACCAGCCCATTCCATTTTCTTCCCTGGTGCCACTTACATGGTACAGTAAGCCTCCAGCACTGACAATAATTATAGCCTGAATAAAATGAAGAAGGTAATATGAACAAAGCTCTGCTGTAATTGCCTTTTCATTATTTGCTAACAGTTAGTTATTCAGTCACAGGGAAAAAATTACACAGTAATTGGTTGACAATAGGAAGCTAAAGCTAAATTCCAGAACTATGATATTTTTGCGTGTTGGTCTTTTAGACCTTTTATTCATATTTTGATTAAACAGCTAGAGCATTAAAGTGAAATATAAATGTAGTCTTGGTTCAGATTCCATAACATTAGTTTCCACCCCACACAATTTTCGTTCAGTTTTGAATTTTAAGCTATCACATATGGCAGCCCTGTAAATATTGTAGCCTATTGACTTTGAAATACAGATTTGCAACTCTCATTCATTTAGTTTAACAGCAGCAAAGAATCCCTTTCACCTTAATGCTTCAAAGAAGTGTCCAGCATGACTATGTGCAAACAATTTACAGTGCAGTTCTGCCTTATTTGAGATACTCAGGTAGAGGAATGCCAATCTGAATGGATATTTTATTCTGGGGGGAAGGGGGGGGTTTAACCAACAAAAAATCTTTAACTACTCATGTGATTTTATAGATGTGGGTGCACAAAGTGATGTGATCAGTCCCTACATAGCAGGCTGAACAGGGGCACACCCTCAAGGACATACACAGGTTTGTGACCCTACAATGTGAAACTGTTGCTGATTAGTCTCAAGGATCTATGGGAAAATTTGCTTCTGGTATTTGTTTTTCTAGCCTTTATCTCTTTTATTATCTTTATTCTTGAGTTTTATGTGAACCTCAAGTTGCAGCTGAAACTTCTTCATTTATTCTTTAATTAGTTTAAAATATGTGGTTTTAATCTCTACTCTTGCCCCAGCTTGGCAAAAGTCCACCGAGTACATTCTACTGAAGCTGGTCCACCTGCCTAAAGTTCAGCATTTGTTTAAATTTCACAGTTACTTAATGCCACCATGCATTCCTCAGAAATTCAGGTGTTACACATGATAATGATGAAAGTGACAGGTCAACTTCTGCATTTTTTGTATTTATTTTATTGCATACAATAGCTTGGTAGCACTACTCTGGTTGGTGCGAGATGTGCAAGGCTGTAATGTAGTAAAAAGTTTTAAGTCCTAATTTTTTGCTCCGTCCTTGGGTTGTCACTTGCAGTGAATTTCTACATCTAAATGTGTCAATGGGCTTTAAAAGACTTTTTTTCCCTTGTATCTGGTGAAGTCTTTAAAAGGGAGCAGAAACTAAGGGCTGGACTGATAACTGAACCCAGTATATTTACTTCATCAGACATTTAATTAGAACAACGTTTTTCCTATAAAGCATAATTATTAGTGTTTCATCAAGCAAATTTTTCCAGTCTCAAGTACAAACTCCAGTGGAGTAATTAAGAATATCAGCTGGGTCAGAAACTAGAGGAATTACTGTACCTTGTGTTCTGGGTCATGCACCCTTATGAGCACTCAAACTCCAGCAAACCAATTGCTGGAAGTAGAAAAAATCCTGCTGAAGCTGAAACCCAGCAAAATGTGAGTTAAAGCACATTTACAATGGATTCTTTGAAGAGTTTCATTCTTATCAGAGTTGGCTGCCTCTGTCTGGGCCCTGGAGGCTGGGCTGTGGGAGCCTGGCCCAGGGCAGCGACCGCGGGATGGGCTCCTCCTCCGGCTGCCTGGGAGCGCGGCTCTCACCCGACCAACATCGAGCAAGGAAAGCTCCTTCCTGGGCACTCCATGAATGTAATCTGCAAGGCAAAGCCATGCCTTGTTATTCTGGGCCTGATCCAAATGGCAGGGATATCAATGGAAATCTTCCTGCTGGGTTCAGCAAACTCTGGATGGGGCCTTCCAAAGCAAAGAGCCGAAGGAAGTGCTGGCAATAAACAAACGTACCCCATCAGCCTCGTTCTGATGTATATTTCATACTTTGCCCTTACTTTTATTTCAAGTCCTAGATCTTTATTATAATCAGTCAGAGTCCTGGCTTTCAAGTTGTGAATGGGCATCATAATTATCTAATGCAACTACTCCAGAAATCAGATTAGTAATTAGCTGAACCAAACTGATTGGTGTGACTTCCTGAATGCATCTCTTTAATGTTGAACATTTGCTTTGTGCTTGAAGGATTTGTTTGTGTGTTTCTTGTATGTGATGAGAGGTTCTCTGTAATTAGCTCCTGGGGGACAGCATATTCTAACAGTTAAAGAATAATTGCAGCCCTATGAAATGTGAAATGGCTTGGGCTCGCTTTTGTTGCAGCTTAATTGTATGCAACAAGTACAGGAGGCTTTTCATTTCACATCATGATAGTAAGGATGTAGCTTTCATAAATAAAAAAAGGAATTTTGTACAGTGGTAAATAGTCTCTAATGTGTTAATTTTTCAGAAAAAAACAAAACAAACAAAGCACATTTGAGAATTCTTGGTGTTATTGAAGTAGATGTTCATCATTGTTTCATTAGCTTGTAGTTTCCATGTATGACTTTTATGAAAAAGAAAAAGGAAGAGAAAAACAAGTGTGGCAATAAAAAACAAATGATTTGGTGGTCAGTCTGAAACACCTAATTTTCTCTCGAAATAAAAATTTAAATACTTCTAAAATTTTGTAGGAAGAGAAATTGAGTTTTTTGGACAGCAGTTACAACAGTGTTCTGGTAAAATTATTTGAATGGAAAAAGAAACCTAATATTTAACATATTTTCATTGGAAAAAAGGGGAGAGAAAAAGTGGTTTTTATTTTCCTCTGTTCATGCATGGGTGTGTTCTTTCCTTGCCTGTCGGATATTGCTGTTGACTGCTCCTAATAATTGCAGCTGTCCCTCTTACCTTGCTGTCTGCTCACAGTCACCAGGGCCACTTGCCTTATTGCTCTGTGTCTGTCAGAGAACTGATTTGGGGGTACCACACTGTGTGTAGCAGAGAGCCCTTGTGTGCTTGCCCTTGCACGTAGCCCGAGTTTGCTGGCTGTTAGTGTGTCCTGTGCCTAATGCCTACAGATAGGATTGCTGGATGCTACTCACAGGAGGGCATTTGGAATGCAGAAGGTTTTCCATCCGGTACCCAATTTACTGGCCTGATGCATCCATCCTTGCCATTCTGCACATCAGAATGATGGGTACTAATTCAATATTTATTGATACCTAATTGGTATTGTTCAATTACCAGCACTTTGCTCTGTGATTGTAAGATGAATTATCCCTAGATTAATCATAGTATTCATGCATATATTTTCCCCTTTTACTGAAAAAGACAAAATTGTGTAAGTTTGAGTTTAGCTTAATTATCAAAGCTCTTGAACCATCCTTGCCATAGACAGCATTGCTGCAGCATATCTACAATGCCTGTCCATTCCTGTGGCTAGTGGCATGTTGCATTTATTTATTTTTTCAGTATAGATGACAGTGATGCTGGAGTCTCATTGTCATCTAGATCTGATAACTGCGAGTCATTTTGATATGGTTCTGGGCTAATCTACAGTGTCAGACTCTCAATGTCATCTTGTCACTACCACTTCTTTCCATAGCATCGCCATAGGCAATAGC
The DNA here is from genome assembly GCF_027477595.1 of Haemorhous mexicanus. Taxonomy (NCBI): domain Eukaryota; kingdom Metazoa; phylum Chordata; class Aves; order Passeriformes; family Fringillidae; genus Haemorhous; species Haemorhous mexicanus. Next base: position 12,656,416 of record NC_082352.1, on the reverse strand, counting down.
TCTGCTGCTGCATTTCCTTCAGGGGTTTCCCTGCAAGGCTACAGATGCTGTGAGGAGTCACCACAGGAGCTGTGTGTCCCTGGTAACGGGAGGAGAGCAGAGCTGTGTTCCCCACAGCATCCCTGCCATCAGTTCTCTGGCTGGGCCCAGCCATGGCTGAGCTTCACTGCGATGCTTGGTGGGAGCCAGGTCATGGGATGCTGCTGTTCTTTCCTTGGCAGCATCTCAGGAATTTGATGTGCAAGTCCTCAGCCACTGCATTCCTCTCAACAAGGCAAGGGAGGGTGTCCTGCTCCTGCTGTGCTTCCCTTGGGTGTTGAAGCAGTTCTGATAAGAAACAAAGCATTTATTTGTTCAACCTTGTGTTTTTACACTGCTCCCTGCAACACAACAAGACCTCAATGTAGCTGTTGAATGGCTGTCACTTTTGCCATGGAAAGTCCTTTGACAGAGGAAGTGAGAGCAGTGGGTGACCCAGTAATGAGATTGAAATTCTGCCTGTGCTAAAAGCTTGTAGGAAATGGCAGTGAAAACTCTCTGAATATGTGCTTGCTCTGCACTGTGACCTTGTGTACTGCTACCTTACGTAATTTGTGCTCTTCTGTGCAACAGCTGGCCAAAATGGGTTTGAACAGTGCAGCTTTTGTCCGTGTCTGACAGGGAGGAATGGCTCAGAAGACAGGTTAATTCAATGAAGAAGTTATTTTTGTTTAGCCACTAGTGTTATAAAAACAGTGTTCTGCAGATAACGTTAACTTAGTCTTTTGTGGGAATTCTACATCTATTTGAAAACATTATCAAATTTATCTTAAAATAATTATCAGTCTTTTCTAAGCAGAAGCCTTGTGTTTGGGGAACAGAAATGCTTAACTTCTTGAAAACTTTTTACACAAATTCTGGAGAATGTTGCCATGAAAGTGGTTGGAAATGGTCTGGTGTTAACAAGTTTTTAGATTGTGCTTAGGATGCTAAATATAAATGGGAGAGATGATTGTCTTGAAGTACCTCTAAGCTATGTGCTTCCTTCTTGCTTCTCATCCTGAAGGTTAAGAATATCCACTCTTTTCCTCATAGGACTAGGAGGAAAACTCAAGAGAAGTTAAATGTCTGGAGTGTGTTGGGCATATAGGTGAAATTGATTTTTATTAAATACAGATTGCTATAATTCCCAGTGAGTGGTCATCTTGGCCAGTAGAACCATACTTGTCTTGATTTCCTTGTGGAAAATTGACCCAAGACTGTGCCTAATTCTTTAGAAAAAAAACAATTCTGCTTATAATGTGATAGGTGGCTTTTCTTCAAACAGTCTGTAAGAAGAATGAAGTACAAACTAAAAGGGAATTTTTCCCCCATTAAGTGTCTTCATGACAAAAGGTTATTGACTTGACAGGACTTAATTGCTTGTCAGAGTATTTTTTTCCTCTGAAACAGTGTGGTTTATTAATTTCCACAGAGGAGGCAGCACTGGGGGCACAGTTCAGATGTGGTGGATTCTGCCAAGCCCCTTGCCTCTGGTTCAGCTCTAAAACCTTTATCCACTTCTCAGCTGGGTTCAAAAGAGACCACTTGGCAAGTGACTTGTTTAATGTCAGGGAGTATTTTAGTTGACTAAGTGCTTGTAAAAGCACGGGGATCTCCCAGATCCTTAATTTCATATTTGCATTTAAATAAATAAATATTTGAGGGGATTCACTAGAGGCTTTTTTGACCAGTACAGAACAAAGGTGCAAGTGTTAATTTTAATGAATAGAACAATCTGAAAATTTCATGTTTGGTAGGTTAGTCCAGGCTTCTGTCTCACTGACTTGGACTGGAATAGAGAGACAGGATAACATAAGTGCTCAGCAATGCCACAAGTCAGTGATTATTTCCAGCAAGTATGAAATAAGAAGATGAATGGAATTTTTCCAAACTTGAGTTCTTCAATTAAATAATAACTTCTTGAAGTAGTGTTCACTGGTGGAAAGCTGGTCAGCCCATAAATCATGAGTATTACTTTTCTTTCCATGTAGTTAGGAGCATAAACAATTGTATCACTACTATTTTTAAAAATTCCCTGACATGAAAATGAATACAGAATTTGGAGTGCATGCTCAAATTGCATTTGACATCTCATAAAGTCAAGACATGACTATTACAGTTCAAACTTGTCGAATAATGTCCAAAACTAATGTCATCCTTTAAAAGGCACCACACTTTGTCCTGCTAACATAAATGCATCATAAATGCAAATATGACCAAGAGTCTGATAGCATAACTAGCATAAACTGTTTCTGAGTGTTTACCCATAGGGAAAGCCTTTGTTGCTGTGTGGCTGGGTTGATAAGTGTGTTACTGAAGTCACTCAGGTAGGTACAGTGAGCTGAGAGAAGCAGTTTTACTGCCCTCCCCTGAGAAGAATAGTTTTATTTGTCTTCTACTTAATCTTTCTAAGCAGAGGGTCTTGGCTAACTGAAGTCAATACAAGTCTTACCATGACTTCAATGGGTTTTGAGTCGGTTCTTTAAGCCTTTAATATTTGTTACATTTTGACATGAGTATATTTGCACTCAAAAAGTGGCAAGCAAACCTGGATTTTTCCTTATGTTATGTAGTGCTTATTTTACTGTGCTCTTAAGACATCCTAACAATTATTCCTTCCTGTGCACGGAGCATCCATATGATTTGTGTTTCTTTTCAGTACTTAAAACTAATCTTTGTTTTCTCAGGCTTTTAGGTGGGACACTTACCTTAATCCTCTTATGTTTGTATGCCTTGAAGTGATGGCGCTTTGTATGATTTAGGATTTCAAGAGCCTGACTTAGAATCTTGAGGTCAGCTTGACCTTCTTTGTTGGGTGGTAATTTTTTTTTGCTACCACAATTGTGAGTAATTCTCAGAAGTTTTACTAAGTCTCCAGCCCTAGTTTGCTTTCTTTTCTCCCCCTGCCCCTTCAACACATGCACACAATTATTTCTTTTTTATTTCCTTTTCTTGGCCTTATTATTTGCCTGTGATTTGAGGTTTTTCAGCAATTAAAAATAGCCATCCTTTCTTAGAACCATCTTACTTTGAATCTTTATCCTTTTCCTTGCTAAGGACTAAAATTTTGCTATGCTAAGCAAGGACATAATATTCTCATTTTGTAATTCCTTAATATTGGGTTGTTGCTGTTTCATTGTTTTATTGAATTGGCCTTTAGTGCATTTCTTTTTTTTCATTCAATCCTTTTAAGGAGAAATAGCATTTTTGTTGGAAGTTAAGAAAGCAGAGGGCATTGATCATATCCTTAATCAACTATAGCACATTATCATTTTGTGTGTGTGCGTGTTTGATTTGTCCAACTTATTAGCTATGACTTCACTCAAATTTCTACCTTTTTGGCTGATAGCCAGCTCTTGGGTTTTTATAATACCAGAATATAGTCAGCTAAGACAAATTGATTCCGACAGTTGTCACAGAAGTATTTAGCTAAAATTACTTCAAAAGTTTTACACTGCTTGACATTGCAGTACTGTCTTTGAAGTGTATACCCTGAAAAATATTTGTTATTAACAATTCCAGACAGGTGTTTCACCAAAGACATGTGAAGATGTGTAGAAGAAGAGATTAATATTTTGCAGTAGGTTTAGCCTCTGGAGGAAATATTTGTCTTACTCGTTTGGAATTCCACTTGTCACTTCACCAAAAGCTTTGTTTGCAGTCAGGGTTTGTTCTGAACAAGTGAAATGAAACTGTATGTGGTCATAGGAATTAGCACAACATATGCTGGGGTGATACTTAAGGAGCTGCTGGGAGATAATTGTAAGGCAATCTTTTGCAGGCTGTGGTTCTGCTTTTACGATACTTAAAGCAGGGGTACCTGATAATCGTGTTGGGATTAAATACACTGCAAGCTCTGCAAGAAGGAGCCTGTGTTAATGCTGCTGTGGCTGTAGGGAGTGATCCATCCCCCTGCCAGAAGCCTTGGAGTCTAAGAGGGATGGGACAGGTGATGTGGGATCCAGCCTGGCTCTGGGGTGGGTCAGAGGCACTGCTCCCTGCTCAGTGCCGAGGGGTGCTGGCTGCAGGGACTCTCTGTGCTGGCAACAAGCTGCTGTGCTGTAGAGCAGACTCAGAGCCCTTCGTGGGCCTGGGCTGTGCTGGTCAGGGGCAGGAGGGAGCCAGCCATGGGCTAATGGTGCTGCAGGTTTGCAGCTGCAGGGAGGAATAACCTGTGTGCTGCTGGTCTGCACTGCTGGACCGTGGTGAGCTGAGGGCTAACCTGACCGAGCTCCTGCCAGCTTAGAGGAGCACTTAAGGACATGACTGGAACACAGCCCTGCTACCTGAGACTTTTTGTGATCATGAGCAAGGAAATTATTTAGGATACTAGATGGGAAATTATGAAATAAACCTATTTTGATTTGGACACCAAATTTAAGCTATTCTTGTGAGGTGGTGTTGGACAAATTGCTGTGTGTTTTTAGGGGGCCAAATTAAAAGTTAATTGAGTGTGAGCTACCAGTCATAAAGGTGAGACAGGTTTGAATGCCCATTTTTGTGTGGGGTATTCTACTACCTCCTTAAGATTTGAATTTTCAGTCAGAGTTGTTAGCCACCTGGGAACACTGCCCACTGATGCCTCATTTGTTGGTGATGGGAAGCACAGGACTCACAAGAGAGCTGCTGAGATTGAGAGAAGCAGGGGCTGAGATTTTTCTCCCACGCAAAATATGTAGCATTTAGGCAAGTTATTTAATTTCTGCCATGCCCTGCTGTGTGGGGGAGAATGTCCTCTGATTCCCATGGGTGAGCAGCCCTCATCCTCCCCTCTGTGACAGGCTTTGTGCTGGGTGAAGAGCTGCTCCTGCGCGGGGACAAGGTGTGGCTGATGCGTCCCAGATAAACCCTCACACAAAAAGGCACTGTGTCACTGAATGGGATTCCAGTGTAGCTCTTTAATTTCATCCCTTGGAAATGTTTCTCCTCTTTCATCCAACTGCCTTTATCTTAACTTCTGATCTGAGGAAAGCAGCAGCCTTTCAAATTGAACAAACCGTGTTTCAAATAGGCTCTTCTGCTTGTGACAAGATGTACCTCATTTTCTCTGCAAGCCCTCAGCAAGGTCACACCTTTTTAATTTATTTTCTGTAAGAAAAATCTAGTTGCATGATAGAACAAGGCCAGATCTAGCTAGAGGTCATTTCTTGAGCTAGTCATAAAGTAGAATAGAATTAGAACCATTTAATATCCCAGAACTTTGCAAGCATAGTTCTATTAAAGTATGGGCTTTGTGTTTACAAATCAACATAAATAGCTGCTTAAAGTTGTAGCCAATTCAATTATAATAACGGAACTGTTTAGATTTTTTTTCTCCTTTTTACTGTGAGAGTGACCTTTCTTTTCCTTCCTTCCCTTTTTTTTTTGTTTTGATATCTCCTAGACACAAAATCCCTAGTACAACCAGACAGTGTCATAACTTGAAACAAGCTTTTGTATTTCTAAAATTAAATAACCCTGTTTCTTCTAAAAATACTCACATTTTGTGCAAATATATATTTCATTGATATGTATTAATACAGTATTCAGTATTAACACACATTTAATAGATTTGTTATTTGCTCAGCAGCAGAAAAATACCAGTCTGGATACCATCTGTATGTTGTCCTAGAAATTGACACAGGTGTACATCTGAAACACATTAGTTTCTGGCCTCATCCTTACACACATTGCTTTTTTGAAGAGCATGTATTCAACAACAGCACTGTGGTTTTTCAACTAAAATTTCTCAGCCAGTTTTTGTTAGATTGCTCACATTCCCAGAGAGCTGTTTCCCACGAGCCTATCTCTTTGCTGCCATACTTTCAGATGCCAGCTGCTGGTTGGCAGCATCAGCTTTCCATAGGCTGGTGTTGTTTCAACAAGTGGAGCATGGAAGGGAGAGACGTTTCACTGGCAGAGGCGCTGGGGACCTTGCAGAGGTGATAGGCAGAGCTTAGGTCCTGCTCAGGTCTGGGTATGAAAATGTCACAGGGCTGTTGGGGGCTCTCCAGGTGCCCTCTCTGCTCAGGTTTTCTTCTTGTCAAGTCCATTATGTCAAAGGCCTATCTAAACTTCTTGGTTTTACATCACGGGTGCAGCAGAGCGTAGCGTCTCCTCCTAAGAGCTCCCATCCCTTTGACTGACGTCTGTGCTCACTGTATGTCTGTACACTCAAAGTTTTGATGGAAAATATTGAAAAAGGCTATGTGTACATGTGAGCTAGCTGGTTTTCTTAGAGGATTTTTTAATATAATTGATAATGTCACGATTCCACTGTGCCCTAGTGCAGCTCAGTGGTTCATTCTGGATTTGTGTTGAAGTATTTGTGCACCACATTTGGATGCTGTGCAAAAGGGTGACCTGAATGCTCTGAAACTGAGGTAGGGATCAAAGGCATTCTTGAGCTCTGACAATACTGGGCTGTGTACTATCATTAACTTGCATATCACTGTGCAGTTCTACCTTACTAAACTCCTCCTATACAGGTAAAATAATAGTGCTGATTGACATCACCATATGAGCTGAGGATTATTTATTAATAGCTACTAACAGTTTTTGACCACTCAATAGATATCATTATTTTCAGTTGAACATAACTCACATTTTGATTTGTTTGACTAAATTTACACTTACATAGAGACTGCTTGGAAAAATTGCTATAGGCCCACAGTAATTTATCAGCATTCAGTCATACTTCAGGCAAATGGAAGCTTTTTCTAATAAAATTTATGTATTAAAATAACACGGAGAACTTTTGAATTATGGAAAAACACCAAGAGTGTATGTTGGAATAACAAGCTCTCAAATATTAAAGGAATACAGAAAAGGAGATGGAACTTTGCCATTTTTCCCATTCAAAATTCAAGTGATATAGGGTATGTCCTCATGTTTTCCTATAAACATAGTTCTGGGCTTAAGAGAGCATAATCAAGGATAAATTTGCTTTTGATGGTTTAATTCTTCCACATGTGAGAAATCAGGCTTAAAATAAAGTGGTCAGAATGTCAACCAAGCAGAAAGAGTTTCATCTTTTTTGTGAGACTAGGTTTTCTATTTAAATTCCGAATTAATAAGATTACTAATAAAACCTGTGGTCATCCTTCTTCCGGATAGCCTAAGGAGCTCCCACTGCCAGGCAAAGTGTGGTGACTTTGCAGGAATGTCACTGTGACTGGGCTCACATAAGCAATCCAGCTGATCAAAATGAGATTCACCTCTGAGGCTGAATAAGTAAAATTGCAGCTGCAAAAAAAGCCTTTAAAGAACCTGAGTCTTGGTCTGGTTTGGCACAGAGGAAATAGCTCTGGGATTCCATCATTCTGTTTCAGAGCTTCAATTCAGAGTGCAATAGCATTCAGTTAGAGATGTTTGAAAAATGATTGTTTAAAAGGCTGTCTCTAAAATATTTTTACACTTCTCTTTCCAACAAGAACATGTTTTTATTCACTGTCTTCACTGCTTGAGCTTCTCACTCCATGCTTGTTCTACAAATCTGATGTCTCTAGACTGGTCTTTTTAGTAATCTGAAAGTCAAGTGCCTACACAGGCGTTATTAGAGACAGATGATCTATCATCCACTCTTTTATTATGTCTTGCACTGAGACAAGACCATCTGTTGTCTTAAAACTACCCACATTTTTAAAGAAATTTCTTTATAAATTACTGTATGGAGGAAAGAGAACATTCTTGCTGTGTACAGACTGATCTTTCTTGTTAATGTAGTGTCAAAATATGTTCAGTGCATCTTGAAAATATAAACTCCTAGTTACCTGAAATGTGTTGAATGGTGCATATACTTCTTTTTTTATCATTTTAAAAATAAGTGTGAAAATAACTTTAATGAAAAGCCCTTTAGAATGGGGGGAAAAGACATTATGAGTATGACTTAATTGGTTCAATGAAATTGTTTCATAGTATCCTCTACAGCTGGTAAAACTACCACACATTTCTCTTGGTTAATAAAACTTGTGACATATTTATGATGGAAATAACAGTTGCACAGAGCAACAGTGGTATTAGGAATTCCTAATGGCCTCTTTAAAACACAAATGTCTTACTTGGGAACAATTTTAATTTTTTTATTTTTTTTTAAATCAGAAAATCTTCCTTAAAACAGGGCTATTTCAAATTGCAAAAGACAGAATGATTTGTACAAGATGTTCTATATTATTTGGATAGACTATGAAAAAAACATGAAAGACTAAAATAGATCAAAAGTTTGTTTATACCACCAGCTTATTTCTAGTGAAAAATCCTTTGACAGATCTCTGTCAACTGAAAATTGCTTTAGCCAAACTTGTCCCTATTTCTACAATACTTTAGATATTATAGTTCAATTAACTACTGATGTACTTCATAATTTATTCCTCTTTCCTGGCAGTGCAATGTTTTGACACTGTATTATTTGGTACTTGAATAATTGTTAATGAGAGGTTGTATGAGAATATTAGGTACTTCTTCCAACAGAAACTTCAATGTTTTCCAACTTGATTTAGGCCAAGGAAGTTCAAGAGACTAAGTACTAACATCTACTGTAAGTGCAGGAATAAACAACTTTTCAGTATAGGTACCAAGCAACAATAAAATAAGAATTAGATGAGAATAGTAGAATTTATCTTGCTTAATGCTATGTACCTTAAAATTCAGTCTGTAAGGTTTCCTTTACAGTCAAGTAATAGGAAGACTTACTTCCACAGGTCAAAATACTCCATTTCACATGTCTCAGACACAATATAGCTCAGTTTTACGGATTCTTGTCTGCCAGAGGAACTGGTAAGGGTGGATGTTTAAATTTTAGATAACTAACATAGCTGAGATTAATCCTAATTGCTATTCATGATGTAATAACAACAACATATTTGGATTAATTAATGATTATTTGTTATGATGATCTATGAAAAGCAGAAATAAAATGCAGGGAGACTGTGAAAAGCAGAAAATCAGAAATAAGAGCACAGGTTTGAAAATTTTGTAACTATATAGATAAGAATAAGTTTTGAAAGGGAAAAGAAAAAACATTGAACATAAACAGAGATAAGCTCTGTTCTCAGATTTGTGTCCAACTTTGAATTTGCCAAATTTGTGATGAGAGAGATTAATGCTTTTAAAATGTATAGGAAAATTGCTTCAGGATCTCATTGTACCATCCAAAGGCAATGTCTTAGGGTAATAGAAGATGGCAGAGTTCATTGGGCTGGACTAGTTTTACCCTCAGAACATCTGTGGATTTCTGCTGGAAGTGGGATACTGTAATCCAAGACATCTGTACTGGGCATAGATCAGGATAAGAAATGTTTGCTGTGGCCTTTCAAGTCCTGTGAAAAGATTGTATGCAGGTTAACAGGTGAGTCCAAAGAAATCTGTGCTATAATATTGATCAAGATAATTTAGATTTCATGGAGTTTTTCTTAATATGAAAGGTCAAGGTGGATAGAACCAAAGAAGTGTTAATAGATGAAGCCAAATAGTGTCATGACTCCTAAAATAGACCAGTTGCAGGCCCTGGAGCCATACTAAATGATTAACTTTCAGAACTAGTTACTGACTGCCATTGCCTTGACAGGCTGGGTAGTCTTCATTACTGTCCCTCAGGTGTGTGGGTTTGAGAGAGGATCCAAATCAGACCTTGATTTCTACTCAATTCCAGACAATAGGAGCCACATCTCAGACTGGTGCTGCACATCTAAAGGGTGTCACTCATTGTGTATTTGTGATGTACATCATGGGTATTGGTTTTCCCACTGCAGTAACAAATTTTCTAAAAAGTCAAGACAATTAATCATTTAATTTCCTTGTTGCAGCTGCTGTCACAACATATCAAAGTATATTTCTGTATATTCCCCTACACCCCCTAAGCAAAGTAACACAACCTACATGGATGTTCCAAATGAACTCTTCCTGGTCATCATGTTGTTTCTAACTGACCAAAAGGAAGAGCTATTCCAGCTATTAAGATAGTGTGGGAAATCCAGCAGTTATCATATTTGTGAGGGTGGGGATTGGAAAATGCAGAACTGCCCTGTGGTATTTCATCAATGTTTTATATAGTAACATATTTCACAAGAAAGTTTTATTTACTTAGGCAATTAAGAAGCAAACCTTCCTGTTCTGTGTTTGGCATTCTGTCCTGGAACCAAACGCCCATGGCAAGTTATGGTCTGTTTTAAAATACAGAATGTAAATTGGAATAGAGTGCAGCACACACCTGCTCATCTCCAATCAGATAGGCAAGCAGCATGCAAACTGCAGGCAGCTGTAGTGAAGAAAGAACCAAATCAGGACATTCTCTACTTCTATACAGAGAAGGAGCTAAAGCAAATAGAGGAAAGGTACAAAAGCCCTCGTGCTTTATCCTTTTTCACATAGAAGACACCCTTTCCTCAATATGGTGATGGCAAAAATAAGCATAGTAACTGATTCTCAGAGTCTGTGTGACAGTGGTGGGACACAGAGAGAGTTCACAGTTTTGGGACCCTGGTGCATTTGCTGGTGCTTTTTAAAAGGTCTTTTTTTCAAAGTTCAGATAGTGAGAAGGATCTGTACTCTTTGATAATTACATGGTACAGAAAAGCTTGAGTTTCTTGATGGCTTATTTCTTTGATTTGCAGACATTGTGATTATTGCATTTTGGCTGTGATCCAGTCTTTTCATGCAGCTTTAGAACCAGTGGAATTAAAACTTCAGATTATCTATTTGTTATTAATGGAGAGACCCAGCTTCTCCATTGCTTTCTTTGGAATGGTTATTCCCTTTCATCATGGTAAATGCTGTGCTCTGGTTGCACCACTGGTGAATACTAAGCTCCAGTTGCTGTTTATTTAGCGAATGCAAAGAAATGTTTATATTCATTGTTAATTCCAGATAATTATTGCTACTAGCTTGTTTCATGTGTTCTGCAGGCAGTTATTACACTAACAGATAGACCCAGCCATTCATACAAACAATTACTTGCCTACCTTGTAAAATAAAATGGGTTTGTCCTCCCATTCTAGTGTTATCTGCAGTCCATTGTTTTATGCATCTTAAAAAACTTTTTATGCAACTGCTTTGCTTACTCATTTATTTAATGGAATACAGACAGATGCCAAATCTGGTTTGCCTGTTTTGGTGCTCTGCAGTTGATTGTTTTAAATAGCAAATGTATAAACTTTTCTGCAAGTTTCTCATTCTCAATAACATTTGCAGAAGAAACATCCATCCATGCAATTTTCTTTAAATCACATTTATACTCCTGAACATTTTGTCTTACGGAAGTTATTCCCAATAAACACTTTGACGCAACTGAGCTGTGTGGGAAAACTGATGCTGACTGCTCTCCTATTCTTTTCTCCAAGCAGTTGAAAGGTTTTGCAATGATAATTTTGCTTACAGTCTCCTTTGTTAGATCCAGTAAAACACAACAGTCTGGGAGGGATCAGTGTACCAGATTGCACCAGGTGCGAAAATGAAACGCATTGCATTTCTTCAGGCAGTCTGCATTTTACATTGGTAATTAATCTGTACACATGTTAGTAAAGAGAATGAAATTACTTTGGCAGTGTTCAGTAAGAGCCAAAGCTACGCCTCCAAACATTTCTTGCAATGCTGTGATGATCCATTTTCAAAGATCAGCCTGGGAGTGTTGGTGTGTTCGTGGGACAGGCGTGTAACTTTTGGCACCCTTGTCTTTGCTTTGCTTGTAGAACAGCACTTACTTGGTCCTGGGTATGCACCATCCCAGCTCCTCTGCTTTCCCACAGTGACCCTCTGCTGTGGATTGCAGCTGTGCCTCTGCCACTGCAGGTTAAACTCAGTATTTTTCATCATGGCTCCTTCCCAGCAAGCTCCAAACTGGCCTCCTTCTTGCTCCTTCATCCAGAATTTATGAAGCTCTTTCCAAAGCCAAATTCATGTACGTAGGCTTGTGTAATGCACTTAGTCTGCTGCAGATGTGAGGTTAACTTTTAATTCATTTCAAACATGTTACAACTAACACATACTTGTCTGAAGCTGTAGGAGCTGTTAACACTTTATGCTTTGCAAATCTCTCTAGGTTGCTTCTGGAATCACAGCAGAAATACAAGGGCCCCTACTCTATTCTGTCTCTGTCCCATTCCTCCTGAGCTAGGACACAAGGTCTTGTCTTGATAATTATGCTGAAGATGAACAATGGATTTGTAGTTCTGGCTGAAAATACTTCTTTTGTATTTCATCATGTTTTGGGCATTGCTTAGTCAAGTTTTTGAAATGAGTAAATTAAGGATGTGTTTTCTTATTGGTTTTGAAAGGAGGAAAAAAAAAAATTAAAGTAGCGTGAGTACTAGGACTTGAGAGAAACATTCTCATTAATGATCTTCCCTCTCCTTCTGTCTTGAACTCTGTCACAGATGGACCAAATGAGCCACATTATAAATACAATCATCTTTCTTTAGTAGCATGAATCCTGATGAACTCAAAAGTTCCTCCAAAGAAACAAGTGAGTAAAAGAACATAACCCATGTGCAAAGAGGGTCATACTAAAAATCCCCACAAAAGCCAAACCTGACATGTTTTAGGCATTTGGTTATTGACTAAATTAATGTATTATGATTACATTTCCATTTTAAATAAAATACCTAAATGCAAAGCAATTCCTGGCAAGCTGAGAAAGGCAAATAAAAAGAATTGATTAGCAAGAGGTGGGGTTTTTTAAATAAAGTTTGATAAAGCAGGTCATGTTGAACTATGCAGTATTCATTCATATTTCAGCAGTAAGCTCTCATTATGTGATGTAAACTAATCTAGATCTCTCCATCTGGCAGTTGTGAGGAGAAGTAGTCAAGAATATGATCAATCAGCTGCAGCCCAGCTAAGTACTTCACTGTAATTAAACTTGAACAGCATTAAAAATTACATGCAGTAATTGAAGAGAGGTGATTTCCAGTGTAGTACCTTTAGCTTGTTTGGTGAGTATGTACTTTTATGAATATATAAATATTGCTTTTGGGCTTAATGCCCACATAGGAGTTGATACACCCAGTGGGTCACTGGATCACCCAGGGGTGTAAATCTGCCCAGTTGCTGTGATTTCAGTGGTGATACATTAGTGCAGGGTAGCTCGGGACCTTGCCAAGTCCATAAATATGAATGCCATTCTGTATGTTACACCAGCTGTGTAAATCCAAACTGTTAACATCATTACTGTGTATTTATCACTGCCAGACTAAGAAAGCTGTGAAGAAACAGTTATGGTTGAAAGCAGTTAATTAATTAGCTTAAAGGCAAGATTGTGGCTTAGCTTAATGCAGCTATGTAGGCAGGCACAGGCTGCAATGCACCTTTTCCCCTCTGTCCTGGCTGTCCTTGGGTGTCCTCAGGTTTACTCCACCATGGCTATGCAACATGTGAAAAAAAATCTTATAGCTCAGTTTTATTAAAATGAAGACATTTTAAAAATTAATTATTGCCTAAAATATGTAAGGGGAGTATGTATGTGGAGATATTTCCTCAGGAATCAATATTTTTTTTTTTTCCAGACCAGTCATCAAAAAGAGTTGTTCTTATGTTTGTGGGCAAGAGATGAGTCCTGGAACACAAGGTTTTGAGGGGAGTTATTGGGCTATATTCCATGTCTAGAAAGTACCTTAGAGATGGATCAGAAGAAGAAATTGGGTAGTAACTACCTGGGCAAGGAAAGATGAAGGGGCCACACTTCTTTCTTCTCAAAAGTGGAGTGGAGCTGAAGTGTCTGTGCAGCAGCTGGGGACAGCCATTCTTGTGACTGGAGCATCCACATAGCTATCTAATTTGAGTTTCCCATATAATAATTCTGTAAAATGTCAAAAACCTGGTTTGGGTTGCTGTATTTCACTGGAATAGTTTTAGACACCTGGGCTAAAGGGCATCCAGAAATGCCTGCAGTGTTTTATGTAGGTATCTCTTGTGAGGAATGGGTCTTTGAGCCTTACATGGAGGTTACAATTTCAGACATCACAAATGGCCACTTTGATATTATCTCCTGTCTGGAAATCCGTGTTTCAGCACTAAGCTATCACATTTTGTATTAAAAAAAAAAACAAAACATTTTGCCACCAGAGTTAGGTTCAAAATGGCACCATCAGATGAGTGCTGAGGTTGTATCTTTGCCTGTCATACCAGATGTAACACTTGTCAAATAACACAGATGACCCTTAAGTATCTTCCATGTATCTCAGGTCTAGAGGGCAGGTTAAAGTACTGAATATCTCTTCAGAAAAAGTATTTTCTACTTATTGTTTTGTACTGAACCAATCAACCTATGATCAGAGCAACCTACAGACAGAACAAAACCAAACCCTAGGAAAAGATGCTACTTCTGTTCTTTTTGTTAAAAATAAATCCCAGACACATGCTTTTGTCTTGGCAGGTTTATTTCAAGAGTAATACCATGCTGTCATTATGCTTGCTATCCATTAAAAAAAATAAAGGCAGATAAAGTGTCAGACAAAAGGGAAATGTTAATTAGGAAATTCTATTTATATATATCGTGTTTAACTTGGAGGGTTGCTAAATATTTTCAGACTAAAGCAGACCCTGATCTTGCAGTATTATGGTGTCTGCATCATGAAATGAACAACAATCTGTTTACAAAGCACCCTTAATCATAGGCAAGCAGAGATCATATTGCTTTAGTATTTTTATAAGGAAAGCAATTTAGACTTTTTATTATTATTATGATTATTATTATTTCCTACAGTAAATATAAGCTTTTCAGTATAACAAGGATATTTCCCCCTTTGGTCATAAGTAAATATTGCTCTTTTACAATATGTGTATTCACTTGTGGGGTCACAGAGGAGAAGAGAGGATGCTAAGCTACAAAGCAGCAATCTGAGCATTTGGCAGGAAACTATCAATGCAGAGAATAATAATATCTAGCCCTAGGTATTCGTAAATTATACACAAGCAATTTACATATAATTTATTATTCTAAGTCTCATTTTATTACAAAATTTGCAGTTGTGATGGTAGAAACACTGCAGTTGTGCTGGTGGGAGAGGGGTATTTTGTGTGTGTCTCCATTTGAGCTAGGTTGCTGTGCAGCTTCTCCCCCTCCTCACCACAGTACAAGATGAATGGGTTTGCCCCAGCAGTGTTTCTCCCATATGGGCAAATGAGAGACCTCTCCTTGGGACCCTTTTATTTACATAACTTCACAGCCTGCTTTCCCTGCTGGGACGTTCCTCTTTGGATCAGTCAGAGCTGCTCCTTCATTAGGAGATCACATTTGAATTGCATGTGTTATGTTATCTATATGACAATTTCCACCCCCCCTTCAGTCCCAAAGACCGTGGAAGGGAAAAGGTGGGAGCTGAACTGGAGCACAGGGATTTTTCAGAGGAGGTTTGTGTGCATGGCTCCGTGTCCAGGGGCCAGGAGTAGTGGGTAGCAGTGGGTGGGAGGAGCTGGAGGGGCTGCCTGCTGCACCTCCTCCCCTTCTGCCAGGTTTGGGAGCCTTCAGGCCTTGCTGCTCAGCTTCAGTCACCCCTGCTCTTGGGCTTTTTACACATTTCTGCTCAGAACTGCAATATTTTACCTTTTACTGTAGGTGAGGAAGGAATGGAAATATCTGTAGAGAGCTGTCACAGGCAGCGCGGAGCCTTGAGGCAGTTCAGATTTGCTTGAAAGACTTATTTTTGTCTTTCTTAATCCCTGATTATTTACATAGACAAGCTTCTGTTTGGGTCACTGTCCTTTTCACTTGCATTTTCTCCCCCAGGCTGTTTGTGTTCCTCTTTCACACCAGCATGAGTGAGTAGAGCAACAAGTTTGATGGGCTGGCACAGGTGTGCTGGAAGGTGTGTGCTGTTGACTGCTGTGCTTGGCACTTGTTTGCTTCAGGGAGTGCCACCATCAGCTGGACACAGCTGCTGTCCTCTGAGGAGCAGCCTGTGCCTGGCCTCTGCTGGCACTTAGGGAGGTCAGGCACGATGGAAGGAGTTGGGCAAGTGTGGTTTGCTGAGGGCAGTGACTCTGGGCTCCGTGCTGCTCCTGAAGCCTTGAATCTCTCTGCATTGCCCAGAAGCAGTGCTGCAAGGAGCTGGAAGGGCCTGTGTTCCAGGAGGTGGGCTTCCCCCTGTCCCTGCCTGTACCCCAGCAGCTCAAATCCTTTCCCTCGCAGATTAGGGAAGCCCATGCAGCCATAACAGGGAGAGAGCCTTGCCCCCAGGTGCAGCTAGCCTGTGGTGGTGCCAGATGCATTGTCCTGCACTGGCTGACATTGAGCATTAGTGATTTAGACCCCTACGGAGGCTGGCAGAGCAAGACAAGTGAGATACTCAAACGTGCAAACCTAGCCTGATCTAAGTTGAAGGTTACTGTTTGGTAAATAAACTGAGATCAAATCCAAGTGATTTGCCTTGAACTGACACCTCTGTAGATGTTTTTATAAGCAAAGAAATAAAAATTAAAATGAAGATATGGCTCACAGATTTGATGAAATTATTATCTAATAAATACTTTGCGGATGGGATGTTTGATATATGTAACAAAGGTACATATTGAAGATTTAAGTCTATAGATAAAGACTAAAACATCTGTTAGTGCTGCCATTACTGTTCCTGGACTCCATCCTGGCACACATTCTTACCACAAAATTGTGTTCTAAGGAAACCCTTCAGCTGTGTCCTCTTTGGTGTTCACTCCTTTCAACTGACACCACACTCCTTGGTCAAGCCATGTCAGAGAGACCTTTGTGTTAGTAGCTGTCTAACTGCTTCTCATGTTAGGATTATTGCTTTGCAAGCCTGAAAACCCAGGGCTGTGTTAAGACACATTCCACTGGGGGCGTGTCATAACTGTTCCTAGCCTGGGGTTGATTCCTCTGCAGGAGTTTGCCAGCACTCTCATAGGGATTTCATTGTGTGCACTTAAGAACCAGTAATGCCATAAATCCAGGAATAGTCTGTTGGAGGACCATGTCCGGGATCAGAGTTGCCCTAACTGTCTTTTCGTTGCAGGTTTGTTCTCAGGTAAAAAACCAAACAAACCACTGTTTAGTATCCTGCTGGGAAATTTGCTTGATTGAAAAGCCTAAGTATTCATGTTTCTGGCAAGATAATCAAAACTTCAAGCATCAGGACAAGTTGTGTCACTGTAGAACTTCCTGCCATAGACAAGGGGAATTATTAAGCTGCTCCATTTACCATCAAACCACTTTTTCACATTCCTGAGGACTCCAAAGATAAAGACTTAATCACCTTTCATTTTTCCATATGAAAGGTTTAGCATTCTGTCATGGACTGCTCATTAAAATCTTATAAAATCTTCCAATCGTGTTACTTACTCAAAACCTTGCAAAAAATCATGTGTTGTGGTCATACTGACTCATGATTTGTGTTCTGGGGTGCATTTTGCTGGGATTGGCTCCTGTAGAAATGGAACCAAAGGTACAGTTGCTGATAGAGCTAATTAAGTTACTGGGTTACTTACTCTGAGTAACAGATGCCTTCAGATTTGAGGAATCTCTAAAACAAACCTTTGACTGATGTGTTTTAGAGAGCCATTGGAGGATGGTATTTGCTGCCACCTTGCAAAGCAGCTGGAGACAAACCCCAGAAGTCACCTGCTGAGCACTCAGGAGCAGCCAGGTGCTTGGGGCAGGGAGATCCTGGCCATTCCAAGGACATTGCCAGTGAGGGACACAGGAATGATAATTGTGCCATGAAATTCTGAATGGATTTTATACTTGAACTACTTACCACAAAACATACCACCTTGGCAAGATCAGCATTCGCCTTCACACCAGTGGCTGACCTCACCTAAAGTAGGTGAATAAAATAGAGGCAGTTTATCTTGACTGTGTTTTCACACTGACCTACAATGTGTTAAGTTTCCCTAAGTGAACAAGTACAGTAGTTTTTTTAGCAATCTCTGTGTTAGGAATATATTGTTAATATACAAAATATATTAACATAGATGTAAATATATTGTTAATAACATACACTCTGGGAAAGTTTGAACACAGGGCCTTAGGTTGTAGTAATAAGATGTTAACCATACCTATGCTGTTTAAACCATCACACCATAAACTAGAGGGAGACACAGCTGCATTGTTTTAGACTCTTTGCTGTTTCAACAAGAGAAAAATCTGACATGAAAACAGTTCTGACAACCTGGAAGCCAGTGCTGTTGTTATTAATGGGCTCTTTGGTAATAGAAGCAGAATTTAGTGTGCCAGATGCACCACAGCCATAGAGGGAAGATGCAGGTCTAGGCTTTAAAGGAGACAGAAAAGGTGCACTGGAGGTAACTAAGCCAATGGAAAACCCACAGCCTAAGAGCTCAGCTGCTAAAATTAGTGTAATTTTAGTTTTGGTATTGCTTTCTCCATAAAAACTGCCTCTGCTTCCTTTTTAGTTTTTCAAAATATATCCACCCAACCTGTTCATATTATTTATCCTTTTTTCCTTCCAACTCTACTTACCTTGTGTTTACCTCTCCTGCCAAGAGCTTTAGACTGTGGGAATCAGAATTGGCCTCAGAGTAGCCTGAAATCAAACAGATCCTTTCCTCTGGAGCCCTTGGAAAGGTAGGGCTGGTACTTTTGTGATGGGACTCTCATGAATCAGGAATTCCTCAGGGGATGAAGCTAAAAACAAATCTTTCACTCAGCCTTTTGTAGCCTTTAACTCAGTGAGGATCTCCATGGGACTTTGGGTGATGGAGAAGTGTTTGGGCTATGGAACAAAACATGGTAGATGAACATTACTCAGTTCTTCATGGGACAATTTCTTATGTGTTCATTTGCATTTAAAATTGGAGATGAAAATAAGGCTTTTAGAAACTTTTAATTTGTATTTAATTATGAGAATTTAACTTCAGGGTCTCTATCTGATTTTAAAGAATAATTAAAATTAAGTATGGCTGGAGTGATTTTTCACAGTTTTTCTGCCTGTCCTTTAGGACTTAAAGTAACAGTAAATTATTTGTGGCTGGGGGTGATCTATATGTAAATTCCATTAAGAATGGAATTTTGTTATAGAGAAATTCAGATTATGAAAATGACATTGCTGCCTTGAACATCAGTAGCTAATAAATGCATTGGTTGTTACCATTACTTCTCCTAATGTCCTCAATTAAAATGATTTAAAATAGTACAATAGATAAGCAAGATCAATTAATTTTATAAGATGATCAAAGGAATGTAGTTCTGCATTGTAAATGCTCTAAATGTGATAATGGCTTTATCAGGCAGGAAAATAATTTGAAGTAGCTTAAACCTTATTCATTTTAGCTCAAGGGGGTTTTATTTGTAGCTAATCAAATGGTCTTTTGTATTTGCTAAGGTAGAATTTTCAGATTCTGTGCATTAATTTTACAGAGTAAATTTCAAACATTTTTGAAAGTAGCCAAAAAATTTCTCAGAGGGCTGTGATTACAGGATCCTGTATAATCAAAGAGAACTTGATTCTGCTGGTGTTTCAAGCAGGAGTAGGTTGTTAGCACTTGCAGTTTTGGAGAAGGTTATTTTTAGATTGCTTTGCAGCAGTGGCATTTGTTTTACCAAGATGCATGAAACACCACTTGGGACACTATACCCAGGTTTAACTTCCCTGTGACTGGCAGTCTACATAAATGGTTAATTATGTGGACTTTTTTTTTTTTTTTTTTGGTATTTAATATGAAGTTTTTAGATTTGGGATTTAAATATCTGGATTGTACGATGAGAACACGTTTGTGGATGACACATCCAAAAGTGGCTTTGAAACCAAGGATGAGGGAAGTGCCACATTGGTCAGCCTAAGGGGGTGAGAGGTCCACAATCCCGGGAGATTTCCTCCTTTCTTTCCTCATGACCATCTGTTTGCTGTTAGCCAAATAACTTCGTCCTCCTGCTACATACTTAAAAACATTTTGACTAAAAGAAAGTGCATGAGAGGTATAAGAAATTAACTAGATGATCTAAGGCACCAAGAAGCCCTTGAAGGTGACAACAGGCAGTGTTTGTCTTGCTGTGTTTGGTACTGTGGAGTCTTGCCTTGTAGATATTTTGTTGAAAAGCCTCCAAGAGAAATGTTTTGGCTGCTCTGTCACCTGTACAATTGTAATCATTGATATTGGGTCTCCTCTCTGGATTTCAAGGCTGGTCAAACACTGGAACAGGTTGCCCTGGGAAGTGCTAAGTTACCAATCCCTGGAAATATTTAAAAGAAATATAAATGAGGCACTTAAGGACACGTTTAGTGGTGGAACTGGCAGGGCTGGGTTAATGGTTAGACTCAACAATATTAAAGGTCTTTTCAAACCTGAACAAATGTATCATCTTTCTAGTTCCTGATTCCCTGAAGATCCTAGAGGGGAGAAAGTCAGGTCTGTGTCATGGAGATGTTACTTTCTCTTCATGGGATGGAGCAAACATCTGAGGAGAAAGGGAGGCAGCCTATTCTGCTGTCTGTTAGAGGGTGTTTTTTAGTTTAATAACTTACAGTTCAGAGTCCTGCTGAATGCATGGGCTGTGCTTGGATATGTGTCATATTTTTTAGTTATCTAAATAGATTTTGTGCATGTTTAGTTGTCCTCTCTGTAGAAAGAGAAATAGGAAATGCTAGTGGGGAAAGAACCAGTCAGATGGTGCAATAAAAACTATTGCACAGAGGTAAAAAGGACAGAAGGAAATGTGGGACTGGGAATGAGGGCCAATGGTGTGGGGCAATGAGGATGGATAGGAAGTGTATCTTCAGTGCATGGTGCTAGGAAAGAGACAGTAGGGTAACAGAGCTGGTGTGAATTGATAAAAGAAAGGAGAGAAGGGGAGCACAGACTCTTAATCTGCACATTAACCCCTGGCAGGGGGGACATGAAGAGAAGGTATGTTGACACAACTGCAAGGAACAGAAGTAATCATTGGTGTTATAGGTGCATTCTACTATGAAAAAAAAAGTGCAATATAAAAAAAATACTTTTCAATCTTTCAAACCTCTAAATTGCAATAGATGTACAAGAGCTTTATCCATTAAAATTGAATAATTATATTAAAAGGAAGTAGAAGCTTCTACAAAAGAGAAAGGAGCTTTTCTAAAGTCAAGGACTGAGCCAAAAATAAAATCCATATCTCAAAATTTCAAGATGAGGAGACAGAAAAAGTCTGAAAGCCATCGCATGATGTAATCTTCCCTTCTACTTTTAAAGTTCCACTTGAAGCTCAGACTGGTGTCTTGTGTCCCAACCCCCTTCACTGGCAGCTGTTTCAGGACCTCACCACTTTGCTGGTTAATGACCTTTTTCTAATTTCCAATTTCCTGGCATTTCTAATTGCTGATTGGTACTTGGTGCTCTCAATTAAGTGATTCTTTTTCCTCCCTAGAGCCTCATTTCTTTCACACCTCTCTCCCCTCTGGTATTTACAGATGTTATCCACCCTGCTTTGTTTTGGTAGGCTAGAAAAGGAGAACGTTGTTCTTCTCTGGCTTGGGGCTTTTTCCTTGATCCTGCTCAGCTGTTCTAGTTAGAGCCCATTTCTGCAGCGTGTCAGTGGCTCAGGGATGACAAGGTTGCTGTGCCCTGTATATTGAGATCTCTACTGTGCTGTCTCTGTGAGAAGTACCTTTCCTTTACAGGGTAGAATCATGTTTGTAATCTAAATCTTGTGCTGCTTTGTCTTTCACTTTGATGTGGCTAGCAGGAATGCTTCTGCAAGCTATGATGTACAGGTACTTCATAAAAGCCTAATGAGACTCTGTCATTAATTTTTGTTTATTAGAACAATTAGGTACAGCAGCTATAATTGCTTCCTAAACAAAAGTAAAGGGTCATTGTTGTAATGTACCCTAACAGGGTGTACAAATATTCCATCCCCACTTATTCTCTAAGGCCTCTTAGCTCAGCCAAGTCCCTGAGCTCTGAAGCTTCACGTCCTCCTTCTGCTGCCAGAGTGGGAAATGGATCAGCCCATCCCTGCTCCCTGCCCACAGTTTTTACAGGCCTCTAGCAGAGCCATTTGGAAGGGAAGTGAGGATCCAGCATGGACAGGTGGGAAAAGTGCCCATTGCTGCAGCACAGAAAGTATACAAGCCTTGAGGAGAGAGCTAGCAAGGAATTTGCATTCCCAGTTTGTTGAAAGAGAAAATTCTTGTTTTTCCAGTTGCTCCCCAAGACGTTGCTATAACTGTCTGCCACTTAAATAACACACACACACAAGTACTTACATGGGAAAAAGATGAGTCTGCATTTTTAAGCAGACACACAAGCATATATGGCAAATAAAACAGTTCAAGAAAAATACGTGTTAATATCGCATTGTCATAATCGTTGCAAGCTGCCTGACAAATTATCTTCATAACCTGGCCCAGCCTGTATGGAAATTTGGATCAAGAGGAGGAGATATTGCATTGAAATTGTTGTTTGCTGTGTGTGCTTGCATCCAGATGAAGCCCTCTAGTACAATGGCCAAATGAAATAAACTTGGGTCAGTCACACAACTCCAGTGAGTGTTTGAGCTGAAATACTGCACTTCATCTGCAGTGTAATTCCATTTGTGCTATTACATAATTAAATTGAGACTTGAATCATGTATTTTAAAAGATTATGTGACCATATGCAGCTTGAACAAGGGCCAACTTTTGAAATAGTGCTCTTCTTACCATGTCTTTCTCTTATATTTATTGAGGGGTATTTTTAGGGAGTTGTGGCTTTGGGGTGTTTTGGTGTTATTAGGGGTTTTTGGTGGGTTTTTTGATTTGTTTTTAGGGGTGTGTCTTTCAGTTTTGTTTTTGTTTGTTTTTTAATTTGAGCTGAATGTTGCCAGCATTTAATGAATTGCTGTGATCTAAGCTTGGAGTACTTCTTCATATAATTCAAAATCATCTTTGGGAAAAGAAAGGTGGAAAAGAAAAACCCAACCAAACAAAAAAACCAAACAACCCTGTGAAGCCCCGAATGTGTAAAGCATGAAATAATGACACTCCCACTCATATGGGAATGTAAACTAAATTTGCAGAATGTGCTTTTATCAAATCATACTCTTAATTAGGTTTTAGGAGAATGCTTTATAGTCAAGGTTTTGTTGAATAATTTAATTATGAAACAGTACACCTGATTTTCAAACTAAGCCAACTGATACTGCCTGAGATAATCAGCGTGAACAACCGAGTTTTACATACTCCTGTGAAGGCAAGTGTTTTTGGGGAAAAAAAAAGAAACAATCTCCCCAAAAAAAACCTTTTCTCTTTTTTTTTTTTTTTTCTGTTTAGTTTACAAAGAACTTCACCTTACAAACTTTCTGGAGTGGCCTGCCATGGTAAATGGTGGCATTAGATGTGGGAGGTACAACTCAGGGCTGGGTGGTAAAATTAAACTGTTGCCATAACAAGATATAAAAGAGGAATTGTGGTTGATGGTGAAATTCCTTGAATTCAGTTAATTTTTATTAATTCACAGTCCTGAGTTCATGAGGTTTCAGAGCTACCTCATTGGAATATGACCTCTAGCCTGGCTATTGCTTGTAACCCAAATCCTGAGCTCTACCCAAAACTGACCCAGCTCAAACACAGCTTGAACAGAGCCTTATCAATAAAAATAGAAGCTGTGGTGTTTGGTGTTTGTGGGGCTTTTGGGCTGGACTCAGTGAACAGATAGAGCACATCCACCCCACCATAATATATTAATAGAGATCAATGTTTCTGAGCAAATAGCGTTTATTCTGTTTTATTGTGGCCTGGTTTTGGGTGGGGTTGTGTGGAGGGAGGGCAGCCAGAGTACACTTTTAACCAGGTGAATCTGTGTTCCCAGGCATGTTTAAATGGTACTGGAGTTTGTGTCCTCACTAGAGAAGGCAAACAATGAGGTGGTTGAAGTGTTAATTACAAGTGTTTGTTTCTAAAATGACAATATCCCTAAGAAACCAAAATTTAATGCTACAATACTTGAAAAGGATAGTACAAGGCCATATGTATTTATATGTACACATGTATGTTTGTATATGTGTATATATATATGTATATGTATTTGTATGTATAGGTATAGTACAAGGCCACCTGTCCTTTCTCTCTTGAGAAGTATTGGTTAAAGAAAGTCTTCTAACTAAAAAAGTTTTTGTTATTCCTAGAATGCCATTCTATTCTGGATCAGCTGTTGATTTGTGTTGTTTCTGCCTAATCTAGAAAAACATTAAAAAAAAAAAGTCCAATTATAGTTTAATTAATCTTTTCAAGATTTGTCTTATGTGTATAGGATAGCTGTAAGCATCTTATAACCTGGTGCAGCTGAATTGTGCTCTAGGTTATTCCAAAAACTTCATAGCTGTATTTTCAGCACTTTTTCACCATATTAAATACACAAAGCCATCCCATTTTTCCATGCTTTGCTTGAGCTAGTTAGATTTCAGGGGTTTATCTAGTCATTATTGGGCTTTAAATATAGTCATCATCATAAATGCCCCTCTGTTTCCGTTTGCTCTGCAGAGGTCAAAAGATGAGGTTGGTTTATGAGCTCATTCTGCCATGTGTCACTATCGGCAGCACAATAGAACAGCAGGATGGAGAGGCAGCTCTCACCTCTCCATTTATTACTCTTGTCAACTTGGAGAGGATTTTTTACCTTGTGAAAGGCCCATCAGCAATGAATCAGTGAAGTGAAGACGACAGTTGATTTGTGAATTCAGATTATATAAAGTGACTAGGCTTCAGTGGACTGTGTAGATAAAGCAACTGTCATGATAAGGTGGCATGTGCAATTCCACAAAACCAAATTTATTGCACATTTAAGGAAATCATCCTATTTTAAAATGCCATAAATTTGAAATTGAATATAAGTTATACCCTTGAATTTTGATTTATATTTTGAATATTTTTAATGTGATGCTAAGTAGCATAAATTTAATTCTAGGAGTTTATGCATTCCTTATTTAAGGGTCATTTTGACTTTTCTTCTGAATATGTTATCACATTCCTGGTATTTTATTCCAAGCAGAAAAATCACTTTATTTGATATTTAAACTTAATAAACATCAGCAAAGATCAAACTAGGATGGCTAGAATAAGATAGGCAAAGTTTATGCAGAAAAGAGAGAGGCCTCAATGTTTCTCCTGTAGACACAAACACGAACTTATTAGTAGCAAATGCTGTGTTTGTGTCAATACGGGTTTACGGACCATTAGTGATATAAATGTCTCTCAGGTGTTTAACAGATGAAAGTGACTAATTTCATGGCCTCACAGCACTCATTCATTTGACCTTTTCTGCAGTGTTGATCCTTAGCACTTGTAAGGTTTTGCTTACAAATGCAGATTCCTTCAGCACTCCCAGTTTCTGGACTCTGTTGGGATTTGGGAGTGCATCTCATGCACCTAATCATGGGGCTTTTCAACGGTGTTGTGAAACTCCAGAGGTTTTGTAGAACAGAGTTTTGATTGGGGTGGAATGTCCATATGGGACCAAGGAGTCTGATGCCACATAAAGGGGAAAAGGTCCTGGCACAAGACATGAGAAAATATTGCAAACAACTGCCCTCTTCTTGTGGATATACAAAGTGCTGTGGAATATCCATTACCCTTTTTAAGAGCTGCCAAATGCTAAAGGATTAGGCAAGGAATAAGCAGTCTTTTCAAAATATTTCATGACAGCTTTACATAATAAAGAGTTTTATGTTTTGGACGTAACACCTGCTGGACTGGCTCAGATTTGGATGGTCCCTCTGACATTGGTCTGTACCAGATGCTTACAAAAAGGTGCAAAGAAATGGACAGCTATGGAAAAAAAGTGTCAATTGGGGATTTTTTTCCCTAAACCAATGCATCTAGCAATTGGCTATGCCCTCAACTCTGAGTTTTAGTGTCACTTATGAATGTCTTTTTCCTTTCTGGTCTAGCTGTAGATGTTCTTATTATTCACATAAATGTCTAAGCCTTTTTGAATCCTGCTAAGCTCTTGGCTTTAATAATATCTCGTGACAATGAGTTCCACATGTAAATTTGTTAGTATATAAAAATACAGGTCAGTGTGGATTTGCTGCCTTTAATTTCACTGAGCACTTTTTTCAAAGGTTGGAGCTTTTAAAAACCCAAACCTTCAGAAGGCGCACACAGCTACAATAATGACTTTAATATGTTTCATTATTTATTTTTCTTCTTGCTTTAAAGTCACGAAACAAGGAAGTTCACAGGGTCTACAGGCCATCTTAAGACAGACTCTTATTCTCTTACAGCACATCTGGGCCTATAATGTCACTTCAGAGAGACGCCTTCTCTCATATCCCAGTCCTGCAGAGTTTAGCAGAGAGTTTCTGCCTTAGCTCTGCCTGTTTTGTTGATTATTAAATTGAAGTTTCAGCCTGGACTTTAGAAAGCAGCATACTTCAAAGAATTGTTGGTTTGCATAAGCATCCACATGTTTGGAGCCTTACCAAACATATGGGATTTTCTGAATCGCCTTTACCCATAAAATGAGATGGACATCTTGAGCAGTTATATTTTTCCTCTGAAATTCTTAATATCAGCAAGTCACAATCTTTAGGTAAATGTGAACAAAGATGAGTTTAAAAGTGGTGTAATTTACTCGACAGCTTATTTGAAAGTGTTATTTAATTGCTTGACTGCCTTCTTACAGGTCAACTGCACCTATAGTGGCAAG
Source organism: Haemorhous mexicanus (assembly GCF_027477595.1). Lineage (NCBI taxonomy): Eukaryota > Metazoa > Chordata > Aves > Passeriformes > Fringillidae > Haemorhous > Haemorhous mexicanus. The sequence goes on along the minus strand of NC_082352.1, from coordinate 12,629,851 downwards.
GATATGACTTGTCATATTTTATTTTTGTATAATTTGGATGTTGAACTGATGTATGCGAATCTGAAAATGAGTCCTTTGGCAAGAATTTCTTAAGAGCTGTTGTGGCCAGGAATCCCTCCTGGCATGCACCAAATCAGCATTTCCTAAGTGTGTTCTAGGCAGAGCTGGCTCTCTGATGTGGTGCAAGCTTCTGACCTTCCAAACAAGGCACTGCTTCCACAGGTTTCCAGGCTCCAGATGGCAATAAAACCTGGGGTAAAACTCTGCCTCCAGAGTTTAATGGGAACATTTTAACCACCTTCTAATTTCTCCATGGTACCTAGGAAAGCCTTTAGAAAATCCCACAGTATCCCAAACCCTCTGTAGCTTGTGGCCTTTTCCTCTGTGGTAGCACAGCTGGAAGGGATCTGGCAGATGTGCTGTTGTTGGCAATTTGGTTGCACTTGTACCTGAGATGGATGCTCCTGTCATCATGCTCCAACTGTAACTGCACATGCTGGAAAACTGCACCACAATAACAGAAGTATGGGTTAGAAAGAAGCTTCAAACACTTGAAAAACAGCCTTAATAATCCACAGGACTATGAGTGCTTTGTTACTTGGAGACAAGAACACAATTGAACTGGGAAGGAGGAGTGTAGAATGCGTTAGAGTCCCTCATACTAGACCAAGGATGTTCAGGTTATCTGAAAAAACAAATCTGTACATCAGACTAGACTGAATTGTTGTGTGGGTTGTTTACTGCACTTGCTAGGCTGTAGTGAGTACTGGAGGGACTGCTTATCATTTGCATGGTTTTGAAAAGCAAAAAGGATGAGATTAATAAACATCTTTGAACATACCCTTGTGACAATTAGAAAATTTACAAAGCAAGTCAGGCCTTTTCACTAGTTTTTCCTGTTTTTGCACTAAATGGTGGTTATTAAAAGAGAGAAAGGAAAATCAATGACTGGTCTGCTTCATGAAGGACAGTTTGTAAACCTGCCGTTAAAGCTCAAAGCAGGCATGGGTGCAAGTGTTCAGAAGAGCACAGCATCCTTCCATGTTTGCCCCTTGTGTTGGCTGTACCAGGGTTCTCTCTCTGAAATACAAGAGCACTGCACAGGGCACCACAAAGCTGCTCTTTGGCCCCAGAGGTTTGCAGCTGGAGTGGCACAGAGACAGCATGGGAGGGGAGGAGGTGGAAATGAAACTGGACTGGTCGGGCTAAAAAGCTGGAAAGTGATTTTTTTCTTCCTGTTGGCATTTTGACAAATCACTTGACAAAAATCTTTGTTTCTTGGAACAAAGTGCGTCTTTTTATTTCCTTTCCTTTAAATCTCATCTTGTGCTAGAATTGCTCGTCAGCTGAAGCACAGTCCTGTGCTGGAGAGGATAGATAGGGCAGCAGGCTGGATGTTGCCACTAGAACGTAGGTAAATGAGAAAACACTTGCTTCTCTTTTTAGGGGCTGCCAGCTTTGAAAACTGGCTTTCATGTGAATATCAGAAACTTTATTGCCTTGACTTGGGTGACCTCATCTACTAGAATGAAGTCATTCATTGAGCCAAGAAAGACAAACCTTCGTTCCAGAGAATTAATCAAGTCCATCAAGTGCTCTGCTTACATCTTATCTCCAGCCAGTGAGAGAGCAAGCAGTTAAAAACTTGACAGCCACCAGATAGCCTCCTGTTCTTCATGTTATGCTAACATCAAAAAGGAGCAAAGAGGCTTCCAAAAGCTCAGACTTGCTACTGGATAAGCACAGCTTGACATAATTTCTGACTTGGGGATTACATTGTTTCAAATCAAGGTATTTCTTAGAGAACAAAAACATGGCATTCCAGTGAACTTTAGCTTTTTAAAAAAAAAAACTATTAACTCTGCCAGATAGGAATGCTGAGCACATAATTGCTCACCCTGCCTTTTCATCCCAAGCTATCGCAGAACCCATAAACATTCCAATTAGGCAGCCAATTAAAATGAGAAAGAGCCCTCCTGAATTATACAGCAGTTGGAGGCTGTTCTGCCTTTCTAGTTGTCAGCCAGTGAAAGGTTTTTATTGCATTTGAACTGAAGGAGGTGAAAGAATTAAGTGAAACAGTGATGTTTGAAAGGCCCATGTGAAGGGGCAGTGCAGTGATAATAGTTCTCAGCACTAGTGACAGGGAGCCATTAGTAAGCTATGAAAAGCTTTGTTATGCTAAGAGGTGGACATTATAAAAGGTAGAAGAAAGCAGTTACTTATAAATAAAAAAGCCCCTTAATTTTGCAATTTTATTACTCTTATGGCATGAACTGCATAATTTCAAAATCTGCTTATTTCACATGATGTGGGTTTCTTAAGGGGTTATTTTTCAGCTCAGCTAATACTGGTGCAGAATTTTTCAGAGTAAATTATTTTCTGCCAAAATTGCATCCATTGGGATATCAAAGAGTGATCATACGACACAGAGATCCAAAAGGCAAAGGGAAAACTTAAATATTTTGGATGCTGGATTGAAAACACATCATTTTGCAACAGCTGATTATAGCTTAAAACTTTCTCTTTTTCTCCATGAGGAGTCATAGAATCTTACTCATTCTGTTTATGCACCATAAAAGTCATCCTTGCTGTGCTGGTTTATGCCCTTGATTGCACTGTTCTTGACCTTTGGGTGATGCCTAAAGCAGTCCCATACACCCTAAATTAACAGTGTGAATTTACCAAGAAACTTCTCTTTTCTGAGGCCCAAATCACAGAGAGAGATCTATTTTTTCCTAATACCACTTTGCTCTGTTAATACGCCTCTTTCCCCCCTTATTCTTCACCTGTTACTGCTTCTGACAAGGTTTCTCTCCATTAGCAGGACATTCGTGGTTGTTTAAGGAGGAATTGAGCAGAGGGGATGGGGGTAGTACTTGGACAGATCCACCCTCTGCCTCTGATGTGTCTGAACAGAAGTGCACCAGATTGAATAATTTCTATTTTCCTTAAGGCAGGAACAACTTATTTTATATTCTTCTGTACGTGAATGTTCTCATGTTGCTCAGCCTCAAATAGTATCCCTTAAATATGTCTATTTAGTGGTAGATTATATCACTTGATACCACAACTCCCTCTTGTCCCTTTTTTCCAATGTGGAATAGTTTCCATGTCCTGTGCTTATTTTTTCAGTCAAGTTTCAGCTCTCTGACCTCTCTACATCTCCTCTTTTACACAATACTTTGTGTCATCTCCTGTTCCCTCTTGCATTGCCTGCTTCCATTGCTTCAAAGTCCTCTCTCTGTTCTCTCCATCACTATTTACTATTCAGCCTTTGTTTGCATAGAGGGATCCTGTGCTGGAGCTGTCTGAGCAGGGCTCAGCTGGGTTTGCTGCCTCCTTCTCACCCCTTCAGTTCTCCATGAACTATAAATACATATATCCTACAGCTACTCCATAGGCAGAATTTTTATTATTAGACATATAACTTCTGTCAGCTTGGGAAGAGTGATGTTTTCTTGTAGAGACAATTTTGTATGTTGAAAGAGCATAAAAAGCAGGTGTCATTCTGTGCATAATGTGTCCTAAAACTTATGTGTAAGTGTTTTCCCATTCGGATTTGTACATGAATCTCATCAAAGCAGGGCACAAGGAAGCTGGTGATGTTTTATGGTCTCTGTGGTGCAGAAGGTCAGAGTAGGTCTAACATTCCCTTATGGTGTGTGCATCTGTGTAAGACATTTAGTTCCCAAGCTCAAACATGGCAGCATTCCTCTCCCTGTGTTTCCCTCTTGCCAAGTTACCATGTGCACAGCAGTGTGACCAGGAGGATGGCTGGGCTCTGCAAAAGCTGCTGGTGCTTCTCCCTGAGGAAGCTTCTACTGCAAGGGAGAATAAAGATGGGCTTATTTGGCTTGTTTCTGAAAGCTTACTCCTCAGCCATCTCATTAATTTCTAGAAATGAAGGTCCAGTTTGACTCATAGCTCCTGGAAGGTAATAGAAAAGTTTCTGGGGCTTCAGTGGATCTGGTGAGTATGCAGCCCCAGCTCTTTGTTTCTTTGTCTCTGCTCTGTGCTGCAGTGCAGAGTGTTCCCAGGATTTCCATGGCTAGGTGGAAGAGTTCCTGTGTGCAGGCACTGCCCTGTGTCACTTGTGAGAAGGGAAGTGCTGAGTGGTGTAGCTGTGTGTGTCCCACACTGCTCCTGATGGAGGGGGTGTGTTCTGTATGGATGCAGAATCTGGACTTAAAACAGAAGCTCTGGATTTTGGGAACATCTCACCTTTGTATAGGAACAGCACAAAATTCTTTCCAGTTGTTAGAAGGTACTCAAACACAGATTGACAGAACCTCCTGCATTAAAAACTGGGGTGTTTTTCATGCAAGACCCAGACCAAGGAGTGTTTTGTAGGCCAGTGTCACCAAGATCACCACCACTGGATGCTCCATGTGGTTGGAGACAACATCCAGCTTCACAACCACCAGGAGAGAGAGTCATGGTAAAAAGAAACCACGTGGTTAAAAAAGATGGTGGTAGAAGCTACCCAGATCTGGAAGGCTGGAAGGTCAGATTGTTAGTTTTGAGATGTAAAACAAGTTTGATCCAAGAAAAATACAGAGTGCTTTTTCACTAGGTAGGAAACATAGTAAAGAAGTTAAGTTGGTGACTGGTAGCTGTTTCTGAAGCTTCAGACAAAAGGACAAATCCTGCTGGAGCTAGATAATGCTGCAGAAGAAATTGACTTACAGTGTTGACATGAGCTTCTAACCTGTTATAAAACAGAGTAGTCCTGGCAGCAATCAGATACTTCTGCTGCAAATGGACAAGCAGGAGAGGAATTGTACCAGACAAATGCTAACCTGGATTGTAGTTGTAAATTAAGGGGAACAGGAGGAAAAAAAACCAAGAAAAGAATGACCATGAAACCTCACTTGAGGCTGTGCAAGTTGGCAATGTCAAATCAGGAGCACAGATTTCCCTGGCTCCTCTTTCAAGGACAAATAGAAGGTGAACACAGAAATGACCAGTGCTGAGGAGGAGCTTCCCCTAATAGAAAATAAGAGGTAGGGACAGAAAAGTTGCTTTCTCAAAACTTCACAGGCAGAGAGTAGGACAGGGAAAGTGACGTGTGTGACAATCTCTGGGCCTCTACACTGTGGCACTTGATAAGCTAATTTTGTAGCAATTCTAAAAAAGGTTAGGAAATTTTTCTAGAAACAAAGGTAGGAAAATATTTGAGGAGCTGTGTTTTAATTATGGAGTTGTGGCCATGCTGCACACGTGTAATCTTTAAATATTTTTCTGATTTTTTGGCAAAACTGTTCAAATACATTTCAGTAGTTAATTACCTCCAAGTTTTAAATTTGTCTTTTTTTTCTTTAGTTAATTTTTAATGATAGGAAACATGAAAAATCATTATTATTTTGACTATTTAGCCTTGCTTGCTTCTTAATCCTCTAAATTTACTGCAGAGATAATGGGCAGCAGGGATGACATCATGCATATACAGCTGCCTTTTTAAGTGCCAGGGCCAGAGGAACCACTTATAGTAATTAGGAAATCCTTAAACAAGTGTTTGTGAAGTATTGGCTAACCCTCACTGTTTGCTTTTTTCTGGCACCACACTAGAAAGGTTTGACCTTGAATAATTATCTACTCTCTGACTTTCTGTCTTTTCCAGTTACTGGAGCACACAGGCTACTGGTTGATTCCTTTATTGTGGTGTGATAGTTTCTATATTTTGAAATATAAATAAAATAAAAAGGCCACACTCCCTCTTAGTCAAATAAGGAGATGACTGATGGCTGTACTGAGCAGGCCTTAAGGAATATTTCAGAAGGATCAAAGATAAATCTAGTAATATTTGATCAGCTTTCTATAATATTGTGTAAATTACTAGTGTTTTCATATGCTGTACTTCAAAACTTCTTCCCATTAATTTTCACTCTTTCTATCTTGTCATTAATTAAGAATCTTCCTACAGTATATTTAGATATATTTTGACCTTAATTATCATCACCCACTTTTTAATGTTTTCAGTTAGAGACCCAGGAAAAATTGAACAGCTCAAAGAGAATTGTAAGCCACTTGTGAATATTCTGTTCAGCTGACTAAAAAGAAGGTGGTCTAAAACTAGAGGGCAAAGTGTTAAATGTAGCATCTTTTGTCTGATTCAGTCAAGTTTCAGACTTGTCATTTACACATTTTAAATTCATCTCCTTATTCAGCCTGCATAGCACTCAGACTGTGGAGCAGTGGATGCACAAACCCCTGTTCACTAGTGCAGTGAGCCACTACACCAATTGGTCAAAGTCATTCTTCTCAGAATTATATTAAATCACATAAGAGCTACTTTTTTTTTTTATCAGAAAGGTTATCATATTTTTATGTGGAGTGCAAAGATTCATTTGAACATAGGTATAGGGAAAAATTCAAATGAAAACAAACAAACAAAAAATCCAGACAAAAATATCAACATATAACTATTCCTCTGCAGTGAATTGCATTTGTATTCTCTCATCACTGGATGCTAATTTTTAGGCTAAAATCAATGGTGATATCCTTGTAGAAAAGAGAACATCATTATATTTCTAAAAAATTTAACTTTAAAATAAACCTTTTGCTTTCTGACTTGTTTTTAATTGCCACTCTACATTCCATGCTACAGAATGAATTCATATGGTTGTCATTTTTCTTAAAAAAACCCTTATCTTTTAGCCAAATTAAACTGTGTCACACACAGTATCTTTAAAGGTCTTTCATCTACTGTATTATATCTAAGAAGCAGCACCACTGTCAAAAAAATCAACTAATTAAGAATGCAGTGCTGAGACATCACCTTAGAGGCAGTGTCTTTTAGGAACAATGCTGCCAACAGAAGGGTCAGGGAAGATGACACCAGCTGCTGTCTGAGTGCTGGGGCTCTCACACAGCCCTGCACACCTCTGGTAGCTGCTCCACAGCCTCTGCAGTGACTCCATAGCCTTTGGAAACATTAGCAAGATTAAAACTCTACAGTTTCCCTTCCCAAACTGCAGGTCTCTTCTCCTGCAAATTTGTGAGTTGTTGTTGTAGTACTTGTGTACACAATTATAGATGACAGCCCTGCATTCCTGGGAAGATGGAGTGGCACCTGTACTGTGAGGTTCCTAAGGAGTGCTGCAGTGAGTTCTGGAGAGCCACTGGTGTGTTTCCTCGTCTGGTCTGATTACTCAGTCCAGTGGAAGGTGAGCTTGAGCTGTTCTGAATTATACTTTGTCAAATCTCCAGACTGACAAAGTGAATCTGACTTACATATGAAAAATGGATAAGCCCACACTTTATCCCTGATGGCAGTTCTTTCTCCAGTGATGATTGTAAGTTCCACTTACTTTGGTTTAGAACACTTGCAACGTGGCTGGAAACAATTTTTAACACATTTAACTGTGTAAAATAGAGCCAGTTCTTTCTTGAAAAAAAATTTGCCTCATCAAAGAACAAGAAAAGCCATGTTTGATGTAAGTTTAGTTAAAGGGAATGTCTGTGGAGTGATCTGAAACTCGCTAACCTTGGGCAATATCTTGCCAGAGAGGAGATACAGAGGTGTGCTGTGGAAACCTGCTGTTGGATGTGGGAGACTCTCCTGCTGTCTGATGTGATGGTGGAAGGCACAGAGGGAAAGTTCTCAAATACAAGTCCCTAAATCCTGGGTTTCACAGTCTTCATGTGGCCTTCTAGATGAAATTTGTCAAAATTTTTAGGTCTCTGAATTGCTAAATCTGCGGGTACATTTATGGGTGTGCCTTAGTTTGGAAAATAAACTCTTCAATAGATGGTATCTGGTTTTTCTGCTGTTGCTATTTAATATATTGGTGGATTTATTTTTATCAATATCTAGTTCTGGGTTCTATATTTTACACAAGAACAACCTTAGCAAACAGTATCCACCTTGGGTTTTTCTAAAGATTGTTAATGTTCATGCTTGAACCCCAAGCAAATCATTCTTCTGGCACATAATAGCTTAATTACTAAACAAAAATTATTTCAATTAAAACTGAAATCAATGTATTTCTGGGTTTAAAATTGCTATTTCATCATGTACATCACAATGCCTAACAGCACGGGACGGGAAATGACTAATACTTTATCCAATTTAATTTATATCAGTGGAAGCTTAACCTTGATGCCTTGGCCATCATTCAAGCAGAGCTAACACCCCAATTTAAGGGGAATTGCCGTGAGAGGCTCAGCAGCACGGAGCCCGTGGTGCCTCCTGCCCTGCACTGTGGGACACTGAGTCACCAGCCCTGAGTCACCAGAGCCACCCGGGAGCCCTCGGCTCAGAGCTGAGCACTCCCAGCTCTGCACCTCCCATCTGGGCACCTCCCAGCCTCGGGCACACCAGGGAACATCTGCCCTCCTCAGCCCCTTGCTGCTGTTGGGGACCTCTCAGAGCTGCTGGGAGGTGGCACTCGGTGCTTTGCAGTTTTAGCCCTGATCATCCTCCCCAAGGAAAGATCCCTGTGGGGCAGCAGGAGAGCTCGTGGTGCCCCTTCCACTTGCCTGGAAGTGGAGAAAATCGAAATTGCTCTTTGGAGAGTTTTTGATGCAGGCTCAGGAGTCTGAATCAACGTCAAAAAGGCTTGAGTGTTTGCCAGAATGCTAATATAAGTAATTGGAAGAGCTCCTAAGTGGCTTCAAAGTACAAATATTTTTAATTGCTCATTGTAAAGATACAATGTACCAACGGTAAGTGGCACAGAAATAGGATGTTGTGCATAGAAACTCAAGCTCTTTGAACAGGGCTGTTCTGCCCAGAGCAAATTCATCCTGGGAGGCAGCAGAAGCTTTCAGGCCTCTCTGGGTCCAACACAGTTTGGGTACTGAAAAGAAAAGTAGCTCTCCAGATCGTTTTACATTGGTTGTTTTTCTGTCTTTTTCTCATATGTTCATGAACAAATTGTCTTTTTAGATCAATCAATCATTTTAAAAACTATGGGATCCCCCTTGCCATCTCCCCGGTGCATTGAGGGCACACACATGCTCAGACTTGGGGGCCAGCATGATGGCAGAGGGTACTCAGAGCTGGAATGATTTCCTTTGTGATGTGGGTGAAATCCAGTGATAAAATCTCATTTGGTCACTAAGCTCTGCCAGTCCAATTGCATTGCTGGACTGAGTTTATACCTGTCCATCTTAGGTTTGCTTTGTTCCTTCAGAGAAGGAAGGAGTATATAAGAAAAGGAAATTAAAATTAATTTGAGTAGAATATTATGCATCAGTTGCAGTTTGTGATTTGTGATCTCACTAGATGCTAGCTGCATGTACTTAAATATAGTGTATCTCTTAAACCCTCAGCCTCAAACATTCTCTTACTTGTATCAAAATGGTTTTGTGCTGAATTTATCCGCTTATTAAGCAGTTGTGTGTGTTTATTTTATTTTGAGGTTATTTAATCAATCTCATGTGTGCATACACACCCCCTCCCTGTATTGTGTGCTACTGGAAGTGAGCAAATTGCTCCTTTTTATGGATGAATGAGTGCTGGATGTTTGAGGAGGTCTGGATTTCTCTGTCATCCAGCTGCATGTTCTTTTAAATTGCTTCATGCAGCTCCAGCAAAGTGATCCTAGGGCGGACCTGAGGCTGAGCTTGATGGCTTTGACTTGCTGACAGCACCTGGCATGTCTCTGCCTCTGCCCACACCCTGTAAGGAGGAGGAGGACACGTGTTGAGGTGTGGGGGGGCTCTGTCTGCAGAGGGATGAGCTCTGTGCCAAGAACCACTGCAACCTGCTGTAAATTACAGCATCCCTGAAATTACTCTAATTTGTGCCAGGGTGTATCAGCTGTGGAAGGGCTCTGTGCATCCTCAGCTTCCTTCCCTCCACCCAGCCGTGCCCACGCCTCTGCTCTGGTTGCAGGCAGCACGTTCACCTCCCTACAAACACATCTCTTACAGACTGTCCCCCTTTTGCTGCTGCTTTCTGTGCTTATCTCCTGCAGTTACAGCAGAAGCTGCTGGTTGAGTTGTGATTTTTACAAGGAAGGCCTAAACTACACATAAAGCATCTTAAGGTTGAGCATCCTTCTTTTAATAGATAACCCCAAGTTATTTGACACTAGGGCACAAGAAAAGGTCTATCAGATGCCCTTTGTCTTTTCTACCATCTGAGGAGAGCTTTTGGCCATCCATGAGGGTGGCCCTGTAGCAAGGAACCCACTGGCCAAAGGTTGGAACTTCTTTTTGGCCTTGTTTAACTTTTTCCATTCCAGGACCTGAGAGGCTTTTGTCATTAAAGAGCTATCCTCACCTCATTTATTTTTAGGTGTTTGTTTTTATTTCCTTGCCCCCTTTAATTCTAAAAAAAATATGGTATTGGAGAACAAGTGGCTTTTAGTAGCCTTGCTGCTGTTTGCCTTCTCAGTCCCCAGCCAGTCCCAGCTGCAGGGTGCTCCTCACCCAGGTCCCAGTACCTGGGACTTCCCTGATATTTATTTTGCATTCTAAATTCAAAAGGATTTTACACCTCTAGATATTTCCATAAATTTCCATAAAATACACCAGGCAAAACACTTAGAGTGTTGTTCCTTGAGAAATTATTATATTTTGCATTTGGTTTATCCTTTAAAAAGGACCTTTTCCTCCACATCCGTGTGGTATCATTGATACAATGTACATTGCATCCCTCATATTAATACTCTGATCAATCACTGCTGACAATACAGTGTCTTTGTGAGAGGGGCTGTAGGACAAATGTTTTAGCTTGTGAGAAGAAAATTGTTAGCATTTGAATAGAGAAGAGCACGGGGGAAGGATTAATAGCCTACTTTGATGGATTAGAATGTAGGAAAATTGCTCAATATTAATATGAAAATGTTTGTGAATTGGCTGTGTGGGGCTGTCAATGGAAAATGAGGGCCAGTGATTATGTCTCCAAGGCCTTATCAGTTCAGACTTGACTCTCACCAAAGACTTTCACACAAAAGACTGATGAGAGCACTAGAAAATAGCTGAATAAGAACCACTACAATAAGCGAGCCATTCAGCCACCGGTGTCACGATGTCAGGTTTTGTGCCCTTTATGTAATATTGTACATCTTTATATTAACATATCTGAATATGGATTTGTAATAAAAGAGGCAAATGAAACTACCTGCTAGACATTTTTATTTCTATAATTTTTTCTTATCTCTGAAATATGACTGGAAAATGAACTAAGGTTAGCCTCAATAAACAATGTGTCTACAAGTGAGATTTCTTTGTGAGCATTAGGTTAAGGGTTTTAAATATGGCTCTGTATTTATTCTGGGGAAAAAAAGGACTGTTTGAAGGTCCTGAGAGACTTTGCTGGAAAACTTGTTTCCTATTACCATAGCTTCAAAACAGATCAAACAGACTGTTTCTTCTGTGTCCTGTGCTCTTAATAAGGTTTTAAATGCAGAAGTATGCCTAGTTATAAATGTATTTAACATAATTGGTGTATCTCAAGTAACTTTACATATTAAATTACACATCCTCTTTTTGTTTTATATTTTCTACATACTTTGTCTACCCAGGGGCTGTAATAAAGCTATGCATGTCTTGGCTGTTGACATGTAACTTGTGGAGCTGGACCTCCAAAAGACACACCCATACATTGTTAGTGAGCTACAGCACTTGCAGTTAGTGAGTTACAGCTTTTTTCTGTTGCATTAAAATGCAATAATTAAAAAATAATTTTGTAAATGAAAGGCTGTGCTTTTCCCTTGCTATTTTCCATGTGACTTTCTTCTTGCTTTGGGTTTCTTATGTCAGTTTTTTTGCTACTCAGTGATTTAGCTTTGCACAGATTGTGAGCCGACGGCACAAATCAGTCTTTGTGTGTGACAGTGACGCTGGATCCAAAGTGCCTGAAGTGTCAGTAGGTGTTTCTGGAGAAGCTTGCTGCTCTCAATCCCATCCTTGTTGCCACCCAATGTCGTGGTAAATCCCCTATAAATTAACAGAATAAGCTCTGGGAGCTTTGCTCGTTCCAATGATGAAATCACAAGTGTTCGTGGTTGGGTTGAGCCTGCTCACTGTTGGCACGAGGTTGTGACTAGCAGATGTCACCCTCTGAGCTCTGGTACTGCTGGTTTATCCAGACTAATTTGGTTTGATGCAAGTGGCCTTCATTAGGTTTAAGGGTTGTACCGTGTGTGCCACAGGTCCTTGGACCAGATCTGCTTCACCTCTGCAGGTCACATCTCTTTCTTTGTGTTACCTGTGACCTAGCCCAAGCATCTGTTTGAAAGATAATAGACAACTTCTAAGAGTTACACTGCAGTGACATAATACTCTTCTATGTCTCATGAGCATGTGTCCACATGGATAAATGCAAAGAAATACGGAAAAAAATTAAAAGAAAATCAGGACAGGGAATTTAGTAAATCTTTTTCAAAATCAAAACTATACAGCACAAGATTTTAAAGAATTCAAATTTTTCTAGATACTTAAATTTAGAAGTTGCTTTTTTCTTGGTGATGGTGGTGTTTTGGAGAGTGGTGACACTTTCCAATTCAGGAATTTTCTTGATATTTGAGCTCAGCATTCTGTTAAAGAAAATCATATATGTGTATCTATGTTACAGAAAAGATTTTGGTATAAAAGCCTGTCTCAGTTAGAGAAAGACTTATTTTTCAAGGCCTTAATTATAAGTACACAACTTTTTAAAGCTCAGAGTTTTGTACATAATTAGGAACCCAGTTTCCTCTCCTCTCTTGTAAATTGCAATTTGGTACAAAGCAACAGTTTGGCACTTGGCTATTTGTAATGTACTCTAGTTAGTACTAGATCAATAAATCTTTATAACTTGTGCCAAGTCTCCTCAGTGGCTAAAAAAGGAATTTTGTGCAAGTTTCAATAAAGCCAAAATAGCAGACTAGTGTGTTAAATATAGTTGTGTGTTAAGCAGAGAAAGTGCATAGCATCAGCCTTTGTAGGAATGTAATCTACTTTTCAGACATTAGCAGCCAACCAATAAAAAAAAGTAAAAAGTAAAAATTTAAGTACTGTAGTGTTTTCTAGTCTAACTTGCATAAATTTCAGTGGGGATTCCTGATAGACACAGAAAGTTCACTTGCCCAACTTGCAAGAGTTTGTTTTAAATTATATGTGTGCCACATGAAATAGTTAAAGTACAATGCATTAATGCAACTTAATTTAAGCAGATTCTAATATTTACAAAAAAATAAAATACGTGGATTGTCTGAGCCACATGATATGTGGCAAATGGGCCTTCAGAAGAAAATGGATATACTTAGTGGGGAAGAACACCAATCTTATTAAATCTAGAGCTGCAGCAAGTTCAGGCTCTGATTTGAAGCTGTGCTAGTGTTGTCATATTTTAATAAATTCATTCAATTATTACATGTTTTAGCAATTTTATCCACAACCTTTTTCTTGGGAAATTTAAAAATCTGATTTACTGTGTTTGGCTGTTATAATTATTTAAGATTCACTTAGAACCTTGTATAAATGATATCACCCATTAATTAAAATATTCCACATACAATTTCACAGAAGAAATGACACCTAGTACTTTATTTTCATCTCCTGTTCCTCTACTGCTTTGTCTCCATAGTAGCAATTAGGAACTACATTTTTCTGTGTGCTTGATACTATGTTTGGTAGTGATAAAAATGATTAATGATACTCCATGAGTAATCCTCTGAGTATATATAACTAAGAATGTATCTTTGTGGACAGATGCAAGTAAACATTAATTTTGCAGCTGGCTGGACCCAAACCAGTGCTAATCTGGAATCTTATCTCCACTCTCATGTCATGTTATACCTGAACTGCTTTCAGTGTGAAAAAGTCACTACAGATTGCAGATAAATAAAATTGGAGATAAAGTAAAGAAATTAGAAAGTAGGTTCATGCCATTATTTAGGACCAGCCCTGAGGTCTCTCTCAAGCAGTCCTTGGGGTGTGATGCTTCTTTTTGCAGCCATATTGGAGGGAAAAAATTTCTTTTTAACACAGCGAAGGTCTAGGAGGTGAACTGCAGGTGGCTTTTCCCTGCTTCCAGGTTTGTCTTTCCCTCTAGTTGTAGAGGAGGAAAAGGAAGCTATAAGAAGGCTGTAAGAACAAATGTAAGACTTTGCAAGTTCTGACTGTGAGCTGGGCTGGTTGGATGCCTTCTGGGGGATTTCTAGCAGAGGTGTGTGAAGTGTAGGAATCAATCCCCATTGGCCACATCTGCTCTGAGTAGAATGGAAAACACGAGCACCCAAATATTCAATGATTTGTTTGTATTTCACCTCTGGTAATTGGAACAGTATTTCCAGGCTCCCCTGGCCTTGTTGAAGGTCACATTGACCGTGCTGATTTTGCTCATGCAGCAGAACCTGTGCACAGCATGGCATGAGCAGGGTACCTTCTTGGGAAATGGCAGCAGCTGGAAGCACAACAGTAGGAAACAGGTCAGGCTGTGCTGTGGGAGCATCCTTGGTTTCCCCAAAGACTCTTTAGAGCAAGCCACCAGGTGCCCATCAGAGCATCTTTCCAGCTGACTCAGCACACCCTGGCTTGGCCAGGCCACAGCAAGTTTGTTCTTTATAATGAAGAGTGACAATTCCAAAGCTCTTGAGCTGTTGCTTTACCAAGGGCTGGGGGGCAGTTGTATATCCCTGTTTTTTTTCTGTAATGTGTGGTTTCTTTGCTTGTTTTGCTGAAGACACCACAGCAAGTGTTTGAAATTTATACCAAAATAGGTGTTATGTGATATTAAAATAGCTGTAGGTTAATTTTGAAGGAAGGATAGTTTTTATAGTTCACTCTCTCATTGCGCTGCTTACTTCCATTTATGGAATGACTCTTCAAGAGAGAAGTGATGACCTTAAAAAAAAAGTAAGGTGATATGTAGATACTGTTTTCCACAGTTAAAGGTCACCTTGACTTTTAATCTTGACTGCCATACTTTTCTTCTCATTAAAATATTTGACAAGAATTCTTTGCATGAATGAGCAGCACAGAACACCTTAAGACTGCTCAATTTTCACTAGAGGTGTTGCATTGTCATAATAAATAATTGTACTGGCAGCTAAAAATCATTATCTGGTACATTAACAAATAAAATGCTCTTTTGTACATTTATTACCTTGAAAAACCTGTTTTTTTTTCTCATAAAGGGATTAAGCAACAGCACTGAGCATGTTTCTTAGGAGTTTTTTTGGGTTTGAATATCAAATTCCTTGCAATAGTACAGAAAGAAAATAATATTTCCCAAACACTTTGATTCCAAACAACTAAATATTTTTCATTATTGACTTTAATGAATAATTTCCTATTATGCAACTCTGCTCCCATTCTAGTTTGTCAGCACTTGAAGTGAAATATATTTCTTAACATCTGTTCAAGTATCTCTTGGTCTAATTTCTTTTATAGGAGCCAACCTAAAAATATGGGGCTATTTTAACATAGAAGCTTTGTTATTCACTATACCCAGATGTCATTCTGAAACAGAACAAACTCAGGTTTAACTGTCATGAAATCTGACATCATAAATTTTATACCACTGAATAATAAGCCAAAATGAAAATCACTATGCATAATGCAGAAAGTCTTGTAACTTGACCTTTACGTAAAAGGAATGATTATATGTAAAAAGAGCTTTGTGAATTAAAAATGTAATTCTTTTCACCCTCTGTAGCTTGAGGGTTGCTATAGGCACTGAGTTTTTTATTGTTATTTTTATCCCACTGAAATGAGTGCAGTTCCCAGCACTCAGCTGAGAGGACATGCTGAAGTGGAACAAGGAGAAAATAGGTCAGAAAGTGATAGGCCAAGCCACTTCCCTTGGAAAACCACATGCAATCCCAGGCACAGTGATGAAATTTTTAAATTGAGTATATTTGCCTACAGATTGTTAGTCTGTTTCAGGAACATAAGGAACTGGCTGACACTGTGCACCAAAGACCAAAATACCAAATGGTCCAAGTTGCTGTGAAAAGCCTCAGTTCTGAAATTTGTTTAACATCTCTTGACAAGTGCTATTGTTTGTGAAGTAAGTGTTGAAGATGCTCTTTGCCAGAAAGATTCATTACTGAAAAGTCTTTTGTGTTTTAATTAGACTGTGGTTTAATTGCAATACATTTAAGATGCTGATTGCATGAAGGGAAATACGAGGAATAGATCACAGTCATCTCTACTGAGACCTGGCTTCAGATGGCAAATTGAAAATTGTTACCCAAACTTTTTTTTTTCCAGTTCAATCGTCTCCTTTCTAGACACCAATTTCATTGTATGAATACTGGCAGTAATTGAATAAATGTTTGAATATTGCCACCAAGCTGTGAGACTTGAAGAAATTAGTTTCTAAACTCATGCAGGGAATTTGCTTGACATAATCAGTGCCTTTAGATTCATGATTACAGGAAAAAGAGAACTGGTGTTGACTACCAGAAATCACAAGAGAAAAAGAAATCTTTTTGTTGCATGTCTGTGTAACATACCACTCATTTTTCTTTTCAACATCGTACATTTCTTCCTTTTCTGAAATTAAAAGAGGCACGCTTACTAAAGTCTCAGTCAGCTAAACTGATATTGGAAATCCCAAGCAGCTTTCTGAAGGAACAAGAGTAGGAAACTAGACTGTGTAACATCTAAGTAGAGACTTAGATGTAGTGCTGATTGTTTTCATAAACACACATAAAGATTCTCCTGACGGGAGCCTTTCCTTCCCCTCCTGTATGGCTTTGCCTTTTTCTAAATTAGAACCATATCCTAACTGTGCTGTTCTGCTGAATGGCTTTCAGATTTAGTGAATAAAACAAAAAAAGGGATATGAAACCCACAAAGCACTGTCTGACAACACAGAGAGAAGTTAAATCTAAATCAGGTTTTCAAGAAAATCACCAGAAAATCTCTCAATTTAAATTTTATTCCCAACGAATACCAGCTACCTACTCATAGCTAGTTAGCATTTTGACTTGTGCAGATGCTTGCAAGGACAATTGTGCACCAAAAGCTCTGTGTTTTATTTCTGGTTACATTTTCAGAAACTCTGAAGTTGTTTCTGATTAAAACATCCCCAAAATTCATATTTGGGAAGAGATCATGTTTTAAAAACTGCAGATCCTGGAGTTGCCAGGATTTCTGGGTCTGTTGACTGAAAGAAGTTCTGTGTGTCTGTAGTACATATCTGCAGGTTTTTTCCTAGCAAAATGTTTTGCATATATGTAGCTTTAAGTTCTTGAGCAGGCTGATTAACATCTGTCTGTGTGCTTGAAATTACACCCATGCTTATGGGCTTTTTGAATGAAAATACGAATGTAATTTCTATGATGTGAAGAGTTATTACTTTTTTTTTTTTTGCTTGCAGGTTAAAATGTCTAATTTTTAAATTTCTGAATGGAAGATGTAAATAAATTTGTTGGAAAGAGCTGAGAGAAACTCTTCACCAGCCTTTTGCTGCCGAAGCCCAGCAGCAATCCCCCTGCTCTGCCACGCCGTGCGATCCTGGATGGCAGCCGAAGGGGCTGTGACAGTGATCCTCAAACTGCCACATATGCCACACAGGCTAAATGAAGTACTGTACATCTTTGTCCTGTCAGATGCTTTCCTTCAGAAACATGTCACCGGATCAAAGTCAAATATGTACTCTTAAGAAGGTTTTTTTCCCCCTGAATAGAACACCATATCGCATTAAGGAGCTCTGTAAGTTAAGGGATGATGACAGAGTTTAGCAGTTCATACCCTCAGAGCAGCCTTGTGAGTAAAGGCAAGCTTTGGGACCTCTCCTACTCTATATGCCTGATCCTATACCTGTCAAATATGTTATGTTAAGGGTGTCTGCAACTGGCCGTGCCTCACTGCCATTAAGCAAGGCTAACCCAAGGAGATGATAACTTTTTGTATCTGTTTGAGAAGATTTAAATCTTCTCACTGGCGAGGGAGCTTACTAAAGCTAAAATGGATTTATCAGCAGGTATCAGAGAGGTTAAGTAAACTAATATGTCTGCACACTTGTTCTAGCAGCTACCAGTCATCCTCATTTTTAAAAAATATGTCACAAGCAGGTATCTTCACTAATTTTACTTTTCCACAGGGCGCTGTACTGCTTTCATCTCCATCTGCCAACTCACCAAGGTCAGTCTAAAATTAATCCAAGTCAGTGTTATCGCCATCTTGAACAATGCTAATGAATTTTCCATTAATAAGATTGCTACCAAAATACTACTGGTGAATGTTTTCTACATCACAAGACAGTCTGGAGGGAGATATGTATTCATCACCATGGAAACATGAAGTTCATTTTAAGTAGTTTTGAGTTTATTATTAAACCAGCTTCAGTCACGGCTGTTGGTTCTGTTGTGCAACTTGCTTTTCTTAACTGAGGGCACTTTGGATGTAATCATGGCTGGTTCTAAATCCTGAACCAAATATGTCATTTAGCTCTGAAGAATTTCTACTTGTTGAGCTCACTCCTTGCATTCCAAGAGAGGACTCTGTATGTGTGGCTGATTTACTTCTCAAACACTTTGCCAGTTGTATTTTCCTTGCCTTGAGAAAAATAAGGTAATTTCTCTAAAATTTCTGGAGCCGAAGAAGTGACCTGTGTTATAAGAGACAGATGGAAGTTTATGTGCATAAACTGTCACTTTTAGCCATTGGTAATACCACAATGATCAACACCAACATGATTTCACCAAAATTATGGAGTGGTTAAGGTAAATTTCAGCATTACTACAGGAATAGTTGTCAGATTTGCAGAATGACAGAGTCAGATTGTTCTCTTTATATCCTTTTTTTTTTTTCTCCCTGCAGATTATTGCTTGTAGGAAGTTTAACTTGGTAAATGAAGAACAACTGGTTGACTGACAGGTGTACTAAAAGTTGTGTATGGAGATGTGTATCTTTGATATGTGAAGTCACAGAAAAACAAAGTATACTTCAAAAATTAAATTTAATTGTGAAAAGCATGAGGAGGGTTTTTTTAACTGAAAAGCCATCTTGCTGTGTTTATAGCCATTAAGAATATAAGAAACAGAAAGGTAGATATGGGACTTTGATAATGAGTATATATCTTTAAAATATTCAGACTCTTTAATGATCCCTTAGTATAACTCCTAGAACTTGAAGGAGAGATTTCCATGCCACCACAGTTCCTTGATGGTTACATTGCTTGCTCACTGCTGGCATCAGACAAATTCAGAGCAGAAACCTGAAAGGTGAAAGCCTTTGAGAGTATGAGAGCCATACTCTTCTCCCTAATCTTTTAATCCATTCGTATTCTTTGACCCCCTGCATTAGGCCTCTGCTATTAAATCCACCTGGGCATGGTAGATTGCTTTCCTCCCCAGAAGAAAGGAGAAGAGCTATTTATGAAAGTAAAGGTGAAGAGGACTGGTAAAAGAAAATAAGTGTTGTGTGTGAAGCTCAATAGAAGCTTCTGTGATAACCTGGGGCTCTTAGTTGGGGGTGGTTGAGGGATGGCTTCTGCGTCCAAAGCTGTCTTTTCCTTTTCAAATATTTTGTTTTGTCTGTTTCTTTGTTGAGGCTATTGATGGTTAGAAGCAAGGTCCCCTACAGACTGAAATGTAAGCTTTTCCTTTTGGGGATTTTCTTGGGGCTCCAGTAGAAAATTTCAGCAGAAAATTTAATTTTATCACCAACAAATAGGATGTTGAGAGAGAGGCCCCACCAAAAGGGGCCCGTCCTTTGCCAGGTAGAGTTGTCTGTGATCATGGGCTGTCTTGATTTAATGTGACAAACCAGTGAGAAAAAACTGCATGCAAATAACATATTTGGAAAAATTCATTCCAGAACAGACTTGTGAATGGCTTTTCCCTAGGAGGGAGCAGTTGAATAATGGCACTACGCAGTGGCAGATATTAAATAGAAATAAATGTATAGAAATAAATATATTCATTAGCTTTTGACTTGAGTTTACTTACTCTAGTCAATAATAAACTGGGATTTTGGTAGATGCAGAACTGGATGTAAACACTTCTCATTCTGTTTGTGATTAAAGAGACTATGTATCAATTTTTGGGTACATTTTTCCTGTTAAGATGCTGAGATGACCACTTAAGGTAGGTTTTTGAGTGACCTCCTTCAAATAAGCTTTAAAAGGATCAGGGAAATTGTATTCATTATGTTTACATGTTGTTCACACATGCCCATCCCCCCAAACTCTGCATCTTTCTTTAGCCCCTGCACATTTTATGCAGCTGCTTTCCCTCCAGCGAGATAAGTGTGCACTGCCTCTCCTACAGGTGCCTGTTCAACGTGGTAGGACTCCCCCACCTCCCTTTGAGTGAGTGTTGGAGATCATCCCTACTGCTTGAGTGATTCCATGTATCTCCTGTGTGAAGTGCTCAGGGCACTCAGGATCCTGTTTGGCACTCAAATCCCCCCAGGTCACAGCCCTGAGTCTGCTGCAGTGTTTGTTGACCCCTCACCCTTGTGGCTGCTTCAGGTAGAAATTTCTTACTCTTAGTTGTGCATTGCTTCTGGGTGGGGCTTTGGACCAACAGCGTTGAGCAGTGAAAGCCCAGAGACAAGGACAGGCACAGTTTCAGGTGCTGGAGGCAGGGGTGCTGCCCATGGTGAAGGCAGGGGGTCAGGCTGGGCCATACAGCAGGGCACTGTAGGACAATCCAGTGCAGGCTCTGCCTCGTGGGGCGTCACCACAGGCTGGTGAACACCAGCTCAGGTTCATGCCCCATGCTTAGGGGAAGAATGTATGTTCCCATCAGTGCATTTATGGTGAGTGGTAGTAAGGGCTACTCAGCTTAGGCCTGAGCAGATGACAGTATGGTTCCCATGAATATCCAGTGCCAGAATTTTGCTTACCTCATGCGTCTGTAAAATAACACAAGAGAACTATAGGAAATGAAAAACACAGAAATAAACAAGGAGTAAGTATGTGGCTGGCACTCCTAATGGGGGAAGCCAATCTACATTAAAAAAGGGCTTTTCTGCTTGTTTAGACAACATCACTTAACCCTGAACAAATATTTAGATACATTATATTCAGTGGTTTTTTTTTTTTTTTAATGAATGGAGTTATTTGCATATCTATTTTGCTGAAGCTTGGTATTCTCCTCTGTGGAAACATCCCCTTCTGCTGTGAGTGAAATGCCTTTCACTGAGGCAGCAGCAGTACAGAACTGCTTTTTGTCTTAGGGTTCCTTTCCTGAAATTTGCCAGGTCAAGTTTGTGGTCTCCCCTACAAAACGTGGTGCCAATAAATCTAATCCTTATTTCATTTGATAAACAGAAGTTGTAGCACATGTCTCCCTATTTTGCACTTGGCTGGGAATCTGCCTTGTGCTTCTCCCGCCCTCACCCCTCCCTTCTGCAATTGTCGGGTTATATTTGAATGCCAAAAAACCAGAATTAGTTTTGCACATCAACGCTGACTTATAAGGCTATTTGAAGTTAAAGCTCTTTGCCAGTTTCCATTTTCTTCACAGTGTTCCCTTCCGCTTTGGGTTTGAAGAAGGAGGAAAAAAAAAGAAAAAGTTATTTAACAAAACTTGATCTGTTTGAAACTGCAAAGTCCAGGCTGTCCTTCCTGTGCTACCACAGACAGCATGAGAAATGAAGGCTGAAGGGCTCGGCCGATTTCAGGGAAAAAATGCCCCAAAAAGGTCAGGAAGAAATGGGAGCCTTTTGATTTTGTGCTCCCCGGGTGATATTCAATAACTCTTTTGGTCTTTATACTGTAGGACGTAGGCTCATTTGCTCAATTTGGGGTGACAGCAGTGTGTTTTGTCAGAACATAGCTGGAGTTTTAAATGAGGACGGCATTCTGAGGCAGTAGGAAACATCCTTTATCTTAGCAACAGGAGGGCATGGAAATGCAAGTTTTTTTGGCAGCAGTCGTATAAATCTAGTGTTTTGGAGGGGCTGACCCGGGCTGTGTGGAAGGAACGCTCAGCTTTCCTTTGACGGTGTGATTTCCTGCTCCACAGTGGAGAACTTGTCTGGACGGGGTCCTGAAGAAAGCCTACATCAATTACTTGAAAGGAAATCAACTCTGTCTCCAAATGCTTGGCAGCAGGAATATTCATTGTTAAGGGGTTATAAATATATAGAAGTATACACGCACACAGCCTAACAAACGCTCTTCCATTTTCAAGCATTTGCTGTTACAGTGACACCCACTACCCCTTGTACTTTTGTCAGTGCTGCCTTTGTGTAAGGCTTTTTCCAAGGGCCTTGTAACTTCCCTAAGAAAAATAATTCTTGGACTTGAACAGAAAATACAGGGTCTTAGCTTAGAAGACTTATTTTCAGATAAAATAAGTTTAGTTATGTTTTTCAACGCTTTCACATTGTCAGAAATAAATAAGAAGAAATCTGATCTCAACTGAGAATATTAAATTTGATTTTGATTTTTTTTCGTGGTTCATTGAGGTCAAGTGTATTTTAATTTATTTCCCACTGAAATTTTTTTTCTTTCACAGCACTGCCGTGAATGTAAGTGTCTTTAGGTAGTTTAGAAAATATAAAAAATTATAAAGTGATATATCTTTGGAAAGCTGCTGCTGTGTAGTAATTCTTAAGCAGCTGTTACATCTTTTGTGTCAATAATCCTTAAATTAAAGAGTCATTAAGCACTCAGTTATATGATAGATCATAATGGCTCAGTGTAAACCTATTGTGTAAATCTGTAGAGAGAAGCCTTTTGTTTGCGCAAACCATAACTCTGAGCCAGAGGAGTGCCTAAATA
The DNA here is from genome assembly GCF_027477595.1 of Haemorhous mexicanus. Classification (NCBI taxonomy): domain Eukaryota; kingdom Metazoa; phylum Chordata; class Aves; order Passeriformes; family Fringillidae; genus Haemorhous; species Haemorhous mexicanus. Next base: position 12,607,221 of record NC_082352.1, on the reverse strand, counting down.
TGTACGTACATGGCACTTTCTAGTGCCTCATCATGACTCATTAGAATTTGTTTTATAGAAAATTGATACATTTCTGCTTTTTATTCTTTCCTATTTAAGCAGAAAAAAAGCACATACAGTCTTAACGTTTTTTTGTGGTTCTTTGACCCTTTTGGATCAAAGCTCTACAATTTATTTTTTTTTTTACTTTTTTTTCTTCTTTCCACAGTGCCCAGCACAGGGGGCTGGGACCTGGCTGTACTTTTTTTGTTGTATCGCCATACAAATGGAATATGCTACACCACAAAAGAGGAGACAGAAGTGAAGTCACCCAGAAAAGAGGAAGGAGGGGAGTAGGCAGTGCTCATATGGGATGTTTTGCTGGGAAATCACACGTGAAATCATGGCAGACCTTGAGCCATGTGTTGGTGAGAGGTCCCTCCTGTGCTGGCAGGGTGGTGGCTCCTTACAGGCAGTGGCTCCGTGCTCCCTTGGTGGGGACAAGTGACTAAGGGCACACGTTGTGGTGTGCTGTGTAGATCAGCACTTGTACGCCTCAGCCTTGTGCCAGCAGCCCGTCCCTGGGCTGGACAGCCCAGCAGGAGCGTGGGGAGGTGTGTGCTGTGGCTGGCCAGGCCGGGAGAGGTGAGGCAGGGCTGTGGGAACATGCCAGATAGCTCTGCCTGCCCCACCAAGTGGCCTCATTTCCGTGCGTTCCCTCCCATCTCCATCCTCTCATGTGTATTTCAAAACTGTCCCAGACTGTATATGCCTTGGAGAAAGATTAATTTTCAATGTAACACCCACAGAGAAATTCATGTCCAAAATATGTTCTTCTTGTGCCAAAAGAAGAACAATAAATGACTGGGAAGAAGGGAAAACACATTTCCAGACTGGAGAGAACCCACCTCCTGTCCTCCCCTAAGCAAAACCACATTGCTGTTGCTGTTTGGTTCCTGCAGATATTAGGAAGAGAAAATGTCAACAAGTAATGGGTCTCACCAGTGTGGAGACTGGAGGTGGAGTGAGAGAAATCATTCACTGCTCTCCTTCAGGGATATTTGAGTGATCTGACGACACCTTGTGAAGGCAAGGGGTCAGTGCCTCAAGCAAAGAGCAGTGAATTGCCCAGGTAGGTTCAAGTTCAAGTCCTCTTGGTTGTTGGTCTTCAGAGCCAAAGGTGGGCTGTAGTAGAAGCCATTTCAACGCTTGGTGGAGAAAGGCACAGGATATGACTGTGGCAAGGCACAGAGCCTGGCACCAGGATGGAGTGTAGAAGTGATCTGGCTGCTGGGAAGGGCAGGATCTTCCTGGCTCCTGCATTTTCATGGTGCTTTCTGCTTTGGGGGCTTTCCCAGCCTGCCCTCCCAGCAGGGGTAAATCCTTGGGAGATGGGCAGGGGTCTGCACGAGCTGTCAGAGGAGAACCACCCTGCTTTACTGAAAAGACTGGGATGTGTCCAAAACTGGTTGTACTCTTCAAATCACTGTATAAAAAGGGATGGTTCCTGACCACTTCCACTTTAAAACTGGATATTAAGGAAGGGGAAACCAGGGAAGAAATCTCTGGAGGTTTCGAAGTGGCAGAGTCAGGAACGGCAGTCACTCATCCTGACTTCCAGTTCCCTCCTTTCTTCCTGCTTGCTCCCTTCCCAGAGCACTGGTGAAGACAGCTCCACCAGCACTGGTTAGACAGAATTCTACAGAGTAGATCCAAACCTCATTTTTGGCCAGAATTGTGTAATGACAGCCTATCTGTAATATTTCCATTTTGCAGATATATCCATGTTCATGATGGGATCAACATGGGATACTCATGGGATACTATTTTCTAGTCTTTTCTTTTTTTCTTTCCTTTTTTTTTAACTGGAAAAGGAAAACTCATTTGTTTTTACTGTTTTACAGGGAGGCTTTTAACTGGTGGTTGGGACTTTTTGGTGGTAGTTGTTATTTTTTTTACAATATGCAGAGAAATGTTGTTTTACCCAGGCATCTGTTTTAAGTTAGTTCTTGACCTAGTAAAAAACTTCATTCATTACATGGACAAATTGCTGATATCCAAATATTTTATTTGATTAATTGACTGAAGGCAAACATTTTCTTCAAAATGCTGCAGTTTTACTTTAAAAGGAGTGCTACAAACTGTGAGTGGATTTTGAATAATCAGAATGTTTAGTCAAGCAAACTTTCTGTAGTTTTTATTAATATATTTATCACATGCACAGTTTAGCTTACAGAGACTCTCTGTAATTATAATTTATGTAAATATTAATTTTATTTTCTGTAATACCTCTAAAGTAATCACTTTTCTTGCCATTTGATGCTCTCTTCATTAGACACTTAATTTCCACTTTGTTTTTCAAAAGGAGTTGTTGTGACTCCTTGAAAAGCATGAAATCTCTAAATTATGAAATCCAAGCACTCTGCTTTGAGCCCCTGACGCCGAGGAAACTATCTGAATACACAAAATTAGAAAAACATACACAGAATAGTTGTTTAAAATTCACAGCTGTCAACATGGAGTGTTTTGTGTGAGAGAAAGAATGTCGGGAAGGCTGAGTTCCCCAACTCTCCCCAGATGGATTGGCTCTCCCTGCCTTCTCCCTGGGCATTGTCTGGAGGCTGCTGCAGGGATCCATTTGCATGGCAGCACAAAGGTCCTCTGTTGGAGCCCCTGCCCAGCATCTCCCCAGGCTTTCCCTTTAAAGGGGCCTTCCTGGCCACAGTGGCACAGTTTTTCCCGTGCTGCTCTTTAGGAACAGACAGAGATCTGGTGTTTTCAGAGGCTGCAGCACAGAGTGCGGGTTTCAGTTAGAATGAAGCTGCTGGAAGAGATGGGGGCTCTGACTTTAAAGAGTTATTGAAGATAAGCTGTGTTGGAGCAGCAGTGGTTGTTTGTAAGAATAAAGTTATTGGGGGTATTAGGATTGCCAGCTTTTGATTTATGCTGTATGACATGATGGAAATGGTATCACTGAACATCAAGTATCAGAATATGTAATTTTGTATGCTAATTATAGCCTGAGTTTTCCCACCAACACTGAGGAAAATGCATTATTTATCATTTTATTCTGCTTCAAAAGTCATAAAGCACCTTTAAAAACAAACAACTGAATAAACCTGATTACAAATGTCCCTGAGAATCTGATCTATTATAATTAAACTTTTAGGTGGAAGTACAGCTATGTTTTTTTTAATAAATAATATCTTCTAATAGTAATTAAGTAATAGTCAATTTTTCTTCTTCCTGCCTATATCAGCAATATTCTGTGGCTTGTATAGCAACAGGGGTTCTGCACAGAGTAAATCTAGAGCACTGGAATTGCGTTCTGCAAATCTTAGGGGAGAATTTGTAGAGAAAGACAGCTCTGCCTTCTCCCTTTTTTTGCAGAGAAGCCAACTTCTGTTACAATAGCCAAAGGTTTGTCAGCATTTCCAAGGGGCTGTTTTCAGAGATTTACACCTTGTTGTAGGCTGAAACTTGGCAAACAGGCTTGCATGCCTGAAGGGATTTAGTGTTTAACATGTCTGAATATTAACATGATTAAGCAAAAATTGGATGACTTTATTAACCATAACTTGATTAAAGGGTGATTAGTCATTTTTATGTTTGAGAATAACAGCCTTCTGCGTTTGGTGCAGCAGCAAGGAGTTTTTGCTGCTCAAGGTTCTTTTGCTTTTGTTCAGAGCACATTTAGTTTCCAGCAGCTCATCCTGCACACAGGGAGCAAAGCTTGGGCTCAGATTAAAGCCTGACACAGGTATTTTTTACACATATATCACCCCACCCACATGAAACCAATCCAAAGAGATTTTTTTTGTTTTCAAGCAACAAGACTTGCTTACAACAGACAGATTTTCTCAAAAAAGGAAAAGCGTTTACATGAGTGAAATATTTTCCTCAGCTTATGCAAATACAGATGAACATCCACAGCAGTCACTTTGAGAAGTGCAGCATTGAAGGAAGCTGAAGAAACAGCCCAGGCTGCTCCCCTGACCTCCGTACTGGGAAGGTTTTGCACTAAATAGTAAATTATATCTGGTACTGCAGCAATTGACATTACTAGTGAGGGTGAAGGAAAATAGCCGTGTTCTCATGAAAAAGGTTTGGGTTTTTTACCTGATGGCGAATTTGATCCATTTTAATCATATTATATTTTGCTCAAGATACTTGTGGACTGCTTGGCTCCTAGCTCAGTGACAGGAAGGGATGTTTTGCTATCAGCTTCAAGAGCACCAATCATGTGCTGCTCTTTTTGGTTTCAGTGCCAGGAGACAGAAGTTAATACAGATCTTCCGAGACATTGCAAAGCAACAAGTCAATACAAAACTTGAAAGACATTTACTTCCTTAAAATATGAAGTAAAAACATTGCAGTTAAAGCTTAGCAAAATTATTGTTTCAGTGGTTAAAACCAGACTAATTTAGAATCTCAATCTCAAGAAATAAACAATGAAGCTAAGTAATTTAATAAAAGTAACTGCTGAGAAAGACACTATTGATAAATATTATCATTACATGTGCCATTGAATTTTAATTAGAATTTAGCTATCTCACATAGCAATTAACTCAAATGAGAATTCTACACAAACTGCTCTAGAAAAGGAGTGTTCATATATGCTAATGACTACTATGCGTGATTAAACATTGAGAAAATAAACTCCAAATGTATGCTAATAAATGGCAAAATTTACTGTGTAGAATTAATATCTAACAGAGGAATGGAGAGATGTTTCAAAGCATGTGTGTATATTGTTTAAGTCAGCACATTACATTTCAAAACTTAGGGCCCTGCAAATGGTACTGCTGCAGTTGTTCCCCTCACAGGAGCCCCTCTGCTGGGATAATGGAGCTACCTACACCAGCACCTTCCCACCCTCAGTTTGGAATCTGTGCTCTCAGGAAATTACCTGACCTTGGAAAATACAGTTTTTTTTATGTATTTCCCACTTAAAGGCTGTATATATTTAATCCGCTGTTATAATGTTCCCAAAAACAGTATTGGTGATCTTATTCCTGAGTTTTTGTTCTATTTCAGATGGATTCCAAGAAATGTAAAGTAAGAATTAATTTATTCACATCCTGGTTTATTATAGGTGGCACTATCAGTTTCTGATTAATTAAATTATGATTGCTTAGCCATGTCTGTCAAGAGCTGATACCAGACCTCATTTTTTGGTTTGCATGTGGAGGTTTTTGCTTGATGTAGGCTCTCACTAAAGATGCTAAAATGTGAGGGGAGAGAGAATTGTACCCAAAAATCTGCTCTGTTCTTGCTCAGCAATAACCAAATTCTGCTCTGTTCAACAGGCAGAAAAAAAATTGCTGTGCAGCTCTGTCATATATTTGCTTGAAGGAAGAGTTTAGTGAAGTGAAGCAAGGCTGGAATGACTGTTTTCTGATGTATGTTGGACAAGAAAAATTAATCTGTGCATGGTACTTGTTTTGGCTGTGCTTCAGAAACCATCTCTTGTGATGTCACCTGTAAATAGCCAAGAACTTTGACATCCACTCTGTGTGAAGCTGTTTAAATAAGTGCCTCATTTATAGAATCCTGCTGCCTGCAAAATGGCTCCAATGGCGTTATCCTCACGCCTGAGGGGAAAGTTAAATAATGAAACCCCAAAGAGTTTCTAAGTGGGGAGAAGGGGCACAGGAGGAAGGAGGAAAAGAAAGCTAATCTGTGACAGTGCAATCTCATTTTATCTCCTGATTGTAGAGGACTCGGTAGTTAAAAAAAACATAGCATAAAGCCAAAGAGACACAAAAGGTGTGTGCTCACCATTTCTCAGTTAATGTGCATATTTAAGTTGGTAGTTACACTTGAAACCTGGGACAACTCAAAATGAATGGATTGAGAAATGCAGGTACACTGCTCTGTATTCACAGAATGGTTTAAGCTGATTTTTCTGCAAAAGAGTCTCGAGGGTTGTTAGATTTGAAGGAGCTTTTTTCTAAAGAGATATTTATAAATACAGTATCTCTAAAGAGATATTTATAAATATATGTGCATATAAATTTTACTCCAAGGCCGGTGCCTTTGTCTTTGTTTGTGGTTGTGAAAATTCTCACTGCAGCTCATCTGCATTCATCCCAAGGAGGTTTTGGCCATAAACTCTGCTGTACTCTTATACAATTCTACTGTTAATGTGCAGAAAAATAGTAATTGTGTGTGACTAAGAATTGTATATTTTTGGTCCTGTGTATTACAGCACTAATGTTCACTTCCCTTGGCACCACCTTTATGTGTACTATTTAACAAAGTCCTCGTTCACTTAATTTGTTCTGTAAGTTTGGGGGAAGAAGAAGTGGATCTTTTTCTTTTAGTTGTTCAAAGCTTCTGGCTAGATCAAGTCATCCTTTGGGATATGTTTTTGCTCTAATATGGGCAGCTCCCTTAAATTTGTACACTTTAAACAGACATGTCCAAACCAATGATTCACAGACAGGATTAATTGCTAAACTATTTTTCCTTTAGATTAAATACAGGTCCATGGAAATTTTGCTTGCATTTCTATTGTTCTTGATACAATTTTGATGGACTTTGTCAGTGGTTTCCAATAAAGTCTTAAGGACTGACACCGAATTCCTAAATGTGTAAACCAACCATTGTGGAAGATGAATTTTTTTTGTTATTATGGAACACATTCTGCTGTTAGCTGTGGTGTTAGAATATTATCCCTTCAGTTTTAATTTTTTAATTTGCTAAGTGTTTATTTTCCCCAGTTTCCTTCATCAAGAACACAGAAGGTTTCCCAATGCGAGACTATTGCAGCTTGTTATCTAAAGTTTCGTGCTCTGTAAGCAATAGAATTACCAGTGTGTACTTGCCAAGTAGCTTCAGAATGACAGTTTACAAGCATCAGGTCAAGTAATCAAAATGTTATAGTGGATATTTGCTACAAATGTAAATATATCAAGTATCTTTAATTGTGTTGCTTGCAGTCAAAGTAACCTAATGCCATCTTATCTGGAGGTTATCGTCTGAACATTTTGAGTAAAGCTATAATAATATTTATTTTTGTTTTATGTGATGAACAAGTCTTAAAACTAAATCTGGTGAATTAAGAGTTGTATTTCTGAGGAGCTAACTACCACTACTTGACTGCTGTTGTAAAACTTTATTAGGCAATACATCTGACCTCAAATTGGAAATTTGTGTTGGAACCAGTTTAGGGAATCATTATAGCTCTGTTGTTAATTTTATATTTGTCTAATAAAACACAGCAGGAAGTACATGACATGTGCTAGAGCAACTGATGGTAGCTGCTAGTCCTGGGTTTAACTACTGTTTCCTACCATGCACAGGCACAGGATAGGAGAAAAATAAATAGAATTAGTAAGAGAGATTACCTTTTTATTGCTAGAAAATTGCTGTTCAGTACTTTGTGGCTAATTCTAGGGAAAAGTTTAATATTGTTATTACCAAATATATATTTGTAATGAAAAATGTGCATCACCAGGATTTTAAAGATAAAGATGGGGTGGATGTATTGTGTCATTTTCCAGACTCTGTTAGGAGCACCATTCAGTTCCTAATGATGTTACCTGACCAGAGTTTACTGGGGGGAATGAGCATGTTAAAAATGGGATAAAGGACAAATGGCTGACAATGCAGTTGCAGAAGGGACAGAATCTGAAGAGAAAGATTTGAAGGCTGAATTTTATCAAATTAAGCATACCAGAGAAAACCCATGCCAAAACACAGAATGAACTGGTAAATCACAATGGAGATCTAGTAACATAGGTTTGTTAATTGTAGTATGTGGAGAGAGGACTACTGTAAATCCAGTATAAGACATACAGCATCAGTACTTAAAAACAGGAGAGGAGTAGAAGGGATTTGAAAAGCAGCAGTGTTTTGAGTCAGATCTCAGTAGTAAACCAGATATTAAAAATCATAAAGAAAACATGTTTGAAGGCATTGAGTTAAATGCAAGCTAGGAATTGTGAGTTTCCCCATGGTAGAGCAAGCCAACTAAACCTGATTTTTTTTTTTTTTTTTTTTTTTTTTTTTTTTTTTTTGGTGAGGCAACTGGTTTTCTTTTTGTACACAAAGGAAATGTATTGGATCAAATCTCTTTGTAATTTAGTAAAGCATGGTATATTGTCCCCTGAAAAGCATGGAGTGAAACTGGTAAGGATGAAAATTGGTACAGACTTTGTAAGATGAGCAAAGTATACATTAATGATGGATGTGGAGAACATCACCCCAGTATTGAAGATCTGCAGCCATATGATGACTGGAATGGGAGGAAATAACAATGTGTGGGGCATATTTGGCCCTGTGCTGCACATACACCAAAGCTCTTCCCAATACTGGCTTGACGTGGGTGTTTCTGTTCTGGGCTTTCTGCTCTTAGATAACTTGGTTTGATCTTGGGAGGTTTCAGCCTGCTCCAAGCTGGGACAGGCTGGCTTCAAGGAAGCAGCTCTTCCACAGAACTTTGTAACCTCCACCCAATTAATCTTTGTATTTTCTCTCAAATTTTCAGTATTGACTACATTTTTCCTTTTCTTTAGAATGGTGTCCAGCCCTGCTCAGTTAGAACAGTGAACTATGATATTTCTCTTTCATGGGTGCTAAAAATGAGTTACTATACATTAGTGAGCTCTGGTTATGGCTTATCCTGAGCCACCTCTACATCAGTTCTTGTCCAGGTTATCATCATTCTCATTTTAACACCCTTTGGCTCTTGTGGCATGAGTGCTGCTTGGCTGCCATATTGATCACTAGGAAGAACCTCTCCATTCACATTCTCTGTTTGCTGCCTCCTTTCTCTGCATTTCCACTTTGTGCATGCTCAGCCATCCCAAATACCAAGGCTGGCTTCATTCATTAACTCCTTCCTTCAGTCATTCATTCTTGCAGACCCACAAGTGTAACTGGAGGTGCCAAGCCATGCTGCATATGCTCTTCACAGAACCTCAGTCCATTTGAAATGGCTAATTTTTAATCAAGAGGATCAATGCACAAACTTGGCAGTAGAAGAAATGTGGACCCTCTTCTCACTTTAGCATTTCTGGTCAGCAGGCAATATTAACTGGGCTTGTTTAATTTATGTTATTTACTAGAAGGCTTTCTTGTCCTTGTTGCTGTTTAGAAAATGGAGACATACACAGAAAAACTAAGAGTGTTGGAAGGAATGCTCCATAAATTTTTCAGCTATTTTTGAGATTTTTGACTCATTTCTTTTTCATTTGTTCAGATTTAATTCTATTTTTAAAAAGCTTGGTCTTTACACAAAGGAAAAAAAAATAAAGGAAGAAGGGAGAAGTGTACATTGACATACTAAGTGAAAAACCTCAAGAAAAATTACAGTAAATTAAAATTTATTTCCCAAGGGACAGAACATATTTCAGTGGGATGAAGGAAGAAACTAATAGACTTTCTATGAACAGCCATTTTTATTTAAAGAATAAGCTTTCAGGCAAATATAATTCTGCAGCCTCCTGAGGATAGCCTTTTTTCTTGTTAGGAATAATACCAATTAAAAAGTGCACAATTAAAAGCACTGAAAGTTTGTCAGTGTACATTTTCCATGGAGCTGTGCTTTCTATTATGCTGTTGCTTGCTTAACATGCTTTGTGGTGCTGGTCTTAGCAGGAGCTGCATCTGTGCTGCCAGTCTGCAGACAGTAATTAGTTAATGCTGCCAAACATAAATGAATTGTCTGCTAATCTAAAGCACTTCCTAACAAACCAAACCTTTTGGGGGTATTTTACAATTTTCAAAGGATAAAATTTGACATTCTGGGTTTTCCTCACCTGTTGCCTTCTCCTGAGTATCTGTTTTGGAGGGGTGAAGGATATTTTTTGTTCAAGTCCAGATCACACCCATGATCTTGCTGAGCACACTCAGACCAATAACACAACTGAGCAGGCAGTGCTGCAGAGGATGTGTGAGAGTGAGCAGGCAAATGAAGAGAAGAACTTAAAACAGCTCTGCTGCCAAAGAAGATGTAGAAGGAAATATTATGCCTAGGAAAGGGCTTCCAGGTTGGCATGTTCATCATGGACTGAGGAACAATTAGGGTATTTTTTCCAGCCATTACACTTTCATCTTCTACTGATGCTTTTGTGTAGGTCCTGTCTATCTGCAGCTCAGCTCTGTTCAGCATGGCTTGGCTGCCACCTTGTCCCCTTCAGCCTCTTTTCCTGCTCCACAGTTTATGGTTACTTTTGATCCCTCATGCTTTTTGAGTTGACAGCAGCCATATTGATATTAGATGAGTAGTTCTTAATCCACCCTAAGATCCATATCTGTTGTATTTCTTGGCCCTAAAGGGGCAATAATGGGGTCTCTGCTTGAAAATCAGGGAATTTCACTTAGGGTACAGGCAATTTTATGAAATTTACTTCAGTATTTAATTTTTAAAGTTCCTTCAATTTTTCAAAGCACAGCTACTTGATCTGATTTATGATGGCAGAGTCAAGTGTGGGGGCAAAAAAAGAGACATTTTTGTTCACTGTAACCAAAGGGTTCTCCATCGTTGAAAACTTCAGTTGCATTAACACTGAGGGTACCATCATTTTTCATAGATCTCCTTGAAAATCCATTTCTCACACACACATGCACACAAAAGATGATTTCAACAAAGTTATATGTTTAGAAAGTTGAAGGAAAACACTCCATAGCTAATCTTGACAGTTCCAAGCTGGAGAAAAGCCAGGGCCCCAGAACAACACACAGCAAGTGCATTTGTAATAGAAGCCAGAAATCAATACACATGACCAGATTTTCCAGTCCACCACGCTCATTTTGCAAAGCCAGCAGAGGCCTGGATGGGAGCATTCCCCTTGTCAAGGAGACTCTGATGGCCAGAAGCTGTTGATGGCGGTGTAGCTGCCTCGCATGCCAGTTGTCTTATCTCCTCACAGGGGAATGAGGGACAGCAGCAGGAGAGGAAAAGCTCTTGTGTCTTGTTTAACTGAAGATGTGCCCCATGGGAAGGGGGAGTGCTGGAGAAGCAGTCCCTGTGTTAGGAAGATCCACAGAAAGTTTGAGTTCCTCAGAAAGCTTTGTGAGGCGGTTGCTAGCATTCCTCCACGCTGGAATGACCCGTGTGGATTTTTGCTTCCACATTGCTTTCCAAAGCTGACACATTTTGGCAGTAAAATCTGCTGACTTTTCTGAACATCCAGCTGCCCAGCTGGAGGGGCTGCAAGCTGGCTGCTGTGCGTGCCTTGACATGGTACTGTGTGAATTTGGGGAGCATTGCGTTTGACAGACTCACGAGGGTCAAGTGCTCACCTGGACTGCAGCCTTTCAGACTGACCAGAGGCTGAAGGGTCCCTGTGCTGGCTCCCCTTGTGGATCATATCTTGCCTAAAGGTCTTGGAGAATGTGGAAGGTGGAACTTTCATGAAAGAGAAAAAATTTTATTCAATGACAAAGAGTTTGGGGAAAACACTCCTGCAGAATGTAGCTCTCCTTTTTCATTTACTTGTCTAGACAGCCAGGATGCTTTGCTTTGGACAGTGCAGTTTTGATGGATTTTAATCCCCAAGCTATTTTTGATTCCTGGTCACATTTATGACATACACAGTCAGCTTTTTTTTCTCCTTCGAGATGCATGCATCCATAGACTTGAATGGGTGTAGGAAAGATAAATGGCTAAGGGAAAAGGAAATTAGCCTGAATGTTCTTAGAGCAGGAGCAAGGAGACTATATAAAGGAGACTGTGTGACAGAGATAAAAACTAAATGAAAATTAAGGCTCAAGAGGAGGCCTGGCTGATGGGGGGAAGGAAGTCCAAATATTTTCAGATAATACCCAAAAGATGAAATGTAAAAAATGCTCCATTAAATCCCATTTCCCCCTTACTTTGATATTTTAATTTCCCATTTCACTTTCTTTCATAATTTGTTTCTACCATTCCAATGTTGCTCACTCTGTAGTGAAAACCTACTGTTGCAAATCATTTTCCCACAGACCCATCCTTTAGTCCAGTAATATTCAGTGTCTGTCCAGTTAGATTTCGATACCTATCAGAATATAGAGCTGGCAGAAGGGCTCACTTCCCTTGCTAAGATTGTAGCTCTAAGTTCAGTCAAACAGTGAGAAGCATGTGTTCTTCAGAAATTAAATGGCAAAACTGGGATGTGCAAAATGCACACATACTTTATATCATCATGCAGCACTTAAGTATCTCTACAAACAGCTTCAGTAGTTTAATTATTTTCATTTTGTTGCAGGTTTCTTATGCATAATGATAATTTGTCCACTCAGATTTATGTTATTGCAGGCTTCAGTCCAGCAAAGCACTTAAGCACTCGATTAACTTTAAGCACATAAGTAGTCCCATTGCTGGATTGGGGCCATAATAGAGGAAAAGAATGTTTCAGGAGAAATTGTGCTTTTCAGGGGGTAGGTGGGTGTGTTTTGTGTTTTGTTTAAAGTGTCAACAGCAGAGTTTATTTAGCTGCCTTTTAGACAGTAATCTTATTAGTAAAATTGGCAGGATTAAGAGGCTATTAAACAAAATCTGTGTGTTTTCACATCAGTTAAAATCTGCACTGCATTCCCTTGGAATACAACAGCTCTGTTGTGCAATAACTGGATTTTAATGTAACCACGTCACTTAAGATTGCATTAAAATACATTTATTAAATCATTTGGCTGCTCTGGACTGGTGGGATGGAAGTTGAAAATGCAGAGAGGCTTTTCTGACTTTGAAAGAGTATTTTGCAGGATTTCTTGCAGTTTTCCTTCATCAATCAAAGCACATTTGTTTACCAGGGAACATGTAGTCAATGTTAATTTTATGGACATTCTGCTGGGTCCAGAAGGAAGCCATCTGTCCCCAAAGGTGGCTGGGGTGAGCAGTCTGTCCATCATGTGGGTGTACTCCAGACGGTGAGGACAATGGACATCGTCAGAGTTTGGCTGCTTTGTTTTCTTATCACAGAAGACTCACCACAGCAGTTCTGTCCCTCTATTTCCTGCATCTTATCACTTTCAGATATGCATTTTTACCATGAAAAAGCCAGTAATCAATAAGATTATTTTATTTGTATATGGAAGCCACAGTAGTCCTAATGGAAAAAAAAAAACAACTTTGTTAAAACCAAGAATTTAAAATCTGCCTGCAAAACAAAGCAGACCCACCAGAGTTTTAAAACTAAGAATAATAAAGTCTGCTCTGTCCACTTAAAAATAAGCCAAATCAAATTCCCCAAGGAAGAAAGAGTGTCTTTAATTATGTCATACACTTATTTGATAGAAAGGTTTCTGGTACTAATAGAATAAATAACCTGTTTGCTCTGAATTCACTTGTATTAACATTCCTGGCAGTGATTTCCTTTTCATGTTTGTTAAAATACAAAGCTTTATATAGGTGCTGCTATGTTTGTACTAGAGATTCACTTACTCTGACAGCTGATGTATTTGTAATTGTGGTAGAATCCTGGCTTCAGTGCTCGGCCCTGCTCCTTTGATATATGCAGGTGACTCCTAACATTTATTGATGGTTTGGGGGATGGTTTGATGGAAAAAGTTGAATTGTTGCAAAGTAGTTCCTCAGGTCTTCTGAAGTTTATTATTGACTGCTTTGATCTTTGTTCTGCAGATGTAGAAATAACAGTGCCTACAATCTGTAGGTGTTCTCTGCACTTTTTCAACTAATTGTTTTGTGCATCTGACAAGATGCAAATTTACCCAGATCTGTCTACAAAGAGGCTTTTCTCCTGCCTGCTCTTTTTTGTAGAGGAAAAAAACCCGCTATTTTTACCTACTTCTAAAAATTGATTCTGAGTGTGTCTTGTGACATGCCTGCCTGCCTTCAGTGCTCCCAGACATCAGCAGCTGCCTGCCTGTGCTGCAGCATCCATCCTGGCTGGCATGTGGGACTGAGCCAGGAAGGAGAACAGCCCAAGATGGAAAAGAGCATTCCAAAGCAGGGAATTGCCCTGGCTGTACGGCAGGCATGGAGTGTCACACACTGACAATGCGTTTCTTACACAGTGATTTACAGGGTCATGGGCACAGCCTTGTGATTACATAGACACACTCACTCTGCCTTCTAAACCAGACAAACCTGGGCATCAGCAGCCAAGTGGCTGCAGTGGCCTGGAAGCTGGGGAAATATGCAGGTGGTCAGCTTGAGGTGAGTTCTGCAATACAGCAACTCTTATCCGAGCTACTTAATTTTAAAAAGTGCCAATACCCTGATACTAGACAATGCAATTGATAAGTTTTGATAGCTAAGGACATTGTAAGCTTCTTCCTTAGGTATGGACTTAAGAGGTAAATAGCTTCTCAGCCTCCTCAAGTATCATTTTACCTTTTCATAGGCTGCTCCTCATGCCCTTATACATTTATACAACTCTTATTTGTGAGGAGAATGTTTCTGACTACTCAGAAGAATCAGAACATCTCATCACTTTTTCATACAAATTTAATTTAATTGCGTTGCTCAGGTTTTTTGATGTTGGATCCTTTTCAGCAATCCTCTCTCTTAACAAAGCTGGATTTCCACTCAAATTTGATGTGAAAAATGCTTGAATAAGGAGTACCATGAAGACTCAGTTCTCATCCTTCTAAGTCATTAATAGTTATTAACTTGATTTCCAAAAGTGCTGAGCACCTAAAGCTCTTAGAAGAGATTAGCAGAGGAACTGCTGATACTAAATTCCTCCTCTGGAGAGTACACACTCCCTCAAAGTCATTGAGAGGGGCTGGGCACAAGCAAACCACTTCCACTCTGTGCTCCCCTTCCAAACTGCTCAGTGGCATGAAGAGAGATATAAGGACTGTCAACAGAGCAGGGGTGATTTCTTGCTTGCTGGGAAATCTGCAGGGGGGCTGTCACTCAGGCAGGGTGACTCTGGCATCACTGATGGCCCTGCATGGCTCCCTGCACACCATTTGGGACCTGGGGGCTCCTCACCCCCTGCTCATGGTAGATCATAGCACAGCTCCATTCTAGGGGTTAGGATGCATCTGTTCCCTTAAAAATAGGGAATACCAACCCTTAATGTGACACCGAGGATAAATATTCCAGAAAGTTTTTGAATGGGTAGCACTTGGTATTGGTAAATTCTTCATTAAATATAAATTTCAAAACTACTGGGTTTGGATGTGTAATAATGGTTATTGCTGCTTATAGCCTGTAGGCTGGGTTAGAGTTCAGAACTCTTTTCTGGAAGGTTGATGAAATGACAAGACTTGTGGTACTTTTGGCATCCTGACTCTAGTGAAATAAAGGAACAAAACTCCCATCGGTTTTGTTTCGATCATAAAATTCATGTTGAATTCAGCAGAAGCAGAAATTTAGTGCATATCACAGGCTAGCTAAAATAGAAAAGCCAATCTCTTTTTGTTTATTTAACTACAAATTCCATGCTGTATTTCCCTCCTTTTTTGTTCCTTGTTACACTTTTGCTAGTAATAAATTGGACCCATAAATAACTACACCCCAAATTAAGTTAACTTCCAAAGGATTTTAATATAACTTTCATCAGAAATTTAGTTTTCAAAATCTTGTTATAATGTAAAACATGTTGACCTATATAGACATGAACGTATGCATTCATACATATGTCTGTGCATATGTATGTGCATAATAGTATATAATGAACATATATTTTTTTCTTAGAAAAGAATGTCACAATATATTCAAGGTGCAGTAATGTATTACTTTTTTTATTGCTTTAAAAAGCCTTGAATTCTTGTAGAATATGGTTTAGTGGGTCAAACATCCCCTTTCCTCTCATTTATCAGCCTTTTGATCTTGTGTCAGGTCTAAATGTTGGCATACTCAGACCATAACAGTGTGCTGTAAGATCACAAAAAGGCATAGTTATATCTTTAAAAACTTATGGGCATCCTGGTGCTACATCCCAGCATAGCTTAGCAGATGTGGTATTGAGTTCCCCCAAGTCTTCACTACCCCTTTGTCTATTATTTTTTTTATAGTTTTGTTCTGCATTCCTTCCACTCAACCTCAAGTGGATGGAAGCCTGTTAGTTTATTACTTACATATGTCTGCACCCTTTTACCTCAGCAGGAAAGACAAAATATCGAGGAGGACTGTAGGTTTGGGATGGTCAGCTAATCCTTCCCCACCTTGAACTAATCGCCAGGCTGATGTGTTATTGTGCTGAGCTCTGTTCTCCAGTGCATTGCCAGTGGGGTTTCAATTTGTAGAAGCATAAACAGATACTAAAGTAAAAAGAATGGAGCAGTGATTTGTTAGCAGAGTTCAGATCAAATTATCACAGCGGTCCCCTGCTGACAGTCCTAACAATTACCTCCTTTTTCTTGGTCTTTCAAATGTTTTCTGTTTCACTTAGGTCTTGGTAAATAGTGTGCTTCTCACTGCACTTTATTTATTTACCTACAAAGGAAAAGAAATTGAAACTTCAGCTTTCATTCAAATGTCTGTATGTCTATATATTTTTTCCTAACTTAGATGTGTTAATAACTTTTTGTTTTCTTTTCTTTAAAGAAGTATATAAGCAAGGTAGCTAAAGATCAGCTTTCTAGTGCATACCTTTGTTATAACATTTTCTGCCTCTTTATAGCTTTGATCATGGCAGTACAGATCTTCTTGATATTTGAAAACTTTTGAGAAAAGCAGCACTAGATAGGAAATGAATAGAATGTTGTATACATTAAGCCAATATTAAGAGTTTAAAGCATTTGAGTCGTATTTTGAAATCAAATTGGGTGCATGTCAGTAGATATTATTCCCTTCTCACAGAATATAGTCAGTTATGTTCTGTACAAGTTGTTTAGAATTAGCTTAAACATTTGTTTCCTCTCTTTTTTTTTTCTTCCCTATTTTCAACTCCTGACTTTCAGTCCTGCAGAGTTACATTTGTCTGCTTCTTACAATTCTAGTGGGACTGATTTATCATCATTTGCTAACATATCTGTCTCAAAATCTGAGCTTTGATCAGCTTGTATTTTATAACTTACATCTGTTCTATGTTTAACCTTTTGTAATGCTGTTTCTCAAAAATATTATCCAGTTTAACAAAAGAATCATGTTAGTCTAAGCATTTTATTAAATCTACCTAAATGAAAAAATCCTACATACCTGTCTATTTTGTTGCATTTTTGTTACTGTTTCATAGCCTCTTTTTCATTAAATCTATAAATCTGTCACACTGACTTTTTCCCGTGGTTGTTGCTGAATTATAAACTTCACCTTCCTGTTCCTTCTCTACCTCTTCTTTCCCACAATTCCAGCTTGTGCTTTGCAGCAACACCACCAGCAGCACCACTGCTCTGGCCTGCTCACTGCTGCAGCATCCAGCTCCAGCTTACAAGAAGGATATGTGGTTAAAAGTACTCCCACAGTGGGCTGCAGGGGACAGCAGGAAGCTTCTTGGTTTTCAATAAAATGACTAAAACTAAAAATTCCATCTGGGACTAACTGACATTAATCCCCCCACCATGATGAGTCCTTGCAGTGAGATGGATGAATAGTGGGTTTGGTGAAGCACAGAGACATGTCTGCATGTTCTGTGGGTAACTAATCTGTCTTCAAGAAAGGAGGTTTCAATCATTTAAAAGGACTTACCTCCAGACTGGCTCTGTCTTGGGTCACACTGGGTAATACTGGGACAAGAGTGAGAGATGCACGAAGAAGCCTTTAGAAAGTTGTCAGCTGTTCCCCAGCTTCTAAATAAATGAACCTTGCCTAGCACTGAGCAGGCTACTAAAACAGATGAAATACTGAAATGTTTTTCCTTGGGGTTTTTTTGTCATCCTCTGATGTAAGGGGGAAAGTCAGCCCTGCTCTGCCTGGCTTCTGAGGCAAGCACAGCCATTGTGGAGGGGCCATCAGCAAGGTGACACTGCCCAGGGGCTCAGGGAGAAACAATCTTGGTGCCAGAGCACCCTCTGACTTGTTCTGTGCACTAATGTGGCCACAACAGCTGCCTGAAAATAGCCTCAGCCATTCTGCAGCAGCTAAGAAGCTTTGGAAGTCCTTCTGGCTAAGTCCACAGCCTCAGATAGTAAATGCACAAACAGCCTGATCCTGACTGTATTGGTGTCTGGATGAATTTGGCCTGAGGGCCCAATCAGAGAAGAAATACCCACAGAAATCTAAGTAATTCCAACTCACATGTCTTTCCAAAGCAGTAGACAATTTTAATACAAATGGAAATTTTATTGGCATAGGGGCTAAACTCAGTCTTGGCTTAAATGGATTCAGGGGAACTGTACTTGCTTGTAGCACAGCAAATTTTGGCTTCAGGAGTGAAGATACAGAGCACTGAGGAGCTATATATTTTGAGCCAGCAAGGACATTACAAAAGGCAGAAGGATAACTGGTATGACATCACTTCCTTCTAAAAGATGATAAGCTGTGGAAAAAGATTAGTTACTTTTGCTGCAAATAGCTTAGAAAACTTGGGCAGGTATATTGAATGTATTGAGTGGATCAGTGACAACAAATACACCTGTGTAGTGATTAATTAGAAACAAAAAACAAAGCATGGTCTGTCAGAAAGTAGCATATATAGTATACCCAGTGTATTTGGAGTATGTTTAGATAAAAGGAAAAAAAGAAGTAGGATGACAGTCAGTAACAGGAGCAGTTAATGAATGAAAGGCAGTAGTAGAGCTGGAATGGAATAACAACATTTACTGCTCTTTGTCATTTGAGCCACTTCTTAAGAAAGGCACGCAGCACTGCCCCTGCCTGTAAGTAGGGAGATGAAGTGGCAAACCCAGGAACTGAATTTATTTTTTCTGGAACCCTTCCAGTACTGTAAATATAAGACTAAAGAGATGGCAGTTGACTATTCTCCTATACCCAAATTCCTCTGCTATAAGTCCACACAGAAGATATTAATCCTATTCCATTGGTTTTTATCCTGGGAACTTGCAAGATTCTGTTCTGCATGGTTTAATCTCAGAAATCATCCACTCTTGCCAAAATGTTAAAGTTTGTACAGGGAAATTCTTCTCTGGAGTTCCTGTTTACTTCACCATTCTTTCTAAGAAGATGTAAACATTGAGATAATTATACCAGACAGAACACTGTTTTCCATTCTCAAACTGGCATTTAAAGGTGTTGAACATTCTACCTTATCTCTAGCAAGTTGCCTGGGTTAATTAATTTTTTGTTTTGAATGTGCATCAGCTACAGCAGACCAGAACCTCATGTTCCTCAACAACAACCACAGCTGACTTATGGTTTGCATGCTGGTTTTTAATTTGGTAGCATACCCTCATATGCAACTCCCTTGAAGAAGGCAAAAGAGAAGTACTGGCTAAAAGTTACAGAATTCATCTTTTGCTCAAAGGAGCTCACAAGACGTTAATCTTTGAAAAATGCAGAAGCCTATTAAAGATAAAAACCATAAACAAGTGTAAGGCACTTCTTAAAGTCTTTGACAAAGGGCTCAGGTGTAGGGGGTTAAAGAGATAGCTTGTTCCTCTAAATATTTCGACAGACAGACTTTTGATTGCATTATCTATTAAAAAAAATTGCTTTGAACCTTGCAGACCAATGCAGACCACTTGTGCTTTCTCAAACTAACAAAGGTTCGGTCAACAGATAAGAATTTCTGACCGTGGAAGGGCAGCTGCTTTCCTTTCATCTTTCTCCTGGTGTGTATATGAAATGTTTGCTTAGCCTGGCCCTGCTATCATGAGGACTTTTTTTTCCCTTAATCCTTCCTCTAATTTGAATCCTACACCCAGTCTGCAAATAAGACATGAAGAAAATTTAGATTTCAGCAGTGCAGGGTAATCCTGCTGGATGCTGAGTACTTCAGCCCCAGTTCAGCACAATACCTAGTCTTATCTGACTATACATATGCTTATCTGTAAGCCTAAACTTAAGCATATGATTAAATGCTCTGATTGATTAGGACTAATGATCCTTGCTGAAGTACTAAGCTCTGTGAGAGAAGTTTGTTTTACAGGCAATTTTGCTGTTGTTTTTCTTCTATTGTTACTTCTCACCAGAGGAGATAATTAAGGAAGTGTTTGTTTTAAGAGCACCAGAGCAATTTCTGTATTTTTTTAAAATCTGATTCTTGAAAATTCACTTGTGACCAGCCTTGTGTTTATTAGTCTTTTATTACATATTTTTCTTCAAAAGCAAACACAATCCCTAGAAATAGTGCCAATGATATCCAGGTATGTCTCTTCCTTCTCAAGAAGCCTAATTTATGTGCAATGCTAATGAGAAAAATATTAAGACAAAATGCGTAAAATTGCTTTCTGGAAAGGTTCAATCTATATGTAAATGTAGGGTAGAATACAAGAGAACTGGCTCACAGTATCCTGAAGGAAAGATGGTATTCATGTAGACTGGGTCATTATAAATGTATGCTTTCAGATGCTGCCTACTTTAACATTATATGGCTTCCTAATGAGAAAAAAAAATTGTGTTTTGTTTTACTTCCTTCTTGCCTCTTTCAGCCTTTCTCTCTCTCTCACTTTTCATTTTAGCCAGCTAGGCCTGGTGGAGTGAGCAGTATCAGTAAATTGGAAAGTTTGAGTTGTTGATTCTTGTGTGACACCTGCAAAGCATGAGTGTAAGGGAGTAACAGGTCACCTAATCATTTATGAGATTTTGACTTCCAAAGATGTTAATAGGGATCCCTTGTCATGCCATATTGCTTGAAACTGTGTGGAAATCAAAGCTCAAAGGATATGTTTGAACAGGGTAGAAGCTGTCTTTCCTGCATGCTGCCTTCACAAGGGAGTTTCCCCAGGCAGACTGGGCAGGAGACTATCAAGTTCTTCTGTCTGTGCCTTGCAATGACTGCACTGCTGCTGCTCTGAGCACCAGTTCCTGAACACCCAGTTCTGTAGCATCAGACTAGGAGACAGTAATGAAGGATAACAGCTTCTCATGTTTTATCCACAAGGACAGGGAATTCTTCTGGATGGATTTGTTATGAGCAAAGGGTCTCACTGTATTGCCCGTGTCACACTGACCACCACAGTAAAGCTTACAAAGAAAGGAGTGGAGGGAGTTTGGAGACATGTGAAGGACAAGGCAGCAGTCAAACCTTACATTTGCTGAGGGCTGAGGGGATCTATTTTCTCTTGCAGGATTCCATTAAATTTTCTTAGCATTAAACTGCAAGTATTTTAAGCTACTGCCCTCTGGAAGAGAAGCCATGTGCTTTCATGACACTCAAACTCTGATCCTAAGTTGCTGTAAAGCTCCAGTTCAGCAAAATGTTTGTGTGTGCTTGATTTTAAATACATGAATTCTTACAGTGACAGAATGGTCAAGAGCAGCATGAAGTCTACTTTGCTTCACAGCTAAGCCAGTATGTAACTTATGAGTAGGGTGTATTATCAGTCTAGGGCACCTATTTCTATACAACCCAGCCTAGGAAATGCCTTCCCTGGGATTTAAGTGCATACTTAATTTAGGAAGAGCAGGGGAAAGAATGAATATGTTTGGTTTATATGCAGTTTATCTTCTGGTGGCCTAAATAACTTCTCACATCCTTATTCAAATTCTTAGGCTATTTAAACGTTTTTCCTTTCCAAGACTTTTCTGTTGTTTCTTTCATAAAGATATTCTGCTGCACCTTTCAGATTTTTTTTTATCATCTATGCAATTGCTGAATAATGGCTGTGGTCCTCTTTCCTCATCTTTTATTGACTGAGGAATTTTTGTGCATCCTCTGTAAAAACACAAATCTGCTACTACAGGTTTTTGCTCCAATGTCTTACACATAAAAGTCTATGTGTGGCTATTTCCCAGATTTATGTAAATAATCAAGTCAGAGATAATTCTTTCAATATCGAAAATTTGTATTATTCAAAGACAAAATTATTAGCAGGGAGTTCAGAGGGAGTGTAGGTCATCTTGTACTGCTGACTTTGACATCTGTGGATGATCACATCTGTGACAGATGGGCCTGGACTTTTTCACAGGGATAAATTTTGAAAAATAGTCCTGATCTGGTACTAGTGGAATGAACAAGAGCTTGGTAATTCACTTTGGACCATGCAGAATCACTAACAATTGAAAAAAAAAATAAATTAGGAAACCCAAATATTTTAGAATTAAGTCTCCACAAAATAAAATTATTTCACTAGGGGATTTTTTGGTTTTTTGGGGTTTTTTTTTTGTTTTTTTTTTGGGGGGGGGTGTTGGGTTTTTTGGGGGCTTTTTTTTTTGGTTTTGTTTGATTTTGGTGGGGTTTTTTTTGGTTTGCTGGTTTGGGGTTTTTTTCGTGGGGTTTTGTTTTGGTTTTTTTTATTATCCTTTGGTACCACTAAGCTTTCCCTGTAAGGAAGATAAAATATCTGCCATGGCTTTCTTTGCATATTTTTCTTAACAGTGACTTCTTCACAGGAAAAATTAATGTTTTTGTGTTAAATTTGTCTGTTGTCAAGGCTACTGTTGATGATAGAGCATGGCTTTTATCTGCCATGTAAGGGGATTCTGATGTTTATGTGTCAACAGCAACTGTAAGCCCTCTAGCCTGATTTCCTGTATTACACAGGTCACAGAATTTGATGAGGGTCACAGGAGGGACCCTATAATAGCTCTAAGAAGCAAAATACCACGGGGAAAAATTATCATCTAGAGTATTAGTCAAGAGTGTGTTGAGCTCATGCTGTTGTTTCAATTGCTTAACGCATGGCTGTACCAGCAGGTCTGTAGTTCCAGAGATGAAAACCTTTAGGAACAGGATTGGGTGGGGGTGCTG
Organism: Haemorhous mexicanus; assembly: GCF_027477595.1. NCBI lineage: Eukaryota > Metazoa > Chordata > Aves > Passeriformes > Fringillidae > Haemorhous > Haemorhous mexicanus. The sequence goes on along the minus strand of NC_082352.1, from coordinate 12,584,590 downwards.
TCTCTCTAGGGTTTGTAACTCTCTTTATAAATCCCCACCCACACTGTGGGACATGGTCCATTTAATCACAGTGGGAAAATGTGAAATGCTGCCATTATTACCTCCAGACTTGTTGCATTTACTCACCAAGTCATGCATGCTCTCCTGAAGTGTTAGTGTTTGAAAGAAGTTTAATTTCCACGATCACAAGACAGCATTTTGTTACTTTTGCAGCATTTCAGTTGCTGAGATGCATTTTGATTATACTGATCAAAGAGTCATTGAGCATTGGAAGTTCATATTGGCTGTGATTCTGCCTGACGTATTTTGCACTATGTCATGTCTAACTCTTTGTGATGATTAAACATTCATTTGCACCGACCTGGGGGTGCCTGACAGTCTTACATCATAAAGCACTTTATTCAGTGCAAATTAGGATTCAGTATGCTCCTCTGTGGGGGATTTTCCCACTAATGACATATGTAAATAGCACTCATTCATTCTAATATTAAGGGGAAAGGTACAGAAGCATGCAGATCTCCTAATGAATCTGTGTTATACCTCAGATGAAAGGAAAACAAAGTGTTTTTCAGATGTTAATTTTGTTATCTGCACACACTGTGCTCTCCTCTACTCCCCCAAAGTTGAGATACACAGAATCAGATTTATGGAGCCTTTATGTTCACAAAGCCAGTTTGTCAGAGAGGTACCCATGCATGCACACTTTCTGTGACAATATGGAATCCCTTCCTTCCATGAAGAAAAGGAAGAAATACAGCCATATTATTCAAATGCAAACCCTAATATATTGGGCCCTTCTTTGTGTGCATGTAAAACTTTTTCCTGCTCTGGCTGTAGCAGCATAACACACAGTTTTAGCTAACAAAGCCTGCTGGCTTCTGTCACTGTGCTATACTGGTATTTTTATGGCAGCATGCTCATATGCAATGTAAGAGGTGGACTTTTCCTTCAGTGGATAGCCCTTGTCCTCTATCCTGCCTTGGATTTATTTCATAACATTAATGGGCTTGGTTTTAAGAGAGCCACAGCAGAAATATTTGGGTCTTAACATTTTGTGACCGAGCTTTGTTAATTTTCTTTGGTATTTCATTCCTGGAGGCCTTCCTTTAGGTTTGTTTTCTTGTGGGCTTCCACAGAGCAAGGGCCCCACAGCAGCACCTCCCAGCTCTCTGCTCAGCCCCATCCATGCCTGGGCAGCTCCAAGTCAGGGCCTTGTCTCACCAGGACTTAACAACGTGTCTGTCAAAGTCAGCAGCAAAACTGCTCTGGCTTCATTGGGCAAAAATAAGACCCAAGCACCCTAATGACTGTGTTGCTCCCCAGCTGTGCTGAGGCAGCCCATCAGTGAGAGAAGGGGACACTCTTGACTCCTTTATTTATTTCACCTTAAAAGAGTTTGAGTTGTCTGTGTGAGCTTTGTTGTTTCTCTCTTGTGAATTGGAGAAAAGCAATAAGTTCACTTTGAATAAAAGAATTTTTCTCCTTTCGCTTTTAGCCAAGATTTAAATGTTTGCGTTAAAAAAAATAATGATCAACCAACAGTTTAGTGCTGTTTAACCACTATAGGCAGAGCAGTTGTGAATGATACTCTTTTATTTTTTGCTGTGAGGAATGAGTGGTGTTCCTTCAAATCTGTGCTGAGCTAAACTCGATGCAGACGTTGGCTGTAAATGGGTCAGGCAGTCATTGAAGTGAGCAGTTGGCCACATTTGTGCTAACTCTAGTATTTTTGGTGTTTGCCAGAGGAAAAAGAATTCTAATTTCTATCAGTCTAAATTGTGCTGGGCAGCATTATCAGCTGGAAAGACCCCTCTGATTTGACAGGCACCACTGTATGATGATTAATTACTACTCAGCTTCATTGGACTTTTCTAATTTCCTTTTGCCACTAGCTGTAGGCAACAAGCGATAAGTACTGCTCTTATTATTTTGTGCAAAGGAAAATGTCTATTACTGCTCTGTCCTACAAGTAATCAGAATAAAAAGACAGCTGATCGGAAAACCTGTGAGGATCATTCTGTCTTTATTTATCCTACCCTTGTTTTATTCCTGTGCTGCTTCTACACAGAAGTTGTTTTACACAGTTGCCTGTCAAAATAAGAAGATAAAATCATAAGCTCTATCAAAGTAGTTGACATTTTGAAATTTGTATAATGATTTCATGGGAATTAATCCTCAATCTCCAAATAAATCCTTCTCAAAATGCTAATATAACTAGGAATCTTATACCAGGGAGTGTAAAACAATTCTTAATCTTCCTTTTCTATTTTACCATAAATTTATTACATTAGTAGGCTGTCTTGTTGAGAAAAATTATAGCATTATTGCCAAGTGCAAGAAGAGTAAGTACTTTACATAACACATTATAATAATGATTTTATTGAGACACTGAATGCTCTGAAGTATACCAAGAAGAAGGTATGCTGCTAAGAACTTGTCAAGGACTTCACTGCTAGAGATAAAAATCGATGCTGGCAACTCTTAAATCTTTGTTCTAAAGAATCTTTTCAAATCATTAGGCAAATTCCAGTGAATTAATTCCAGAAGAGCCATCTGAGTTGCTTCTACGCATTTAAGAGATGTCATAGAATTTGCTTTCAGGCTGAGGATACTGAATGCACACTTGCTAGCAGCAAAGCATGTCTGCACAGTGTGTGGGAATGCTTTGCCAGGATAGAGGGTGTATAATTGTAGTAAAGTTATGTCCTGTCTGGACAAATTACCTAAAGATGAAACTTCTTACCTGTAGGTTTAGCTGGAGCTTCAGCTTAAAAGGTCACTTGGTCACATCTGACAAGGCTGGATGTCCTTGTTTGCAGCAGGTCTCTTTTTAGAATGTTTTCCCACTTGGGGATTTAGAAAAAATGGAACCCTTGATTCTAAACTCTGCCATCCTGGAAGAGGCACCTAAGTAATCTGTTTTAGATGCACCTGAATGTTACTCTACATTTTATACTACTTTTGAGAAAGGATAGAAGATTGATACACAAGAATGCTTGAAAAGACTTCCAGGGAATTGCATTTATCTTGTTTCTCTAAGACTTGTTCTGGATGATTCAAAAAGTTTCCTTCTGATTAGGTCCTTCCTGCCCACAGTTAGAACCTCAGGTGTCTACATGGTCAGATCTGCACTGCTTCCACAGAGGGAGTCAGGGGACATGTGTGAAGGTGCAGTTGTTTTGGGTTTTGATTCTGTTTTCAAACTGAAATTAAAGACATTAGCAAGATTCCCCCCTTCAAACAAGCAACCCCAAAAAATTACAAAGCACTTGCTTTGAGACTTAAAATAGTGTGGGAGGCTCTTGTCCTGAAGCACCTCCCATCAAGAGTGCACAGCCCTTATTCAGCCCATCCTTTCTGAGGATGTAAATTCCAGGCCTAATGCAGTCTTTGTAAATATGGATGGCCTTTGTGTGGAAGATGTATACTGCTAGCAAGGGGGAGAGGAGGCATATTTGCATTCAACTTTCACATCTGCTGCTGAACCCAAGAGCCTGATTAGTATCTGCATTCCTTTCCCCAAATAAACAGAGAACCAAATGGCTTGCAGATCTCCTAAAACAGCTCTTCCTCTGTCCACAGCCCTTTCTAGCCTCTTCCTTAGGCCTCTGCAGGGTGGCATTCAATGACTGCTGAGAAGGCAAGAGGTGCCACCTACATCTGCTGGTCACTACAGGGACAGAAACTGAGCTCTGGACAGAAGAGCTGGGAAATTATGTCAAGGTGGCTGATACAGAGCAAAGATTCCAGACCACTGACAGGGGCTGGCTTGGCTAACACATGCTCAGCATACCGTGATTCAGGACATTGAGCAGAGTTATTTTTTTCCCAGATGTAATTACTTTCATTTTTGCTTTGCAGCCAACAAAAGTAAATGTATTGGCACTGTATGGGCAGAAGAGATGCCAGTGCTTTTTTGCTTGACACAACCACAGCGTTGTTATTCACTGTAAAGTGCTTGTGATATTGTTACCAGACTGGTAGTGCTGCTGTAATAGGGACTTCATGTAGTTAATCTAAAAGGGACTGGATGATATTCTTTCCTCCCCCTTTATCCCCTTCAGAATCTGGTAGCTATTGTTCTCTTGGTTTAGGGTAGCCCACTCTCATCAGGAGGGAACAAGGAGCTGAGTGTTTCACTTGAGAAAAGTATTGTAGTTCAGACCCCAGTACTACAGTGCAAAATACCTTATATGACTGTTGAAATTATATATCCTTATTGGTAGCAAATCAGAGGTTAATGAATATCTCAACAGGTATTGTGAAGCACTCTTTACCTGTTGATGTTTCCAGTGGAAATGCCATATTCTGGACCTGGCTGCAGTATAAAGCAGAGCATACTCCTCCAGCAGCTGTAATTGTGGTATCCTGTTCCATCATTATAATCTGAATAGGATAGCACATTCAGAGTTTGTTCATTCATTTAAAACTATAATAACTGCTTTGTAGAGATCTGGATGACTGAGGTACATATATACATTAAAGAGCTTATCTTGGGGTCATCAACAGCTATTAAGAAAACTGACTTCTTTTAGCAAATAAGATGGAACATTCATCTACTGTTGACAGACACAAATTTTCTCCTGTGTTCATGGATGAGTCACTGTGCAGTTTTGTCTTGCCATCTGTATCTTTGTATACTTAAACAAGGTTGGGTGTGTTCCAGAGAAGTGTCAAAAAGCAACACCAAGCACAGTGATAACAAGACAGGCAAAATTTCTGCATCCCTTTGACAAAAGGGTCTGCCCCAAGTACTAACAGCTCCCACAGGGGGTGGGAAGGAATTGGGAATCTGTCCTGCCTGCCTTGCTTGGCTCTGCAGCTGCAGGAGGGGAGATGTGCTGCTCTAACACCTCAGGAGCCCCAGGGAGGTTATGGCTCCTGCAGGCACAAGGACTTGTGTTTCTTCAAGTGCAGTGTTGGTCTTGGCACCACCAGGACCTGCTACTGCTGCTGTTGAAACATCCTCCTGAGTCTCAATGAGTTTGGAGTGTTCAAGGTCAGGCAGAGAATTACTCCATGTCAGAAATAAGTAAAAGAAGGTAGGCTCTTTTCCTGGTGATGCCTTCCAAACTGCTTTGCTGTTTTATCAATATTTTAATAGACTCAAAAATATTTTCCTTTCCTATGTATAAAAGTAGGATCTTTCAGCTCTTTCTAGAATATTGCTTCTACTTTTGTGCACACCTATTTGCCACAAACCTTATTTTCCTGGTGATCAGTAAAACAGTGGATGTTGTAGTCTTATTGATGAAAAGGGATAAAAAGCATCCTCAAATTAACTGCTTTTTAGGGGAAAAAGAAATAAAACCACATCTCGGTAGGTGTATTGGAGAAACAGGAATTCTCAATATTATTATTTATTTGAAGTGAATTACTTTTGAAATGCATGGTACTTCAGTAAAACCTATGCAATATTTTTTGTCATTACATAATTATAAGTATAGAGTTTATTCATCTAATTTGGAATACTTCAGAAAGTGAAATATCTAATGGTACAACTGCTTTGTTCTTTTTCTAATAAAAGGTAGGAGCTTTTGAGTGTTATTAGACTGAGATAAGCTAGGCTTCTGTATAGCACAATTTTGTATGTCTCAACTAGCAAAAGCCTTTGAAGTCCCATGAATCTTTCTGCTTGTTAATTCTTCCATTTGTTTGATTTTTGGTACAAAGAAAATGAAAGAATATGATGAGATTATGGCATTTTAAGTCAATATTTATTAAAAAATCAATCTCGATGAAAATCTGCCCATCCCTCTAATTAGATGAGGCAACTTGAGGTTGATTTTTAATTGCAAAAGTAATTACACGGAGCAGATAGCCAGTGACATTTGATTATCTAGGTGATTGATTAAAAAGCCTAGCTCACAGAGCAGATTGTCAGCCAGGGGAATCGAGACAAAAGAGCAAATTAAAAAAGTTGTCCTGTTAGTAATCACAAAATTCAAGGATGAAATTACAAAGCTAAACACCTCCAATCCACGTCATCTTCGTCACTCAACTGTCTGCAGCATGCCTGAGCTCAAAAAAGGGTGATAAAGAAATGGATTACTTTTAAAAGGATGAAGTATTCAGGAAATATAAAAATAAAAGAGCAAAAGCACTGCTGAGAATAGGGACTTCAACCACACAAGCAAAGAAATAAAAATGTCTCTGAATTGTGACAGTTCAATTTCCCTATGCTCTTATGAAAGCTCATTAAAATCAAGCAGGGTTAGTCAAATTAAATATGTTGGGTAGCAAAATATGTGTTTAGTGACAAATCTTAATGATTATTTAAGATTCTAGTCAGGGTGATCCCTTTTTCCTCCACTACACGTATTTTATAGTGGATATTCACATAGTTTTCTAATATTTTTAATTCATTTAATTTAATTTTAACTGATTCCAGGCTGTAATTGGAATGGGCACCACTGATATCTTTAAGAAATGAATGTTATAAAATGTTCATGAAATTTGTATATGAGGCAATCTAAGTAAAGCAGGAAACAAAATGAAAATTGTGTTTGCTTACAATATCTCATTTTGAGTTTAGGTTTCTTGCCTCCTTGCCTCCTTGGGCTGTGCTGTTCTTGTAAGTTGGTCCAATGAGTTGAGGAGCTACAAATGCAGGGTGTGACATCCCTGTGCATGGCAGGAGGGTGAGACTAGATGGTCTTTAAGGTCCCTTCCAAGCCAAGCCTTTCTGTGATTCTGTGACTCTAAGAAATTGTGAAACAATCCTTACATCAGGTTATACTATCTGTAGCACGATGTACAGAGTCCTTCCATTGACTCTGGAGGCTTTGTATCAACTTCAGTGTGTGACTTATTGTTTTGTTTTTGTTTTTTTTTTTTTAGCCTTGACAAAGTACTGTTGTGTTTTATCTGAATTGTCAGATTGTTTTGGCCAAATAGTCTTCAGCAGAATAATTCAGGCAGCTCATAATAGCATTAAAACCTGAAACTCCTTCATGAACAATACCTGTATTTTCTGAAACACCACATGACTTCTGGTATCACTTGGTATCACTTTCCTGTCATTAAAACAAATGTCTGTCATTTTCCATACCTCTGATATCTGAAAAGTTGTGCCATAGCAGGGGCTGAGATTGAACAGCAATTATTTCCAGTTAATGAAACCAGAAAATCTGCAGAGAATTTTAGAATCTATTTTATTAGAATAAAACAACTCAGTGGTGGGTTCAGCATGGTGGGTGTCAGCTTCAGACCCTTCATCTGCTGTCTAGAAGTCAGTCAGTGAAATCTTTGTGATCCAGTTATTAATTCCATGGAAACACCCTGGTTTCCTTCTTCTTTAATGTTGTCATTGAGTAAAAGATAGGATTTCTAGACTGCAGGATTTGTTAAATGCTAGCTCTGTATTGTTCTTTTTTGAGGCTCTACTACCTGTCACCCACCAAAATGTATTCTGACAGAGTAAAAATAAATAAATTTTTTTAAAGGTTCTACTTGAATATTACAATGCTGTATAGGTTTCCAGGTTCCTGATAGGCCTTTTGCATAAAAGCACATGAACGTTGAAAGAGATGGATATAGACCTAGATCCCTGACCTAGAAAAACCCCAACAAACCAAAAAGTCAAAATCAAACAAAAACCCCAAAACAAAACCCCCACAAACAAAACAAAAAGCAAAAACAACAATAACAGAAATGCTGCAAAAAATGCAGGAAAATCAAATTATTAAACAATGACAGGGTTGAGTGCTTTGAAAATACATAATTGCTCAAGAGAGCAGTTTGAACAGTGAAGTGCCATAGAAAACTGGTCTCCACTTGCAGCACAACAAAAGGTGTGAGGATGTGTTGGTTTGTAAACATTGCCACAATGGTTTTGGTTTCTCTTTCAGCATTTTGATGAGTTGGGGTGAAAACAGCGGAAATAATTTTCTACAAGAGTAAATGCCTTTTTATTTAACAAAGAAAATATTTTTTAATTACAGATTTTGATAATTTGAATGTTTTCTGCAGACAATCTCATCTCCCTGCTGCTTCTGAGGCTCAAAGCAAAATCACCAAATAAACTCAATTTTGCCTTTTAGAGCTCTGTTAAGTCTAATACTAATACCTTCATTTATGATGTTTAGAGTTGATGTATCACTATAGACAGTGTCTTTCTTTGCAAGCTTAATATTCTTTACATGATTGTATTTACAGTTGTCTCTTTTTCTCACATGGATGCCACTTCACAAAAATGGAGTTTTGCATTGTATAATCATGGAACCCTCATCCCAGTTTTCCAAAACAGCTGCTTTGGATGATCTAATGTCTGTGTTTTTTCTGATCAGTTTTCAGTCCTTCTGAGTCTTTCTATTTTTGCCTTTGCCTGCATTAAACAAGAAATTCAGATGTTGGTAATTAACTGGAGTTCCCCTGCTGCCAGACCAAATTCAGTTCCAAAAAGCCCTGTATATTGCTACTTCTGCATTTGTTAACAATGTCCAGACAACAGGTCTGCAATTAGATTCCCATCTGTTAGGCTGAGCATTTAGCATAGCCAATGGATGCAAATGAACTTTGGTCCCTCAGTGGAGTGGATCCCTAACTAGCAGTATTATATTTGAAAAGAAATTTAGCAGCTCATGATTAGGAAGAAGATGAGACTTTTAATAATACAGCAGCTCTAAAATGTTTAAATGAAAAAATGAAATAGTGTTTCCACATGTGATGAAATAGTGTGTGGTGGTTTTGCATGGTTTTCCACATATGATGGTTTTTCCAACAAATCAGAAAATATATTAAAATATTCCACTGTTTTCCTCAATCTCTAGAATGCTGCATTAGACTGAGGGGAAAAGTTCTAGCTTTAAATGTTAGGTATAGTGTTTACTGCATAACGTAATGCTGCACGGTTATATAAATGTCAGAATTCTTCACCAATTATTTTTTGAGACCCTCAAAGGAATGCTTCAAAATGCTAAATATTTTTGCAGGGTAAAATGGAGAAGACAGTGGGATGCATTTTTAGAAATTCTTGTGTTTAATCTCTCTGCAATTTTGTATCAGTTCTAACGGCGTTATAATAAGGGATAATCCTACCAAGTCCATAGGCTGTGTGTTGGAGGATTAGCTAAAGCTTGCATATTTAAATGTTTCATTTTCTACTGGTATGTCTGTAAAATAGACAGTAAAACCCACTTAAACTAATACCTGTTGAAGGGCTAAAACAGTAATGAAAAAAAACCTTAGCACAAACTCAGATTTTCCTTGAGTATTAATTGTATTACACATTTGCCTTTTCAGAATTGGTAAATGTAAAAGTAAATGTTATTTACAGTACATAAATATGAAGTTTAAGGGGCTTTTTTTCTTATACTTCAAATATATAATAATTCTAATGTGAAATGATTTTGCATTTTATAATAATTTATTTAAATTAATTTATTTATGGCTCAGAATAAACAAAATTCCAAACTAATAGTAAAAGATACCTTTGTAAAGTCATACTTGCAATTATTTTGGTGCCTTAGCAAAGCAAGAGAAAGGGTTTTGGTGGAGTTTATTACATATAGACTTCTAATTTACACAGATTAGTTTTTATTATTGCTTGTTTTTTCTCTTTGGGTAGTCAAAATGAGCATTTCAAATGGTGGTGGGACTTTTTTCAGCTGGAGTTTTGTCATAATTGTAAATGAGATCTGGACTGCCCTCCAAATTTCTTAGCAGAGCAAGCCCTAGGGTGACAGAAAGAATCTCAAAGGTACAAAAACAATTGTTGATATTAGAATTTAAGTTTAAAAAAATGTTTCTAAGGTAATCATCAACATGTTGTTTCTGGGTTTGGGATTTCCCTGTTCTCCCTGCCAGATGTAATGAGATGGTCCATGGCCCCAAGATCTTTACATCCCAAGGGCTGAGGAGATGTGTTTAAGAGCACAGAGCACCAGCCTGGCAGGGTAAAAATGGGCATGTTCATATTTCATCTTCTCAGTGCAGAACAATGCACTGGCCACCATTTGTACCAGTGGAGCTCATTCTTCCTTCATAAAACAACCTGGATTTCCCAGTACATGTCTTTTCCCAGGAAAGTTTTGAGCAATCAGCGTCCTGTTGGTTCACAGCTAGAGCATTCCCCTACCAAGGGAGTCTCTTTATGGCTAAAGGTTCTGAGAATGGCACTGCTGTGGGGAGGAGATGGAGCTTTGGTTGCTGCTGGGGGACTCGTGAGCAGTGTCAGCAGGGCAATGCTGCTCTCCCTGTGTGAGCACAGCTCTTTACTTGTGTGCTTGGGGTGAGAAGGAAATGTGCCCTGCACTGCAGAACCAGCTATGACTTTTGCATTGAATGGAAGTGAATGGATTTAGAGATTATTTTGAGGTGGGTTCCCTTCAAGAAACATTGCATCCATTTTTTTCAATTTAGCCAGCAGTGTGGGATTGCTCAGGACGAGATAGATGTATGCTGCTTGTCACCATGACAAAAGTGCAGATCTTTCCCTCTGTGGGATCTGACTTTTCAGGGTCTGACAGAAGATGTGCGGGATCAGAATTTCCTGCCAGGCAAGCTGTTGGTTCAAGTGCACTACAGACAGGGTGGGAGCTTGTGATTGCCTGGTCCACAGCCTGCTAATCTTCCAGATTAGTCTATGTTTTCTCCCCTGGGGGCTGGCAGGCCATCCAGCAGAAAGCAAGAGCAATCCATTGCTCTTTCACTGACAATAAACAGAGAGTGACAGCAGCTAGAAACCTTGTGGCAGTGCATAGAGATCTGGGAGGATGTGTGGGTATGGTGTTTTAGTCAGTCACATTTTTCTTGCTCTTAGAAAATTATTCATATACACAGGTGGTGAACAAGCTGTGTATGGGAAGGAGAGACTGCAAGAGCATGGGTGCACAAAGAGGTTCTCCTAGCAGGAAAATTCTCTTCTGCTGTTTCTTTGCTTGGTTTATGCTTATTCTGTGATGACATTAGTACCTCTCCCTAGCAGCAAACTGGGGCTGTCCTCTGGTTCTTGTTCCTTGAGGAAGCTTTGGTTTAGGTGGACACATGTGATGAGGCATAGCTTGCAGGGTTCAGGGCAGTATCATGTGCTGAGATGCTCAAACAGCTAGTGGTGAGGATGTTCAAGCATGGGGAGCCTCTACTTCAGCTGGGGCAAAGGACCAGGAGCAGAAGGGAAGGCTTGGCTCTGATGGTGGCTGTAGGACCAGTGCAGGAGGGAAGGCTTTGCTCTGATGGTTGCTTGTGGGACCAGGGACAGAAGGGAAGGCTTGGCTCTGATGGTGGCTGTAGGACCAGGGCAGAAGGGAAGGCTTTGCTCTGAGGGTGGCTCTAGGCCACGAGGGGCACCAAGTTTCTCCACCAGCCTACTTGCTGCCCCGTTAGCCAATGGTGAAGGGTGTGGGCATGGCTGAGAGCTTGGACACCTCTGCTCTTGCAATAGGAGCCTTGCCACACCTAATAACTTTCAAATGGTATGTCACTGCTTTTGTCTTCTAAATCAGAAACTGGCAACTCCTCACCACATTAAACAGTGTACTTTCTCCAGTTCTCTATCTGTCCATCACTTTGCTTGTTTATAAGATTGGTCTTAAGTGGAGAAGCCTCTTCTACTGGGAGTAGTTTATGGCTGGGACTGCCTCAGTACAAGTGACAATTAGCTACTTAATCTGCATGTTTTCCAATACTGTTTTATGACCACTAGTTTAACATTCTTAATTTCTTATTTTTGAATTAGTCTTCCACAGATTCTTCTTTGATAAATTAGTGTTATTTAATGATTGTGGGGTTTTTTTTAAAATTTATAGGGTTTTTCATCTTTGATAATAAGCACCTCAAGCTTTCCAGGGCCATGCCCACCAACTACCTTCTTTCTTATTTCACTTGCATTGCTACTACCTGGAGGTAGGTCTAATAACAGGAGCACAGCATCAATGTCAGCATTCAAGTAAGGAAATTAACCTAATAATTGTCTCTTAAATGTGTTCTTTCATTAGCAGCCAGTGGGGCTGAGGGGCAGAGGTCGTTTAACTTGCACAGTGATCACATTTGCATTAGCATAGAAAACCATTACCTCAGTAGGTTATAGATAATCCTAGTGATAGCATTTAACCAGCCTATTTTCTAATAAAGAGAAATAATGATGAGATAACAAAAATTGGTCAACAGAACTTATTCAATGAACACCAACTAATCATCCTGGCTAGAGTTTCTTGGAAGAAGTGCAGACAATTTTCACTCCACTCCCACTGGAGATATACCTGCCAGCCCTTTGGAATCTGTTCTTTACATTTATTCTTCTGCTTGTTTTGTGGCATGGAAGACAGCTTGGCTGTTAGTATTAATTTGTTATCACATAATCTCCTGATTGCTTTCTGCCATAAGGGTTATGTCCACAATGATGACAGAAAAGTGATTGCAGCCTTTTTAGATGAGGCTGAGTAACATTTGGATGGGCAGATCAGAGACTGGTAGCTGTCCAGCTGTTTTGGTGTGAGGTGTGAGTTACAAAATGTTCTCACCTGGGGAAGCACTGGAGTGCTGAGCTATGCTGGGTTCTGTGTCTTGCTCACCATGGGCTGCCCTTGGGCCAGCAAATATGCAGCTGGCTCAGGTGTAGCCAAACACCTTTGTTAGTGCTCTGGCTGCCATGTAAACACACTCGTGGTGAGCTGAGCTGCTCTGTTTCTGGCATGCAACCTGGCCCTCTACAGATTGATCCTAATGGAGTTGATTTTGTGTGTTTGAAGTCTGGTTTGCTGCTTACTAGGGCAAGGGCTTTCGTTGTCATCTTGGTCATCCTCACAGCTTTGCTTTGTCTGTCTTTCCTCTGGAAAGCACAGTCTGAACCTCTTTGTCAAAACAGTGTTTCTTTTTTTTTCTCTCTGAGCATGAGATGCTGGCATTTTTGAGACCATTTAGTGTTATGGAGGAGAAGAGACCATAGGATACATTAGTTATGCCTCCAAATAACTTGATAGGAAAACTTGCATGCTGAATGGCTGTGCCTTGACACAGCAAACATTTCCAGTATCAAGCACAGCTTTGTATTGGATCAACCCTGTTTTCATTTGTTGTGAGCTTGTCTCCAAGCACCCATTTGCAGTTGGATTTCCTTAGTCTTTGTGAAGTCAGTATTTTTCTCTGCAGTGCAAGGCTTCTTCAGGACAATGTGTGGTTTTTTTGATGGTCTGATGGTCTGATCTATGATCTCCATTTGTGTCCATGTGGCTGCACACCAAGAGGAGAGGTGAAGGCTGATGGCAGCATTTGCCACTCTCCACTGTCTGTGGCCTCACTTCAGACAGCCCAGGGAGCCTGAAACACAACATAAATGCTACTGCATATTGGTCATCTGTATTAAAGGCCCCACTGTGATCCTTGCCCTGCAGGTACTGCAGCCTTCCTGCACACTGGTGTATACTATAACTGTAGCACATGATCATACTAATCATTATTATTATTATCCTCTATATATAGTCAAAAATAAAATAATTGTTATGAAAGAGAGTTAGAGTGGGAGACAGTTAAGCTAAACAGAGGAAATCATAAGAGCCATAAGAATAATTCTGGGTCCTGGCCTCAACTAAGGGGAAAAAAAAGAAATTAGTGTTTTTGCTTTTCTGATATATTTGCCCTTTGATAGCCCATATCTTGTTGACAAAGAGGAAGAAAACTTCTCCCTTACTAGTTGCTTATTATTGCTAAACTGCTGTTGAAGCACACTTGAAATTCATTTAATATCTCTTTCACATTTTCTGTCACATAGGGAATCAATATTCAAGTGAGACTGTCACCTCCAGAAGTAACCCAGAGAACCACCTTCCCTCAAATACTTTTCACATTAAGTGTTGCCCCCTGACACGTACCCTTTCCCCAGCCCCACCCCACCCCGGCTCCGCTGGTCTGTGGTCAAAGTGTTAGGCAACAGTTTTTATTAACTGTAATAACAATATCGCAGGGATGGCCAATTTAAACTGAAGTCCAAGCAGAGCCCTGCATTTCACAGCTGATTCATATTGACGAGCGCTGCTTACCCTGTGAACCGCGAGCTGCTGGAATGAGCAACGCGGCTGCGGTTTGCTTTCAAGTTCCAGGATCCAAAGGCAGCAGTAATTGTTTTTGAAATGTTTCTTTTTTATTCTTATTAAATAAGTTCATTGTATACGTTGAAACCTGGATCATTCCTGCTCTGATTTGCTTCCCTTTTCACTGCCAGGCCGACAGCGCAGCAGCAGTGTGTGTGTTTTGGATTGCTTCTAAGCCATAATAAAAATATCCTTTCTGCAGGGAAAGGGTGCCATCTCTGCCATTTCCTCAGAAATGTGTAGTCCATAATTAGTCAGGATTTCCAACTCAGAGTGCTAAATGGAAGAGACAGGGCAAACAAGAAACCAAACAAAACCCAACAAAATAACTCAATTTTTATTAAAGCCAACATAAAAGTGCAGAAATATGCTAGTCATATATCATGACAGATTCTAGCCCAGACTAATTCAGTTCTTCATGTGTGTATTGGAATAGGGAATCAAAGAGTGTTTGAAAAGATGTGCTTACAAAGTAAGGCACTTTACCAACTGTCAGGAACTGCTTTGAAACGCATCCTTACCTCTAGATAGTATTTACCTTGAGGATGTACACTGTATATGCTCTCTTCAGCTTAAGGGCCCCAGGCTTGAGTAGCAGCAGTTACTGTATCTTCCAAAAACCCCTTGTAAATTATCACATATGTGCCTTGCAGCACCAGGCTGTTTGCTCAGCAGGCAAACACAATGCAGCAGCATTATTAAATTTCCATGAAGTTTACCAAATTTGCAGGATCAGTAGGGTGGACCCAACAGGGAAGCTTTCCTACTGCCTACAGCACCTTTAAAGCAGCTGATGGTGCTGCTGATACTTTGCATTCTGCTGTTACTCTACCGCTGTAGCCATCTACTTAATCTCCACAGCAAAGATTAGTTTATTCGATTAAGTCTGTTCCCTATAGACCATCCCTGTAGCTCCTTGGAAGGCATCAAGACTGTGTGTCTCCAACCTTTTACCAGCTAAAAAAGATTCAATAAAGTAATCTTTTCCCCCTCCTTTTATATGATTGGAAAATAAATTGAAAATGAATTTCAGTTATTGCTTGTGTTTTAAATATGAGATAAAGGTCAGCCCCCTCTAGCTATCTCCATAGATGGAGATTAACATGAGCATGTTCCATTATAAAATCATATAGCAGTTTTGTAAATCTGTCAAGTCATCTACAAATATATAATTAGTCTGTTAGATTTTGAAATCAATAAACAAGGACTTCTTAGTGCTGTGCCTAGAAAGCTTTGCTAGAGAGTGCTTTAGGCATAGGAGTCCAAATAGCAAAATATTTGTACTGTATACATAATGCTTCTCTCTGGATGTTTAGATGTGGAGGGCTAATTGAAAATTAGGTGTATGTGTGTGCTTTTTTATTACATTTTTTAACTCCACATAAGAAAATAAAGACATTTTAAAGTTGGAGGGTTTTTTTTTAATTTATTAAAGCAGAGTGTCAAAGAGTAGATGTTCAAAGTATAAACTTCCCATTTTTCTTTTCATAGTTGGCTCCAGTGAGGTGGTGACTGTGAATGTTTGTAAGGCAACATTCATAGACATATTTATACAAGGCATGTGTTCACCGTTTGTCATCACTGTCACAGAACATGATTTCCCGGGTCAGAAAATTGACTTCAAAGCTTGACCCTGAAGATTTGACTTGCCTGTTTGCTTATTCTGGTTCAAGATGTGATGTCAAAAGCTGTCCTATTAGTGGCACCTTTTCACATTTAGTTTGCTCAGGTTGATAATAATGATACTGGAAGGACCGCATTTTGATGTTGAAAGAGGGGAAGGAGCACTGCTGAAATTGATGGTGTTGACAGTAGGAGGTGAGATTGGGAAAAGATATATTAAAATGTGGATATTATTTTGAGTGACAACATTCCTTTGTTAGAATGCTATGTGTCATCATGAAATTAAATTTGTTGGTGTATCCTGTTCCTAAACTAAGATTATATTTTTCATGCCACTGTTTATATACCAGTAGCAAATATATACATATGTATGGTTTGAATGCAATTTTTGAAGTAGATTAATTAGAATATGCTAATTAGAATGGATGACACCATTTCTTTTAGTGATTGCAGTGCTGAATTTTGATATGCAGAAATTCATTGTTTCTAAAGTCTATTTGCTTTACAGATAGGCTCATATAATTTTATCTCCAGCTCCCAAAATCAGAACTGCAATCATTCATCTCCTGGTTATGTTAGTGTGGCATTCTTACAAGTTGCTGAATATACACAGGGCCCTGTCAGAACCCAGGGATCTCAAAGAATAAAAAAATTCAAAACTAGATTATTGAAACACTTAACGAGAAGACACTGTGGCAGGATAAATGTCAAATCAATAACTTAATGGTCATGATTGAGTATCCTGGGTTTTAACTAATGATTACCTGTTTATTGATCTACCTTTTGACACCAAAGTCAGAAATTCTGTGATACTCTTTATTAAAAAAATAAAAATGACAAGGAAAGGGAATCTCATACAATATAACATCTACATCAGTGACTATTTCCATAGCATGCTGATAGCCTGATCTGGTTCAATTTACTTGTGTTGTTTGCAGCTAGTGAAGTTAAAATAGATGGGCCTCCTGTTTTAATATGACCTCATATCAGTTAATTTATATTAGGTCATATCTCAAAGTTTCCAAGGTACTTAGCAGGCACAGACCTCAGTGGAATGTAAAGCAGACAGTGTGTAAGGTCATCACAGAGGAGAATTGCAACCACGAGCCTTGCTTAGGGTGCACAGCCCTGAGCTCCTTTGTTGGATGTTAATAGCTTTCACTTGTCAATTTAGAACAATTACTATTAATAATAATAATAATTTCATTTTCTTTGTTTGCTTGTTTTTATAATTTTACAGTGACTAGTGCTCACTTTTACTTTTTTTTCTTTCATCTCACCATTGTAGCTGATACAAAATTCCCATTCCATTAAAATCCAGTATTTATAGAGTTGTCCATTTCTTCCATAAGCATTTGTGAGTTTTGATCCCTTTGTGCTGTCAGGTAAAAACTGCAGCTGCCTCTCTGTGTAGTGTTTGGCATTGTTTTAGGTGCGAGGCAGTCTGTGTAGAGGTGATGATGCTGTTGGCAAGCTTCTAAGGCAACAAGTGCAATTTCATTCTCAAGTTATGTAGATTTTTTTGGCTATTTTGTTTTTTCATTTCTTGATATTCCAGCACATATTGTAGTGTTTTGGTTGCTCTTTTGTTTTTTTGTTGTTGTTGTTCATCTTATGCATTTTCTTCCTGTGCGGTTTGTATGAGAACAGCTTTCTCTCTCTAAGCACCAGTGGTGTCTGTTCAATCTAGCAGTAGAACAAAAGGAGTTCCTGGTAAGGAGAACAGGAGAGACAAACTGGTTGACAAGTCACATTGTAATCAGGATATAGGAGTGGTGCTCACCTGTAAAATAATCAAATTTTGCCAGTTTTGCTTGGAAGTACATTCCCATCCCACAGAGAAAAATCCTTCAGTAGGTTAATATGGATTTCACAACTTGACCTAGTGGACAGGCATCATCAAACTGGTAGGGGGGGTTGATGGAATTAAATTTGACTAGTGGTCTCTTTTTTTTTTTGAGGTGGCTGCTGAGCCTGGGTAGAATTATATAATAATATTATACAATCTAAATCAAGATAATTACTCAGGAATATGTTAATTAAGGATTATATCTCTTGCTGGTTAGCTTGTTTGCTTGTACAAATTTACATATAAAAAGTTCACTGAGAAGCCCAGAGTGCTTGAATACTTCATTTCTTGCCTAAAAACCGAAGTGAAACTGAATCACAGTCAATTGTCTTGATTGCATTCATTTAAAAATAATCATTTGAGTAAGAATGTTATTTGAACTGCAAGCAGTAAATGCCCAATCTTCATGTTGTTTGCTTCAGCCATCTCTTTTCAAATGTACAAAAAACTCCAACACCTTTCCAATGAAGATGGGCTTGGGCAGGGGGAAAGAGGAGAGGAAATATGAGGAACTAAATGAGTAAAAATCTCTATTAGGTGTGACACACTCATATTAGTGGTAATTAGAGAATTTTGTCTTCAAGAAAAGTCACCTTGACTTCAAAAACTAAACAAGTCCTGAATGAGCTGCTGATTATGGTGCATCTCTGAATGGTTGAGCACATTTTTAAGCACTCTTCATGCTTAAATAGTTCACATGAAGTTCTTCCCCCCCCCCCCCCCTTTTTTCCTTTATTCCACTCCCCCCTGAACAGAGTTGGTTGGTCAAGTTGATCTCTTGTTTGAAATTCAATCAAGGGCATTAAAGTGTAAACCAGTTGGAAAAACAAATTGCTTAGGGAAATAATTTGCTTAAACAACAACAAACAAGCACTGGTAATCTTCTTACAGAAATTAATGAAGGGAAAACCCCCTCAGCTTGGGTGGATAATGATCCTTAGCTATCATGTAACAAGCCTAGAAGGTTTAGGGAGAAGGTGAAAATTAAGAAAGCTGGATTAAACTGAATTTCCAAAAGAACAAAAGAAATTCAGGATAAAGATCAGTTCTCCCACTTTGAGATTGAAAAGAAGTTCTGAACTCTAAAGAGCCTAATCCTTTATGCAAATCTGATTTAAAGTTAAGTTTTCATCTTGGAATGTTTTTTATTTCTACTGTCTAGCTAATAAATTAAATACTTAAAAATAATTCAGACAGCTATCTTGTTAACAGTCACTTTACACGAGGAAAGATTTTTCACCAGGTAGAGCTATAAAACTGGTAAATGTGAAAAAAATTACCTTTATCTTCTCATGATTGTCTTTAATTCTTATTCTTTACTAATTAATCTCTTCAAATTATTTAACCACAAAATTGAGATCTCTTCACATTAGGGCCTACCCCAGAGGATATTCATGAGGGACTTCCTGATTACTCAACAAAATTTAATTAGTTTTCTCAGTACCTTCATGTTTATCTTTTAATAATGATAGGAGCTACCTTCACTTCCACTGAGAAATTAAACTTCCAATTCACTCAGTCCTCACTGAAACAAATAAGCTGCTGATTTATTTATTATGTCATATATATTTTACTTTAAAAATGTAAATAGGTATTTCAGTAAAAGTTTTTAATTATCCTATTTCTGTTTAGTTTTGGAAAAGATCATTGAACACAGCAGTTAATTATCTCTTCCTCCACAAAAAAAAAAAAAAAAAAAAAAAAAAAAAAGAATAAGTGCTCGAGTTGTCTTCTGTCTTTTCCCTTATCTTAAGGCTTATCATTTCTCAAGGTTTGTTTTAAGTCAGTGGAAGTGCTGAAAAGCAAAGTGATGGAAATACGTGTTTTGTAACTGTTGGGACAGGTGGAACATTTCTGTCAAAATTTCACATGAAAGCTTTACTAATTAAATGAAAAAGAGGTATTTGGGGATCTGTGCTCTGTCTCTAGGTGGGCCCTGGGGGAAGTCAGTTGGCAGTCGTCACCCACCTCAGCTCAGTCCTAATGCTGTAGGTGGATGTTCGTTTGGGCTCCAAGCCCACAAACATTAGAGGCACACTCAGATTTATGGGACAATTTCAGTGCATCAAGTTAACTGCATACCTAGGCATGCCTTTGCAGGAGTGGGGCAGTGCTTTGTCTAGTCACACATAGTTCACACGTTTTCAGAGGAATAGTGACATCAGGAGGTGTAAGAATTTCAGGATACTTACTCAACAGGTCTGAAAGGTATTACACATGGTGTGAAGCCTGATGAAAAATGTTATTTAATCTTGAGGGACGAGGGGTAGAGCACAGGGGAATATTGCCTTTAAAATCTGAGCAGCAATAGTTACTTTGAAGCTTTGTACTCTGATATCATCTTGCCATTAAACCTGATGTCCTCCTTTCGGGGAATTTCTCCTGGCCTATTCTCAAATACATTTAAAGTGTTACCTAATATGAAGTCAATGAAGCTCGTGAAACTTTGAAGTTCTTAGAGACTGATTGTTTTACATTTCAGTGTAGATTAGATCAGACTGAGCAGAAGTCACTTCATATGAAATATCCTCGAGTGTGTAATCATTTGATTTAATTTTGTAGCCTCCATCTAGAATTTAAGTGAGAGGAGTGAAGAAGTCCTTCACATTCACTTCATTGAATCTCTTTTCGTGGCTTGTCAATAATTCCTTATATGAACAGATATACAGGAAATTGTACACGCTTTGAAAGCTTGAGTAGCTGTCTACAATATTCCAGCTAAAATCTGTTTATTCCTTTTCTTTCTAAAAGAACTTTAAAAAGTGATAGAAGGAATTTTTAAAATCATGCTTAAAATAATGATCATATAAGTGTTTACACAGTTTTTGAACAAAAAAATTCAAGCTTCCAAAAGGCAGCTCTCTCAAGTATGAAAAAAAAAATGCCTTCAACATAACATTTTTTAAAAGCTGTTTCCCTTTCAACCATATTAATATAGGAATAAAATTATGCCAAACCATGTTTCTTTAAAATGATAATATTTACAGTCCTTATCTGGTTCCTGTATCTAGAATCTTGGGCATTTCCAAGACTGTAGGGCAGATACAGAATATCCCTGCCCAGTAGGGCAATGCAGGGATTCACAGTCAGGGACCTGGAGCACAGAGAGTCTCAAGTCCTGATCCTCACAGATTTATTTAGGTGCTTAATACATCTCTTTCAAAAAATTATAATTCTTACTTATATTCATTGAGAGTTAGAGTTACACGTCTGATTTTTATTTAAAATATAATTGTCAGTTAATTCACTATCACATTTAATAACCTATACAATGCATAACTATAACTGCAGACTCAATCCTCAATTTTTCACATTTATGGGTTTTCTTGTATATAAATCTAAGGAAAAGTAAAGATAGGGCAGTTGCATGTAGAACTCCATAAATAATCGTGCTTGAGGCTGCTGCCCGAGTTGTGAAAGGAACACTGTTTTTCTCCTATGACATGAAGCTTTAAGGACTTTATGTCCTGATCAAGAAGGAATGCTTTAATAAGCATCCATGTTAGAGGGTTTGTGCTGTGTAAGCTTGGTGCAGACCATATGGGCAAAAAGGCACATTGTGTGGCAACAACTGCCCTGCTTGTCATCCCCAATCATACTTGCTCTAATCCTTGTTTTAATTTACACTGCTTGTACAGCACCAATCCTGCCAGTGCAGTCCTTAGGGTCCCTTCATTCCTGCCATTTATGACAAGGAATATGCAAAGGCACAATTATTCATCCACTAAGGTGACAGAGAAGGGCTCTGCTTGGGAATATGTTCCCAGACTTGCAGCATCATAATGTCAGTTGTTAAAGCACTTTGCAGTTGCAAACAATTCTTGAGAGACTTTTTTTTAATATAAGAATTTTGAATGCAGAAGTGCAAAGACTAAATGAATCCTTATTGATTAAACAGTGCAATGCTGGAAAGTTTCAAGAAATAACATTCTTCATACTTTGTCTTTTACTCAAATAGAATAAATGGGATTTTTTTTTTTGTCTTTCCCCTTCCACTAAATGATTGTGCTCTTATCATTTCTTTAACTTCAGACAAAGGATAGTATGTTGAGCCACCCTTATTAAGTCTTACATACTGTATATTGTTTATATTCTGCTGTACAACACATTCTTAAACAGACAAAAAAAAAAATAGCCAACAAAAAACTCTCAAGTGTAGCATTCAGCCTCTCAAGTCCATGATGTATTTCATTTGCTACGGTCAGAGCAATTTTAACAATGCCTTTCATTTTCTTATAGCCTAAAATGATTTTCTTTCTGTGAGGCCATTCTCCAAAACTTCTCTTCCCTTTTCAGGGTATCATTTGCAATTTAAAGCTAACCTGGTGAGTGTACTCACAATAGGCTTGCCCATAAAATGGTTCAAGGCCTGCCTGCATGCCTAATGAGGTTGATGTTGAGCTATTTAGCTCTTTGTCCTTCCATAATATCTACTTAATGCAGTTCAATGGGAGTGGATTGTTAGAAGCATTAAAGATTCTATTAAGTCTTTACTAAAGCCACTCTATTCTAGTCCAGCTGTATAGTGGCAAGAGCATTAAATTTGAGAATGTAGTGGGAACAAGAGACCTGAAAAAGCACCTATAAAAAAAGGACAAATTTCCTAACCAAGTAAGACCACACTCAATTTAAGACCTGTTACTTTTGTATCTAGATCTAAAGACTTTTTTAATGTGCATCTCCCAGTGTCCTGAATTAACTCTACTTTCCCTTAATGGATGAACAAGATACAGTTTAAATCTTCATTTATTTACAAAGCACATGAGTAGATTTTTGCTTCACCGCACTATTGAAAACAAATAGCATTATGACTTTAATCTCAGAGAAACTACCAAAATCTTGCAAAGGCCTCCTTTCAGATAACATTTAAAAGCAATAGATTTTCCCATTTGCCTAAATACTGTAGTAAGATTGGTCTGCATCAGGTATTCTCTGCACTTTGAGGGGAAGATAAACAATGCTTCTCACAAAAAAGTATCCATTCAGTGCCTTGTTTTGCTTAAGGGTTTGTTTTTTTATCAGGTCTGTATGGTGCTAGCCACCAGCACTGAGGAAAAAAAAAAGAAAAAAAAAGAAGAAGGGGTAGAATGGCCAGGATTTCACACAGTTGGCATTGACTTGGCTTGAAGAGGCAAGCACTAAGCTGTCTTTTCAACCATAGTAAAAACCCTCCATCTGGCCACCCTGAAACTCTGTTAGCTTGTTCAACTCGCTGTCGGCTGATTGGGCTTTGTGAAGCAGAAGTAACAACATCAATAGTATAAACCCTTGCCACTTGAGAGTATTACATTTCATTTCATGCTTGACTTAATCAAAACTGGGGAAATGAAATTTACACCTTTTTGATGTTCTTTTCCCTGCTGTTTAAGGAGAAGAATCTTAACCCATTTGATCTTCTCATGCACCCAATAAATGACCAAATATGCCAAGCTGCCAAAAGCAGACGGCTGCCAGTTGCCAGTTTATGTCAGGTCACTGTGAAAGAGCTTAATGCAGAAGGTCTTGAGTTTCATACCAAATACTTTGGTTTGCAGCACGGTATTTTGGTTGCAGTGTCAACGATTTAGCTCACCTCCCTATTAATATTAAACTATTATAAAGAGAGCAGAAATGTCATTTTTTTTGTGGAGGGAAATGTGTTAGCAGCCGGCTGTTGCGTGACAGTCAGGAAAGAGTGACAGAGATGAAATGAAGCTGGATTGGAATTGCTTCTTCAAACCCTTGACATTTGTTCCTTTCTTTCCTGGCTCTGATCTACGCGATATACAGTTGTTGTTGTTGTTTTTCCTGCTAATAACAAGACAGTGCAGCGCCGGATTAGAGACTGAGTGAGTGAAAAATGGGACTGGTGATAAGGCTTTCCCTGTGCCTGGGGGGAGGCTCATTAAGTGGGAGATCAGATCGCTACAAAATACATACATGAATAAAACCAGCTACCAACAAAGTTCACTCTGCAACTTGCTGATGGAGAAAGCGTTTGAGCGCAGCGGGGCCTGGGAGGAGGCTTGGCTGCTCGCTTGGCTGCCGAGCTTGGACGCGTCACTTGGCCTCGGTGCCCAGCACGGGTGTTGGGGCGGGTGGATCTGCTGTCAGCACCTGCACGGGGCTGGGTCCCACCAACAAACACACACAGACACAGTGCAACAGGTCCTGCCTTCCCCGCCGCCGTCCTGCTCCCTCCGGAGACCTTTCGCCTTTTGTCAAGGGCCCACATTTATGACTTGATGAAAACATTTGTAATAGATCATCAAATACTGATACATTCTGTGGGACAATATCCCATTTGTTAAATATAAATTAACATTAACACAGATCCCCCGTCGCAGAAAGGCGAAGGGTTTTGACACCTTTTCATCAGGACAGGCCGGGCCCCAGCAAAGAAAGCCGAGGGCCTGAAAAGGAACTTGTCCCGAATGGTGATCCTCAGGCTCTTGTGTGACAAGGTACATAGTTTCTATTCAGGAACAGGCAGATTATCGGTTACTATAGTTTCCCTAATGCTCAAATGGAGCTGAGGCCTAAGCTGAACAGAATAGGTTAAAAGGTGCCGATGTTTGGGCCTGCGAAACCACATGTTGAGAGTCAGAGACCAAACAACACAAAGAGCACATCTCTCCGGTCTTTGATGTCTTCTCTGAGGGACGCGGAGTGAGAAAAATGTGGCCGTGCCCCCTGGCCCAGCGGCCGGACAATGCGGCAGTGTGGGAGCGCGGGGGCCGCGGGGCTTCTGCTGGGCCTCGGCACAGCCCATCGGCACAGCCCGCAGAGATCCCGGCAGAGATCCCGGCAGAGATCCCGGCAGAGATCCCGGCAGAGATCCCGGCAGAAACCCCGGTCACCGCCACACACCGCTTCCCTCTTCACTCCCCCATGGGCACGTGCTGTGGTCTTAAACACACACCAACTTAGGAACTTGAAGCATTAAGTCTAACTAGAGTTAATTTGCTGGTTTCTGCATTTGTTTCCATTTACCCCGTTCTTTAGCATTTCCTTTGTGTTGTGTGCTTTAAAAACTCTCAATATCACTTCAGCTAGCAGCTTTTTATTTGCCAGCGTGCCTCAGTGTCTGCTCCAAATCCACTGTGGGGTTGGTGCAGCGGCTGCTCTGTGCTTCCTGCATGAATCACTGATTCTGCTCTTTTTTCCATTTGCAAGAACACAGTGTTTTTAAGCAATTCATATTCACCATAAAAATGTTCCATGTAGGATATCCCCTGATAGCACAAGTGATGCCTTTGCATTTTTCATAAGCAAGATTAAAATACCCACTCCTTGTGCTTACGTTGTAGGTCTCCTCTGTTCTTCTGCAACTCAGTTTAGTATTTTAATTTTTTATTAAAACTCTCATAAGCAAGATAAATGTGCATTGGCACTAAAGGGAGACTGCCAGCTTTGATAGGTTATATTGCCTCATTTTGCTGCTGCTCTTTAAGTATTCCAGTACTCAATGTCCAAGTATTATGCAAAGCAAAATTAATCAGCACCTGCATCTTTTAAAATAATAGAATTCATGAATTCTAAAGTTTTATCAGCGTTATTGTAATTCTGATTGTCGTCAGTTCTTTATACCATTATAGAAAAATATCTAATTGTAACAACTGTATTCCTATAGTGAACATATTACTTGAATTCAAACCCTAACAATGGCAATAGGATAACTGTCCTTGAATTTGAGCCTTTTGTGATACATCAATAGGCTTACAATGTGCTGAATTAGCAGGCATATTAATGGGCAGATGCAGCACCAGCCCATTCTTTTTACCCAAATCTTCTTATGCAAATACCCCATGAATCCAGTTCAAAGAGCTAGCTTTAAAATGAGCTTCTACACACATTCAGATGGGTCCTTTCACAACTGCAATGGGACTTAGATAGAAAGTGACATGAGAAAAGTTTAGACACTTGTTTTTATAACTGAACATGATCTTGTTATCATAATCTGATACTGGTAACTGGCATGGTCTGGTTGTAGAATTTTAAGCCTTTAACAGAGGGAGATAATCTAGGCCTTTGTGCTACAATGTACTGAATCCTGCACTTGGTGAAAGCTATCAATGAGAATCGCAGTTCATGCTTTTTCAAACAAAACTTTTTCATGGTAAAAGCTTTTATCCTATGATAATTACTTAACTGATTGTAGCGGTGCCTTTAACGTCAGTGAGCTCATAACAAGGACACATAAAAAAGGCTACGTTATTTTAGAATAAATAAATTATCAAATAAACAGTTTTTGTTGGCTTGTTGAACTAAATGGTAATGAGGCCATTATTAAAAATGCTAATGCACAGCAGCATGGCTAGTAAAAGTTAATGTATTTTATGATCTTTCCTTTGTTTGCTCTCTTTCTTGTGATTGTTTCTCATCAACAGCATCTGGACAAGAATGGTTTAAATGATTTAATTGCAAATTTAGGAAAACCTGTCAAAGGGAAAGAAGGATAATACTTTTGTGAGATTGATAATGCTGAAGCCCCTTTCTTTGGAGTTAATTTTAAATTTGTCTGCAATTTCAATCAAAGCCTATGGTTTTCCAGGTAGTAGATTGGATTTTTTTAAACTGTCTATTTTAAGTCCAAAAGCTGGTGAGAAGGAATTTCGTGTTGACATTTCCCATACATGCTGACCAAGCTTCATTAAAGCAATGCTTCCTGCAGAATATTCTGCAGGAAGCATAAGGACAACCAAGAATCGATTCTCAGCTGGAGCAAATTGGCATAACTAATTGACTTCTGTGGATCTGGTCAACACTGTTTCAGCCTTGGCTAGTGTGTGGAGTTGATAGATGTAGATAATTTAAACTACATGAGATTATTGCAAAAAAATGAAAGGGGAAATAATCTGCTCTTTTATCATTGCATTTAGGTAATCATAATGTATATTAGACTAGTCATGTACAGCATAATCACTTGGTTTATTCTTCATAATTTTTTTCTGAAATGAGTATTTATACTGTGTTCTGAAGCATTAATGAGGTGATTCTTGTAACAAGAACCTTGGTGCAATAGATGAACATAAAAGCCAGCATATCTCATGCAGTTATTTTTGGACTAATACAAGGATTTCATGTAGGATTTCGTGTTCATACTGGTAAAAATATTATGGGTTGTGCTTGATAGCCTTCATGGAGGAATGCTTTGTTACATAAGAGTTCCAGATTCTTCTTCTAGACACTTTGTGTTTCAGTGTTAATTAGCAGCATTATTTTGGGACATAAAATATTTGGCCAAAGCTTTGATTTTTAGTATTGTTTTCTATTTTCTGTAAACCTGCAAGAGAAAACTTATATGCTGGAAGAACATGTCAAGTTAATGTATGGGTACAGAGAGGGCCGTATTCTGAATTCTGATATATGTAAGTCACCCCTGTCTCAGAAATTTATCCATCACCATTGATTTAGCTTTATCACACTTAGACTTTGATACTTAACTGCTTAGTTTTTTTGTTTGGTTTGAGTTTATTTGGTGGTTTTTGTTTGTTTGTTGGTTTATTTGTTTGGTTTTTTTGGTTTTGTTCTTGTTGGGTTTTTTGCTTTGTGAATGAAGCTGAAGTGATCAAATGAAGTTATGTTTTCTTACCCCTTTTGCCATATCTGGTATTGTTTAATCTCAGCTTGGAAAAAGATGTGAAAGGAAATAAGTGAAGTAGTGAAGGTCAAAGGTAATGCAGGAGAGAAGCATAAAAGGGCTAGAACAGTAAAATGCCTGGAGGACAAACTGCATGGTAGAGCAGTGGAAGGAGAGAGATGGGGAATCATCTAGATCATCAGTATCAGACTGTCAAACTCTATGTCGAATAAAAGAGGAAAGGAAATTTTGTGTAAATTAATGGCAGATATCATCTAGGGAGTAGAACAAATGAAAGGAAACTTGGAAATTCTCAAGGACATGTTATGGACCTGTTATTTTACTGCAGTTCACCAACAGAGTTCATGTTTCACAATGTCAACAGTAACAGCAGACAAGGTAAAGCAAATTGTACAAGCAAAATTAATTTGAATGAGCTTCAATCTCATTAATGTGTCTGTTGGGCTTCAATAGCAGAGGACAAAACAGGAGAAGACAAAATTGTAGTGTGTTGTTTTTAGAATTTATTTTTTGAGAAGTGTCTGTGAGCATGGCTTTTTTAGGAAAGCAGAATTTTAATATTCTGGCATGTAAATGAAGTACTTCAGTCCTTTTTCCCATGGAACAGATATTCTATGAAAAAGGAGTTTCATGATGGTAAAGGCTGGCTGCAATTTTATGTCAAATTTTCAGAACATCTTTTAAAAGATGTGTACTCTTTCTGTAAATGGAAACTGGCTAAAATATTTGCAGCCAAATAATATTTGGATATTTTGCAAATTAAATGAAATGTTTTGATAGTTTGAAATAAAACCCTTCCATTTCTAGATGGCATTTTTCCATAAAAGTGAAGTTAATGTATCTTAGAGAGAAAAGGCTTTCAGTATCATTCCTTGCACTGCTCTTGTTGACTTTTACACATTTTTGTACTTTGAGAAACTGGGATAAGTATGTATTTTGATGCTTTGAGGAACTGGATCCTACAGTGTTTGAGATAAGCCTTAGTTTGTCCTTCAGACAAAGCTGAAATTCATCCCCAAGAGATTCAAATTCTTGATTTTGTCTTTTTGACATCTGGCGCTGAAAGAATAGTTTCATGCCTGCTTTTCTATTTCTTTTTGTGAACAGGAGGATTAATTTTTTTTTTTTTAATGCTCATTTTTCAAATCTCCTTCCAGGGAACAGTTTGGCATGCTTTGGGCCCTCTGAGCAAAACAGTGTTTTCTAACTACAGGTGTTCACCCAGCAGTAACGTTGCACTGCACTGCATTCCAACCAGAACAAAAAAATGAATTATACTCACAAAATATGCCAATGTTCCCAGTCTTGTGCCTTCATCAGGGATGAAATGTTAGTATACTCTGCTAAATCCAAGTCAATGATAAAAGAATCATGGGAAATGTGAATGGAATTGTTTTTCTGCCAGGTGGAGTGCAATGAGGCTTTACTGTTTGATGAACATCTGTAAATACCCTACGTTCCCCCGCTGCCTTCGTGCTGTGCAGGTGGTAATGCTGGTGCTTTCTCTCAAACATCACCTGAGTTGTTATCATTACACTCAGTTTACTGCAGTCTTAGAGCTTCTCTCTGCTTTTCTTACCTTCCAGGTATTAGATGTGCAATACCCTATAGCAAATACAACTACAGGCTAAGTAAATCTCACCTTTTCCCTGTAATTTCAGAGCAGAATTTTATAGCAAAGCCAGCATTCCTCCCATTAAAATGCCATCAGGGGGATTTCTGTATGCAGGGAACACCTCAGAACTGACTGCCCTCTTCCAAGTCCTAGAAGAAGTTGGTGATAATTTTGGCAATGCAACCCAAATCATCTCATTCAGCATGTGGTTCAGCTTCTGTCTTTCACTTACACCTGACAGGTGGAGAAGAAAAGAATTATTTACTTAGAAATAAATAACTTCTTCCTTCTTAGATGTTTATCCTAGTAGCACTAGGATAAACATCTAAGAAAGTGGAAGTGTTAAGCATGGGATCAGATTAAAAGCTATCATGTAACAGTATAGGTTTTTTGCATGGATATTGGTATAACTTTTGAGTCTGCATGTAAGCATAGTGCTATTTGTGCCAGAGGGATAAAGTACTAGCAGAGGAGATGTTCCCTGGATACACTAGCCATTTTCTCTGGGAAATACTTGGCACACTAGGAGAGGAGCTCAATCACTGATTTAAATACAAGGCAGGTATGATTTTGTGAAATCACCATGGCCATGGGGCTTTCTTTGTCCTCTGGTTTAGTTTGAAATAAGGGTGGAGGTGTTCATAAGTGGTCAGACCCCTTGGAGGTAAAAGCACTGGGACAGTAGGTGTGTGTTAGACCAACACCACTCTCAGATGTGAGGTCTGGTGCAGGAATGCCACAGAGTCATAAACAGCTTGGGTTGGACGAGACCTTAAAGATCACCCAGTTCCAGCACAGTTAGCTCAGAAGGTTTAGGGAAATAATTGCTTCACTGCTTGTGATAGCCCTACAGATGTGTGGCTGCTAGGGCTAGGCTTAGTCTGCAATTACAAATACAGAGTGACAGGGAGAAGAAGGGAGATTGGCTTCTTAATCCAGTGTCTCTAAAAGAGGATGGAAAATAAATTTGAACATGTTAAAATAATTCAAATTACTGAAAATACTCTGTTGCGTACTGAAAAACATGTAAAATTATTACTGCTCCTGAGGCAGCCTATAAATAATATTACTGTATTGGCTGAATCCAAACATAAAATATTTTCTCCTTGGTTTTTAAAGCCATTGACAGATACAATAGACACCACAAGCCAACTCTTAATCTTGGGTTTAATATTTAGATTTGTTCTAGATGTTAGAATTAACCCTGGTTAGAATACATGATATATTTCTATTCTAGCAGAGAAATATCCTCTCTTCAGAAGAAATCCCCTTCTTAAATCATCTAGTCTGTGACATCCCCTTAATCCCTTTATTTTTTCTCGAATTTAGCATAAATACTTCCCATTCTTCAACCTCCATCTGTTTGTTCTACTTTTTGCCTTGGTTCCTGTCAATGATGCATGGAGCTCTGTTTTCAGTCAGAAGGGCATTAGCTAAAGCAGTAGTTTCCCAGAGTTGGTGCCAGAGAAGTAGACTGAATGTCTTAAGAATGGTGAAAGACATAAATATACAGGGACACATATTGATCTGTATGCATGCAGGAGTGGAGATGGATGGGGGGGTAGATGTACACTCACACAGATAAATAATACAGCCTGTGAATGTACATACACAGCTATTGGAAAAGTCAGAGAATTCTAAAATGCTTTCACTAATAGTCTGGTTAATGAATACAAATGCAGTGCAAACTCAAGCAAGCTTAATGCTTACAATGGTTTGTTCCCAGGCATCTACAGAGTGGTAAGGAGGAGAATTAACATAGGATTATCATATTTTACACATAGACATACTTACCAATCCTTTTAAGAATACTTTAAGGACTGATCTAGCGTCTAAGTATTTGGAAGTAAGAATCACTAAATATAGACTGTGCAAACTACTTAGCCATAATTCTTTTGAGTTATTTGCTGTATGACAGAACTGTGTGTTCAGTTGATTTCTGAATAATGAAATAAGCCATTTTAATTTTTAAATGTGGGAAGATAGCAGTCCATAAGCTATCCTAAATATTTAAGAAGGTTTCATTTGATTAACTGAGCCATATTTGGCACTATGAAGAGCTATCCACAACTTTAATACTATCAAAAATTGGTTCTGAGAGTGAATTGTAAAAGAGATGTGTGTCTACCTGAGTTTCAGGATTCAGCACATTTGTAAAGCGCATTCCACAGATATTGGAGGTTTTATGCAGGTACAATCACGTATCTATAAAATCCCCCAGCTGCATTATGTAGTTGTCTGACAATGTGGGCTGTGGTTTCACCATCATTAATATCCGATCTATGTGCTATCAAAGCACTCAAGGTAAATTTGATCTGGCTAAAGGATACTTGGGTTAGCTCCCAATATGCAGTTTGTGCTGGCTGTGGTAGGACAAACATTGTTTAATCTGGCATTAAGGCTGCTGACACATTTTTTTTTAAAGATGGCAGAGTGAGATTTTTCCATAATGTGTCTTTGCATCTTGTGACCACAGTGCTTTTTATTTGATATTAATGATCTAAACCCATGCCTTTAGCAATTGTGAAATGTATTCTTGGATACAGCTCCCGTTAAAAATATATTTTAAAAGCCCTCTTTAAATGTGCTTACTATTTCTTTGTTGACCCGAGGAACAGAGTTGCTTTCTTTCTTTATTAATATTACCCAATCGACTTATTTGCATCATTTATGGGAATACTTTTTAGGTATGTGTCAGGGTAGTCTTTGGCATAGGACAAATTAGGTTTAGAACACATGGGTGAGTAGAAAAGTCTTATTTCTTCAAAGATTTTAAACTGTATTGTGGATGAAAGGTTGCTTAGTGGTGCTGTGTCTTGAAGGATTTTGCTGTGACATTTCTCACCTTTCTACCTCTTCAATGTAAAGGAGAGCAAGAAGGGTAATTAGGAAAGGGCTGAGCCAAACTGCCCAGTGACAATCTAACAAGGGGCAACAACCACAAGAGGTGCCTTGAGAAGATTCAAAGTGCATATTAGGAGAAATGTTTACCCTAGGAAGGTATGGTAATACAGGAACAGGTTGGCCAGAGGCTCATGGAACTTTTCAAGGTCTGGTTGGAATCATGGCTTGTTTATTATTCATGTCAGTTCTCATTCATGACATAAGCAGAACCCTTAAGGTTCACTTTTACTAATATCTCTATGATTGTGTTATTCTATACCTACACTGCAGAGGTATCAAGATAATTTATTCAGGTGGGATTTTCACTGCAGGTGAGTTTTCTTTGTGGGTGAATTTTTTCAGTAGAATTTCAGTGATTTTGTACTGGGAACATAGTTCAGCTGTGAAATAAACCAAGTGGATCTAATACAAAAGCCATATATTGTATAACAATCCCACTTACCACGACATAGGGATCATACTAAGTATTAAAAATCCTGTTTTCTTGTTGAAATAAACCCTTAAAACCAATTGTGTATATATGCTTAAAAGCCCCTTTTTGTTATGGGCATCCTATGAGTCTTCTTAAGCAAAACAAAACATACCCTGAAAGTACAACAGAGTGGTTCCTACCCTTTCAGCAGCAGGACCAGTCTGAAATTTTGTATTATTTCCCATGTTATAACTTTAGCTTTAAAATTCTTTATTGATAATTTCAAAATATTTTGAAAGGTAATGAATACCATACAGGGTCAGAGCAGATGTCCTTCTGTTGTGTCCTGCTATCTGACTCCAGCTAGCAGTGACTGCTTATCAGTGTAGGAGTGGTGCATCATCCTTTCCCTGGTATATCTTTCCATCAGTGATTCACTCTTCACTGAACTAGGTGTGATCTGAGAAAGCATCTCACAGCAGCATTCAGCACTTTTCATGTTTAAACCCATCGAAACATAGTATTAATTATGGTAGTGCATCTAATGCTGCTGTCATTATCCCCTGATGGATTTTTCCAGAAGACTCAGCCACCAGATGTTCATTTGGTCAGTTTCCAAGAGAAATATATTCCTCTATACATCTTTCATTTGGCATTTAGTGACGTACACACAGCAATGTTCATGCAATTAAAAATATTTTGTTTGGGTTTGTTTTTTTGTTGGAGTTTTGTTATGTTTTGTTTTGTTTCATTTTGTTTTTTGGGGGCTTTTTTTTGGGGGGAGGGTGGTAACACAACAATGAGGTCAACTGTGTTTACAGAAATTGCATCAGGCAATGACTCAGTCTTGGTGTCTCTTCAGCTGCTCCGAGTTCTCACCCAAATGTTTTTTAACAGTTTTGGTCACTTTTGATTTATGAGGACATGATTAAATAAGGAAACTGCAGCAGCAGCAGCAAGTATCTGCTGCTATTGGGGAAGCACAAACCCTGGAAGCTGGAGGATGTTGGCTCTGCAGCAGATCAACCTAACTATAGCAAAGGTCATCCTCTAATGGAAAGGAAAACAAAAATAAAACACTCCCATTCTACCATGAGGAGATACTGAGCTACCAGGGGGAGGGAGAGCTCCTGTAATATACTGCTGTACTGATCTTTATGGTCCTTTACTTCTCTTTCCTCCCACAGCCAAATTACAGAGTCTGCTTGTCCTGTGGTGGCCTGAGCAATGAGATGAGGTGTTGCTCAGCCTCTGTCCTTGGTAGGATCAGAACCCTCCCTGCTCAGTGGTGGATTCCCCCCAGTCCTTGTCTCCTTGTGTGATACCAGCTCATCCCCTGACCTACAATGGGCAACCAGACAGAGGTCTGTGAATGTTCCTCTGTTTGATTCAGTCTGGAGAAGCTTTGCTGTGGACAGAGACACAGGAATGGGGAGACCTGCCCACCTCCAGCCATGCTCTCCCTTTTTGATGGCACTGGTAGGTCACAGCCACTGATAAACTCTGAATTTTCCAGGTATGGCACTGCTGTCTTTTACTGTTCCTCCTGGCACGCAGACAGCTGAGTGCTGTGTAGTTTGCACCAGATGAAGGAATCCTTTCAGGAAATTCCCAGTTCAAATGACAGGAACAATTGATTTTCAGTATGAAGGACCTGAACATCAAACTTTTATTGTCAAGGAGGCATCTCTCTTGAGATGTTTCTTATTTTACCCCTTGATTGTTCAATTAGCTTTCATTTTTTATCACAACAGTATTTAAATACACACCTTAAAATTTCCAGTGTTGTGTGGCTATGGGCTTGTGAAGGTTTTTTTTTCAGGCAGTCTTTGTAGAGAAGTCTTTTCTATTACTCAGTGAAAACTTAGTCTTGGGCAGTTGAACCTTTGCTGCGTGGGTCCAGGATTTCAACTAAATTTGTTCATTTCCTTTTTGTGGAAATTCTGTGATCATGCAAACTTTATTTGCAGAGTAAGGCTGATCTATGTTTTTCTGCTGCATGGCCCCAGTATTGGGCAACATTTTTGTTGCTCTTGTTTAATACTAGAGTGCCTGTGTTCAAGTCAGGGAAACAGAAAGAAGTGCTTGGGCATGTTTAGGGATGTGTGCACAGCAAAATTTCTATGTGTAATGAAATGAGAAACACCCTATTTTCAGTTTGCATGTGCTTTGCAGGGTACGGGAAAAAGGGACCCCTCACTTACTGATAACTGGGAGTTAACTGAGGTAACTCTTGTTGCATGGTTAAAATAGAATACCAAATCACACTCCTTGTTCTCATTAAAAGGTTGCTGTTTCACAACCTTTGCTTTCTGTAACTCTGTATCTTCCATAATGCCAGTGATTAGTATGCAAAATTTCTCTGTCTTTGGAGCTAAAGACATACTCCTGAGTATAGTCATCAGTTAGAGCTTTGGTGTTCTCCTCAGTGTCTTCAAAATAGAATCCCTAGCTAAATTCTCATCCTGTAATTAAGGGCCTAAAGTAAAGATAACTAAAGGAAGCATATGAACTGTGAGACATCATTTTTAAAAATAATTTTTGCCAGTACCACTTACTTCAGTAAAGCCAATAGCAGCTTTAAAACAAAAATGTACAGTAAATGTGTGTATTTTCTGTCCACATAAATTTCACTTCTCTAAATTAAAACCCCGAAAAATGAAAACCATCCAGATGCATTGGTTATAAATGAGGAGCTGACTCAGTGTCTGCCATGGCCATTAATGAGCTCTCCTACACTGCCTAATCATCTTGATTGCCTTATTGAATGAAACATGTGACGCAAACCTTGTACAAAATCTCTGTGCTGCTGAGGCACTCACTTTAGCTCTTTGTACTGTACATGGTGATTTACTTTTGGAACCTCTTCAAACGGCAGTTCTTTACATTTATGGTCTTCAGTCGAATCTTCTACCTATACACTTAGTTTCTCAGAGTACCAGTTATCTTCAAGTCTTTAATGTCCCAGCAGGTGTTAACATCAGGAAAGTCATGCCTTGGTCAACATACCTATTTTGCTTGTCCAATGTGGAGTCAACATAATTCGCTCAAGAAAGAATTGCGTGAAGTGTAAAACAGCTGCAATGGTTCCTACTTCCATAGTCTTCTAAAAAAAGGCTCAGCCTGGTTCTAGCCAAAGCAGTCATTATCTCTGTTTAATAAAGGTTCTGTGTTTAATGGAAATGCAGAAGCCTACTTAATAAAGGCTTTACTAGTAAACACCCCAGAGTTCAAATCATCCTAAAGTTAGTTTGTTAGACTGTTTAAACTAAGACTGTGGTCCTGTTCTGCATCTAGCAAAGATACAGATACATTATCCTGCAACCTTTCGAACTGTGAGAGTACTATGGGCTTCCTGTTGGTGTTTGCAGTCTCAGGAAAAAGCTGAAGTTTACAATAGCAGTGGAAAGGGAAATGATTAAATAAGCTTTAGGAACTAAACTACTCTTCCTCCTTCAAACAGATCCTTCTGGGCATGGCTAGAAAGACATGGAGTACAATGGTGAGGAAGTCTACTAAACTTAAACTTCTGGTGTTCTCATACTTGTTACTGGCTATGGACATATTTAGTGGAACTTATTCAGGCTTGTTAAAAACTGAGACTGTTAACTAGAAATTAACTACATTTTTAACAACTTGTTTCTAGTATTCTGCTTTGGCTTGGTTTGATTTGGTTTAAGGAACAAATCATTGCACAATTGATGAAGCACATTTACTTAGGGATTATTCCTTTAATAGGCTAGGCAGTTAATGCTTTTAAATTGTAAACTTTGACTGTAGGCTTTCAGTGTTTTCAAATGTGTGCATGTCCTTATTCCTTCATTTCAGATCTTCTCGAATAAGGTGGTAGCTACTTTTGCAGATATGCGTCAAAATAAGTATTTGACTTGGCTTTCCACCATAGTTCTTCTGCTTCTGTATCCCCATTTTCACACAGTGCACGTCTGATCAGCTTATGAGGTGCTAATGTGGAGAGCTCTCATAGTTTATCAGATGTCTTGGAGAGGACAATCTATAAGAATGTTTTTTCTTATCAACAATGTTCCCATTTCCAAAGATCAACACATTTTGTAATGTAATGAACTCTAATATGTGGGCGAGAGGGTGTGTTGTGCATGGAAGCCCCAATCAGGAATTGGGCTTAGTACATACCTGTCATCCTTCAAGAGGCTGCAGTGTCAGTAAAGCATGGGAAGAGGAAAATAAGGGACCTTGGGTAAATGGTGAGCCATGCAGAGCACAAAATTAAGGGAAGAAAACAATACCAAACTCAAGAGCAGTAGAAGAGGGGGAAAAGAGAATTAGGGAGGGAAAAAACAGGGAAAAGGAAAGTAAGATACAAAATGAAAACAATAGGAGGAGCAACATGAGCACCATAAATAGGGGAAAATAACGCTGGACTGAAAACTGTATTGTCTGGAGATATCCACAATCCAGCTAGACCTTATTGTATTCTTGAGTGTTCTGGGTAGGTTTCTAATCTACTTCTGTAAATGCTTTAAAATGTTACATGCATTTGATGCAGTTGGACGAAAATGGGATGTTTATTTTGATACACATTTAGTTTTCTTTCCTAATGTTACTATATACACAGAAAAAGAATAGGATGTGTATTAGTTCAACAGGAACTCAAGACAACTTGTTTTATATGAGCAGGGGTGTTAGGTATTGTGAACTATAAAAACATTCCATTGTTAGACAAGAAGAGTTAAATGTATCACTTTTAGCAATCTTCCAAATTAAACAGCCAGGCTCTGCTCTTCCCTCTGTCAATATGACATCATTCCACTTATACTGAAAAGACAGTTTTAGAAGAACATCTTGAGTTGGAACAAGTTTTTTAGTGTGGCAAGAATTCATAAAACGTTCATAGAAGTTTTAACATGTGTCTCAGTAAGAGAAAGTCAAAACAAACATTTCCAGGCATATAAACTATATACTTTGAACATTGCTCCTGGTTTTGCATTTCTAGAGGGTTTTTTGTTTGTTTCATTTGTTGGTTTTGTTTTTGTTTTTTTTTTTTCTGAAAACACAAAAACATTAATCACATAGATTAATACCCAAGGGGGGAAATGTATGAGGAAGAAGGCATACATCTGTACAGGAGGGTTGTCTACATTCTGTGTTTATTCCAGTGAGGAACTTCTGTCACTCAGTACATCAATATGTTCTATTTAAGCTTAGTACCGCAGTTCCTTTAAAAAAGGCTGTTAACAATCACAGTCACTTGAGGACTGGATAAAGTGGATTGCATTATCATTTTGTTTCTTCCTGATAAAAGTTTCTGTCATTTTGTCTTGTTCAGCTGGAGCCCAAGTGCCTCTGAATGCTGCCCATTGGTGTTGGGATAGTGAGATCCGTCCATCTGGACACAGCTGCCACGACACCACTTTTTAAGGTGCTCTACAGATGTTAAAGCATAAAGTACTCATGTAGCTGGAGCTTTAGGTGGCATCTTAATGTCTTTGGGAAGCAGGCAGACCCAGCTCCACACATGTGAGCCATAAAGGAGATGATGTGAGGATGATGTCGTGGTGTTTGGTAATGGCAACCAGTAAGGCAGTGGAGTCTTTTCTAAAAGTATCGCGTTGCAGCGTGAAGCTTCCTGGCGTGATGTCAGGCAGCTCTCATGAACCCCGACCGCTCCACAGCAGCTATGGTTATTCTTAGAGACACTTCCCATTCCTTAGGAAAAGCTACTGTGTGAGGCTTAGTTGGCTTTTATCTTTAGAAGTGAGCATTTAAATGTTGGACTAATTTGTAGCTCGTTCGCAGCTCAGCTGCAGCCCTGCCAGCTGCGCTGGGATCAGTGACAAGCCTTTCTTCCGCCTCCAAAGCACACTTGCAGACAGATCCAGGCCCTGGAAGCACATTGCCCCAGAGGCAACTCGACTTTTTCACAGGCATGTAGCTGCCTGAGGGAGTTTTCCAGAACAAGTAGCATATTAGGCGTTCCCTAGCAAAAAAAGACCTTACGCACAGGTAGTCACCTCGCTGGCTTCAGGAGTGTTGGACTGGCACTGCTGGGGACATGCTCTTGTGTTTTTTGAGATGGAGAGGGGCCATGACCATGACGTTAAGTATTGCTCCACCTGGGCCATTCAGCTTAGAGACAGAGGTGTCAGGTGCCCAGCCAGGTGGCAGAAGGGGATCAGGAAAAACCTCTGTCCCCTCAAGGGATGTTGATTGAGAATGGCAGGAGCAATATGTATTTAACTAAAGCGTCTTTTATCTTGGATTGTCACCCACGATCCTATGGGAGCATTTGTGCAAGACTTAGCAGAACAACTGAATTAGAGACAGTGTCTCTTGTGTGTTACATCACAAGGGGAAAAAAGTTATTTTTTGGGTGAAGATTAGAAAATTAGTTAATGAGGTAGGAATTAGTAATAGCTACACTGGGAGGCATCTAGCAGTTGTTTGGCAGTATGGACCATCATCATTCCCATGTTTTCCGAGGCCTGTTGTACTCTTCATTCTTGTCCCACCAATCTCTTCTGGTTTTGTTTGCCCTCACAGATTTGGAAAGTTAGTCTAATAAACAATAAATACTCTTAGTGGAAGCCTAGCAGCCTCCTCTTGGTCAGGCTGGTTGCAGACTTGACCTCTGTTTTGCAGAAGTGCGCGGTGGCAGCTGGGCAAGCCCTGGAGCAGCAGTTCCAGGCACAGGCTTCCACAGGCTGTGATACCTTGACTGGCAGGGAGCAGGAGAGGACAGCGGGTCCATTCCTGACTTGTCAATAGGGTGAGACACTGTCGTGTCAGTTTTACATCATTGCAAAAATAAGTAAATCTTATTTTCATCATTGCGTTCTCATGGGAGGGAACAGAAATTAACTAACCCCTCTTGACACAAACCATTTAGCCTCTACAGTAAGCAAAGATATATTTAAGAGATTTTTTTTTCTTTTTCTCTTTCCTTTTTTTGAGTTCAGAAGATTTCTCCTTGTTTACACCACTGTTAAATTTAGTCCATCTTGTAAGCACAAAATGCTTCTTTTCAATGCCATTCTTCTTTTAAGATCCAAGGAAGTGTGAAGGAGTAAAAACAACCAATTGTTAACCACGGTTAACATGAGCTGCTGAAGTGATTCTGTTAGCTCAGGATAACTGCCCAGATGCTCCAAGTGCTGGGGTCTCACTGCCGGCTGGCGATTCCCATAGCAGGCGTCAGTAACAGATAGTGTGAGAAAAAGAAACTTGATCCTGGCTCTTCTAAAAGAGAGTAAAATATACACTCAGCAGGGATGAGAATATCCTAGAAACAAACAGCAGGGAGCTGAAACAAGGAAGAAACAGAGCAGGAAATGGAGCTACAATTCTGATTTCATCAGATTAGCGGAAGCTGAACAGAGGAGAAACCAAAGGATTTCTGTGAAAGTGGGAGCGCGCTGGGTTGGATTCACCCTTGACCAGTAAACCCAGTTTTCACACTGGATCTGTGTGAAAGAGCAGGAGAGGCATAGAAATTATGCATGTGATGTCAGCTCATAATGAAACAGTTGAGGATTATTTATTTAATTTTTCTTTTCTAAACTTTCATCTTTTCAACTTCAGGTCATTTTTTTTAAACTAAGAAACTGCTCTTTAGAACTGAACCTGACCAAAAAAAAAGTTGTTTGCTAAATAGATTCAGTTTTATTAATAGCTTTGTTCATTCCTAGACAATGTTTTTGAACAGTTTTTTTTTACTGAAACATGGTTCTGGCATTTCTGTTGTGACTCTTCTTGACTATTCTTTTATTGAAGGTTGTCATTCAAGAGCAATGAAACCAGAACTGAATGAATATTTAAAAGCATATTACTCTTAATTAAATGGAAACTTCAAAAACTTCAGGTTGAACTGGGTGAGATTCACCCTGGACAATAAATACATTATATCCACTTCATGTTTTCAGCAAATTTTTATTGTGTTGCTAACAAAAATAATTGGATTTTCAAAATGAGGAGAGGAGGTGGAGGTTATGTGAGTGTAGGGACAATGGTTGATCCTGGAAGAGCCTTGAATTGGCAGGTGGAGCAGAGTGAATCGTGAGATGGAAAGGAAAGGGAGATTACTCTTTAAAGTGTCATGTTAACCTGAAGTGATTAAAGTGTGAGGCCTTGTAGGAGTTGATTTTTCATTTCTCCAGAAAGTAGGACTTGTAAGCAAAACTTGGAAAAGGAATAAAAATAACAGAAGACTCTCTGTCCTACTGTGTCATGGGTTTTAGGAACTTGGCAAAGTCAAGCTTCCTCAATAAAAGATGGAAATTGGTCCTTAGTATGTTTAATAAAAGAGGAGATTGAGAATTATTTAAATATAATTTAAAGTGATTTAATGAAAACCAATATTTGAATATAAGGTTTAATTTCCCTGAAAATAAATCACAGCTAAGGAGGACAAACTTTCCATGTAAATCCAGTGATTTGGAGCACCCTGCCTGGAAGGGGAGCTCAGATGCAGTGCATCTGTCACAGCCTCAGAGGGCTGGCCCTGATGGCTCTTGGGCTGGAGGTGCAGGCAGGACTTGTGCCCTGCTGCATCTGCTGAGCTGTAAAGGACTGGAGCAATATTACAGGCAAGCAAGACTTTAATTTTGACTGGAAAAACAAGGAATGTGAGCACTGAATAGGGAACATGATCAATGCTACTGAAGGAGCTTTTGCTTTAAGAATGATTTTTTTAGACTTGGTTACTTTTCTCCCAATTTTTATGTTATTATTTTATTTCTTTGGTTTAGGGTACTCTTTTTTCCTGGCTTCCAATGTCCATAAAATATGTATAGAAACCATACATAAAATATACAAAATAATTTTAGAATATATTTTATTCAGCTTTTGGAGAAGCTTATTTAAACATTAAATATTTTGAAACATATTTCAACAAGATATATATGTAAGCAAAATGTTAAATATTTTAAAAAGAGAATATATGACTTTTTGTATTTTATAGGCCTAATGGACACAATTTTCACAAAGGCTTTTTGTGGGTTGGAGGTGGATTCTGGCTTTACTGAGCTTAGGAGTCACCTCTGAGCAGATGCTGTTGGCTATCCCTTTGGCTGGGTTCAGTCTGTTGGTGTTCCAAAACTCTGAGAACTCCTGCTCGTAGCACTTCTGTGAATGTTTTAGGAAATGTGTTTATTATTTTGGAGCAAAGATGGGGAAGGCAATTCTTTTTCCAACAGCTTCACAGAACAGGATATTCACAGCCACTTACAGATAGGGAACTAAGACAAATAATGTCCCGGTGCCACTGCAGGGTAGAAGACACTATTCTACCTTTCCTTCTTTCAAAAAAAGCAGAATAAATCAACCAAGCAAGGGGTAGGCCAGGAGAGTTGTGCTATCACAACTCTCCAGCTTCTGGTGTCGAGCAAGCCAGCTTGGATCCCTCTGTGCAGCTCTGTACTGTGCCCATGCATTTCTGCAGCCATCAGCTGCAGCTAAGCTCTAGGTCCTGCATCCACAGCAGCCTCCTCACTTCCCAACAGTCTTATTTGTCTCCTGCCTTGCTTTGCTCTATTTAAGGGAATAAATGCCTGTTGATATTTTCAGCCTTAAATAGCTCACATTTAAATACAATGAGGGAGGCCAAGCATAAGCACAAGAAAACA
Organism: Haemorhous mexicanus; assembly: GCF_027477595.1. Lineage (NCBI taxonomy): Eukaryota > Metazoa > Chordata > Aves > Passeriformes > Fringillidae > Haemorhous > Haemorhous mexicanus. Next base: position 12,542,978 of record NC_082352.1, on the reverse strand, counting down.
ATTTGTGTGGTAATATGAAGTATTTCAAAAGAAACCTGCACTGTGTAATTCTTCACCATGCAGAAGCTGGGGTAGAACTTTCTGCTTCTCAGAAATGTGAAATCAGTTCTCGTCTTTTCTTGCTTTTCTGGTGTTGCCAATTGTTCAGTGCACCATAAGCCCTGTGTCCTAAATTTCTTGATTCATGTCTAAACATTGCTTGTATTAGCTGTACCCTAATTAATCCTTTTGTGACCCAAGTCTAATTTGCCCAGCATGCTTTTCTTTGCCAGGAGTGGATGCACCAAATCTGCTGATGCCAAAGAGGTAACATGTATTTAACATGCATCAGCACTCGCTCTCCCTTTTACAGTTGTTGATCCTCCCCCACTTAATAATGCACTATAAGTTAAGGTTATACATAGCTCAAGCAGTGCTAACTATCAGGGTGTGTGGTTATTCCATAATAACCACATTTTAGGGTGTGTTTCAATTTTACAGGCCAGTCATTTACTTCAAATTACTTTGTAATTTCTTAAAGTCATTGTGTAATTTTATTATGAAAGGAAAAGAAAAAAAAATAATTTGATTTTTAAAGGTGCATTAAAGAACACTAATTATAATGCTTAACTTTTAGCATGTTTTCCATCCCCAGTGCTTTATAGGCAGTTTGATAATTAATTTTTACAACATTCTTGTGATGAGCAACTAGCTGTACCTCTGCCTGAAAGTCAGGAATGCTGAGGCAGGGAAGTTGAGTGGTTTGCCCAAGATTACAGTGATTTGCCCAGGAGATGGTTTTAGAGCCAGTATGAGTATTTAGTTTCTGACTGCCAGGTCACGCACTCATAAATCTTTCTTTACCCCAAATCATGTACTCTCAATAATTATTTTATCTTTAAAACAGATAAGAACAGAGCCTTAAAATGGCACAAGTCAACTCTGTGATCTACAGAATTCTGGCTGTGTAAAGGAAGATTTGTTTTTAAACACCTCCACTTGAAAAATGAAACTCTTTTACTCCACTGATCTTTGGAGGCAGCAAAAATTCACGTAAATGTTCACCAGTTCTTTTCTTGAAGTTTCATGACTAACTTCAGTAATGTGAAGCATTAGTGAAGTTGTGAGGCAGTAATCCATGCTCCCATTGCCTCCTTTAAGGCCTTTTCAAGCTCCAATCTAACTACTGGCTCTCAGCCTGTGATTTAATTTCTGAGCTGCCTTTAGTCCCAGGAGTGTTCAGCACAGTAAAAGAAAAGTCTTCAGCTGCAGACTTCTAACAGGGTAGGAAAAGGGAAGAGAAGGTGTTTTCTCTGACATTTGTAAATATACCATCCTTATCAGAGAAGAGAAAGGAGAAGTAGTAAACAGAAGGTGAAATGTCTGAAATGGGAGTCACTGGATGCTGAGGATTTCTGAAATAGCAGCCCATCATATTTAGGCAAACATGCTAAGATGGAAGCCTTTTTAAAATCACCTTCTTCAGATACCAATTAAAGAAAATCTTACTGGAACAGTTTTATCAATATTGTTAATTTTCTTGGAATGTATACAATACTGTGGTATGTATGTATATGTATATAGACCATCTGTGTAGCATTACATTCCAATATTGCAACCTAATGTATCTATAAAATCAAGTGCTTTGTAAGATTTAATTTTTATATATTTAAAAAAATATGAAAATGTGTCTTTGACATGCAAGAGTTTAACAATGCTGAAAGACAAGTTAGAACTACTCACAACTTTAAAATTCTTATGTTTGACAGTGTTGTGAATGTATTTATTTTCAGAATGTGGAGTGGGTAATATTATACCCATATTTATCACAGCTGGATCCTTTTCAGCTCCTCAATCTTTCTTGTTTGTTGATTGTGACTTTGGTTCTAGCACTGAGGGCATTCAAACAGAATCCTCCTGTTCCCCTGAACTTTAAAGTTAATTACTCTTAAGCTTCCAGTGCAGTTATCTTTGACTTAGGTATTATGTTAGCACTGCAGATACTATATAATCATTTTAAAAGACCTGTAATTTTCCCAAAGGTCCTAATCCTCCCATGGGATCATGTTGCAACACTTAACTAACATGCTGTAGTTGGGTTCAGAAGAGCTTCATGCAGGAGCAAGGTCTGAGACAAGCCTCCTTTGGGAGCACATCCTTCAAAAGGCAGGGATTTGGTAATAATACTTTGGGAATTTTTTTCTTAGGGCTTTGTCACTAATGGTAATTTGTGACAATATGAACTTCAAGGGCTTTATGCTAAGGTAAAATGAAAATCATTAAATATTGGTGCTATTTACTTGCTGAAAGACTGTACTTTATGTTTATTTGCCATAAACCAGAAGAAATATTTATTTAATAGCATCATCTCAAAGGCTGATGCTGTTTCCATGTGAGTTCAAATAGAGCCTACCTGGTTGAAATCTGCTCAACCAACCTTTCTTTAAAAACACAGCTTAGCATAGCTCAGTTTCTGGCCTGCCCTACAAAATTGCAGTCTCCAGTAAAGTTAAAGGATGATTCATACACCTAGAGATAGAATTGAATATTCAAGTCACTTGTCAGGCTGGCAGGTTTAAATTATATAACAGGAAGCTTTCTATTCATATGTAATGTAACTGAATCACCACTTCTTTATTGATAATTCATTATATGTTGCTACTATCACTCTGCAGCTCTGAAATGCTTTTTGCTATAATGATTTTATACCATACCAGTATAATGGCCTTCTGACTGTGTCAATCAGCTCTGCTTGCGTGTACAGTAATATTATTCTGCAATCTGTCTTGGGAGAATGCTTAAAAGCTTTCTCTCATTTTGTCCATTTAACTCATGTATTATCTGAGTTTTTACATTAAATGGCCATACTTAATATCCCATGACATGTCACCTATTTTCTAGGGAGGATACTGATACAGTACTTACCAAATTCAGAATCTATACTAATCAAATTACACCTACCCACCTCAGCCAAGAGCAGTTAGTTCAGTGCATCAGCATTTAATCTGTAGGAAGAACTTATGAGGAGGAACAAAAACAATGAGAATTGTAGTTGGCTAAATGCAGTCATGGTTGATGCAATTTGTTTTGTGAGGAGGGATTAGAAGATATTGAAATCAAACTGAGTCACAGAGGTCAATTTAGATACAGATTTGTTGCCAGAACTCAACTTATATTGGTTGCACATTTATAAAGACAAGGCCTAATCTGGCAAATATTTATGCAATTTCAGTTATGCACTCTGTGCATTCTGCAGAATGAGACTTCTTGGCTGTAAAATTAAATGTGTGTGCAAAAGTAACAAACTGTCAGACTTTGAGAGAGTTCAGGTGAAGTGTAAATAACAACCATACTTTTGTACTGAAAGATTGCATAGAAGTCTCAAACACTTTCTCTAAACCCCTTTCACAGTCAGGTTAATGTACTCAAAATTTTAAGACTTGAAACGCCAGCTGCTGAACACAAAATCCTACTTTGGAACCAGTGCCAAGGCATTTAATCTCTTTGACTTAGACATTTTCCCTAAAAATACTGGATACACTTAAATCTTATTTGTTGCTTGATTCGGTCAATGCCATGGTGTAACTGAATTCTATGTTAAAGAATAAAAGACTCTATTTACCTAACAGTTTGAAAATTTAATGTTTCAAGGGCAGCAGGTGTCCATTTACGTGGACACCTGGCTTACGATATCCCATCCACTCTGCATATGAGAACTTCAGACAAAGTTGAGGCAGCAGACATCCAAGTACAGGCAGAATTAATCTGCTCAGCCACACAAGAAGAATGGCAAGGTGGAAAAGCAATGGTTTAATTAGGCCACAGCCTTATGAACTCATAGGACAATAAATTGTACCTTTCCCATTATCATTCATTCCTCAGTCTATTTTTAAGCCAGCTTTCCCTGGGAATTGGATATTCCTGCCTGAATACTTGCAGCTGTCAGTGGAAGTGGAAGACACTTTCAGTTAACCATACAAAAGGGCAGGAAAAGGTCCTAAACAGGCAAGGATATAAGTATTTTTGTGAATTGTGAATGGGAATATGCATAATAACATGTAAGTAAATGGCTTTTATTGTTTTTGCTAGCAAAATGACACTCCTTGGGGCCTGTCCTAACTCCTGCCTGCACCAGCACATTGGCAACAATCATAAGGAATTTCTTGTACTAGTGTATATTAGTTTGGGGAAAAAAAGATAAGCAAACACAGTTCCATGTTTAAAAGTCAAGAAATAATCATCGAAACCTCTCATGGTTTGTTTTGCCACTGTTCCCTCCATTGTGTTAACCTGCCAGCCTTGCTTTTGTAACCCTTCACAGGATGTCAGAGGCTTTTGGCACACAGGGCTGGCTGACACAGGCATCATCACATCTTGGCTCCTTACCCTGTCCTAGGCTGGGTTTTTGTTTTGATCTGGGCACAAAATTCAAGTGAAATTATTTTGATTTTCTCTAGCAGTAGCAGTGACAGCTCTGAATAGATAGAGCACCCTTCTCCTTGTAGGCTCACAATGGTTTGCAGGGGTGAGCAAGCTTCCTTCCCTGTGACCCTGGAAGCTCAGTACATGATTTATAAATCCTCAGAAGGCTGTAGTAGCAGCAAGACTAAAGTATAATGTTTAATGAACATGGACAGCTTGTTGTATTGGGCATCCCAAATCCATCTGCAGGGTCTCTTGTGGGCTATGGCAAGAATTTTACCTCAAGCCTGAGGGTGGTGGGACCTGCCACCAATCTTTTCCCAATGCTTCGCTCAACCCAAGCAGAGCCTCAAGTCAAAAAAATGCAAGTGTCTTCTGCTTCTAAATTACACTGTAATTAGTCATTTTATAGGTTTGTTTTAACATACAGTTTGTTAGGTTGATGGGGTATTACTATAACTAATAATACAAAAAGGAAGTAATGCTTCCTTATTGGCAGGTTAAAAGTTAAAATGCAGAATAAAGAGATAAGGAACTCTGCGCAGAAAGTTCTTAGGAAAAGGAATATTTGTTTTCTTTGACTGTGTTTGTTTTTTAATTCAATAGAAATAAACAGTTTCCATGGCAACTGTCATATCACAGGCAAGGCGCAGAGCCAGGAAGATGCAGTGTACTTACCAATTAGCAGAATGAGTTTTAGGAGTTTTAAAGAGACATTTTGCCTGCTGACATTAAGATACATTGCAACTTGGCCTTCAAGGGAAGTTAAGAGTTTGCTCCTGTACATCCTTTTGGCAGCTGCATTGCCATTGCTTCTTGATGCTGCACCCCTCTTTGTGGAGCCCTCCCCTCTAGAGGTTCTCACTGCTCCATGGGCAGCCAGCAGCTCCCAGGGCTGTCCTGGGAGGGACACCCTGCCCACAGGGATGGTGTCTGAGGCACGGCAGTCACCGCTTACCAGAAGGTCAGGAGGAATCATAATTGATGCTCATGTGACACCCAAGATGCTCAAAACATGTGGAGAGTGTTAATTAATCCTTGTAATAGCTGGGTGAGATAGGCAAGCATTATTCCCCTAAAATTATTTTTTTTCCTATTATTAATACATGGGGCAGCTGAAGTTTGTTTGTTTTCAGCATCAGGGAGAAGGAGAAGTAAACAGTCCCTGTCTTCCAGCCCTGTCTCTTGGCTACTATTCAGCTCTCCTAGTTCTTGTTTGCTGAACTCCTCTCATATCCCTTATTATTATTATTATTATTATTATTATTATTATTATTATGGTAAGAATACTGTTAGTATGGCCTTGAAAATGCAAAACCCTGTAGTGTGCCAGAGGTTGTTTCCTTTTTATTTTACTCTTTGTTTTCAAAGGACTTGGAAACACAGCACCACAGCTGCTCTCACAAATATAGAAATTATAATCGTATGAACTCCTCGTTTTCAAGGGTTGAGGTTTTCTTCCCTCTTTTTTTATTTTCTTTCAGGATGAAGGGCATTTTGGTTGCTCTGCAGGCAGTCTGTATATGTGTAAAATTGTCCTTATCCTGCAGGGTAGTTCAGAGTGTCATGTTTAATCTGTTTATCCATGTGTTGTATAATTTCCATTACACATGCACGCCCACAAGCACATAAACTTTAATTTTTTGCATATATATTTAGTTGTATATATGATTATACAAATACATGTATGGATGTATTTTTCCATCACTGACTATAGCACAGAGGATATTGACTGTGCTTTTTTTCCTCCCTTTAAAGATCTCTAGCACCAGTGAATTCTATTTGTTTATGTTGTCTCTGGAGGAGACAACCTTTACTGATATAATTTTTACTCCAGCACTGCATTCAAAGAAGGTTGTGTTTCAAAGCTCACATATTCCCCCTCCCTAAAGAAGAAACACAAGGCTGCAATTTGTCTTTTTAACTAAGCTATGTGGGTCTGGGTAGTGTTTAAAAAAAAAAAAAAAAAAAAGTGTTGTCCTTGTCACCTGCCATTTTTCTAGCCGACTTGACACCCCCAGGCTTCCCAACAGCTCTTTCCAGCAGGAGCTGTCTCAGAGCTCTTAGCATCACCAAATAATTGAGGTTGTCACATCTCTTGTTCATTGTTTTTTCCAGGCCTGGAAAAAATGCAAATATTTCATTGTAGTCATTAATTTTCCCATCCTTTTCTTCAAGCATCTCATTGGTTTGATCTGATGAAAAGGGCTGAAGGCATTATTGCAAACACAGTGGCATCCAGGTTCTGCCTATAGTGGGGAAGAATCTCATCAGATAAAGTCTCAGGGAGGTCATCAATCACAGTTGCTGACAACCATTTTGCCTTCGTTTGTTACAGATGTGAACATGCTTAATTATTTGTAGTGTAATTAGTTCATGAAATGTCAGGAAATGTCAAACTGTGTTCACAGCACAGATTTTTGCAGCAAAGAGCAATGAGAGCAAGTGTCAGTGGGAGACATGGAGGACTGATGGGGGGAACTGTGTCTGCAGGCAAATGAGGGAAATGGCTTGGGGGACAAATGAGGGTCAAAATATTAAGATTAAAGTTTTGAAAGGGAGACCTTCAAGGGAGCCAAGTAAAGTGGGGCGTGAATGATGTTACCATGCAGCAGCATTTCAAGCACATGTCTGGAGTGGGAAGAGGGAAGTTAAATCAATATTTACTCTTATTTTAATTTGATTTGTGTAAACATTGGCTTTTGATGGCAGATCTTTAGAAGAAATTCAGCAAAATTCCACCCACAAGTCTCTGAAACTGAAAAGGCAACTTGAGAGAAGAGAACAAAATTCTAGAGAAATGAGATTTCTAACACTTAATTTTTAAATTTTTGAAATTAGCAGTATGTGCAATGATGATGGAAAAAAATATCATAAAAAGCAGATGTGTGTGTTGTCTAAAATTACTGAAATCCTGCTTTCCCATAAACTCTGTATTAGTTTGGCTTTCAGTACCTGTAAGTCAACCTACACATTGATAGTATCTCCATGCTTGAACCCCAGGTGCAGAGATGTGCTGAGCTTTGCCTCCCAGCAGTCTCTGGACTAGTTCCCCTACAAAAGGAAAAGGGAGTTTAATAAATGGGCCAGGTGTGTAATCCAACATCAATTTAGCCAGCAAATTCTTCTGGTTCAATGGTTGGATCTAGCTCAAGTGCCCATTGTGTGACTGCCTGCAGTAGTATTATACGGGTGTCGCTCAGGCACAGATAATGAAAAATATTTTCTTTTTTTTTTTTTTTTTTTTCCTGTGGGAGCGACTGTTATGGTGTAATGTAAATGTATGTCTTGGCGAGCACATGGAAGGAATTAATGACGACATCCCAAA